>NC_139148.1:56346536-56946536 GCF_964270905.1 Leucopleurus acutus
AAGCTCAATATCAAAAACATCAAACAACCCAATCCATAAATGCGCAGAAGACGTAAATAGACATTTCTCCAAAGAAGATATACAGATTGCCAACAAATACATGAAAGAATGCTCAACATCACTAATCATTAGAGAAATGCAAGTCAAAACTACAGTGAGGTATCACCTCACACCAGTCAGAATGGTCATCATCAAAATATCTACAAACGATAAATGCTAGAGAGGGTGTGGAGAAAAGGGAACCCTCTTGCACTGTTGGTGGGAATGTAGATTGATACAGCTCCTCTGGAAATTCCTTTAAAAACTGAAAGTAGAACTACCATACGACCCAGCAATCCCACTACTGGGCATATACCATGAGAAAACCATAATTCAAAAAGAGTCATGTACCACAATGTTCATTTCAGCCGCATTTACAATAGCCAGGACATGGAAGCAATCTAAGTGTCGCAGCTCTATTTACAATAGCCAGGACATGGAAGCAACCTAAGTCTCCATCGGCAGATGAATGGATAAAAAAGATGTGGCACATATATACAATGGAATATTACTCAGCTATAAAAAGAAATGAAATTGCGTTGTTTTTAGTGAGGTGGATGGACCTTGAGTCTGTGATACATAGTGAAGTAAGTCAGAAAGAATAAGCAAATACAGTGTGCTAACACATATATATGGAATCAAAAGGAAAAAAAAGGTCTGAAGAACCTAGGGGCAGGACAGGAATAAAGATGCATACATGCAGACATAGAATATGGGCTTGAGGACAAGGGGAGGGGGAAGGTTAAGCTGGCATGAAGTGAGAGAGTGGCATGGACATATATACGCTGCCTAATGTAAAATAGATAGCTAGTGGGAAGCAGCCACATAGCACAGGGAGATCAGCTCGGTGTTTTTTGACCACCTAAAGGGGTGGGATAGGGAGGGTCAGAGGGAGAAGCAAGAGGGAGGAGATATGGGGATATATGTATATGTATAAATGATTCACTTTGTTATAAACAGAAACTAACACACCATTGTAAAGCAATTATCCTTCAGTAAAGATGTTAAAAAAAAAAGGAAAAAAATTATGGAGATTACTCCAGCCAGATATTTAAATATATTAGGAAGATAAAATAACTGAAATGCTTTGATACTGGAGAGGAGATATGCAGACAGAAAGAAAAAATTAAATGGAATAGGGTCCATAAGTGGACACAAATACACTAAAGAATGTAGTGAATTTTAAAAGCATTTTTTCAAAGCAATCAAGCAAATGTACTATTCAACAAAGAGTATTAGTACAAATGGCTAGCTATTTTTAAAAAATAAAATGGAATTCTTCCTTATTTCTTGTACCCCCTCAAAAATCACTGATGAATTTTGCATAAAATATAAATTTTATTTTGAAAAAAAGATGAAATAATAACTCAGGCTCTGTAGAAAGTAAGCATCACACTCGTAAGTAACCAGTGGGTGAAAGAAAAAATCACAAGGAAAGTTAGAAAATATTTGGGATGAATTAAAACAAAAACACAACACACCTAAACAAAGAATGCACGTAAAATCATCCTTATAAACAAAATTATATTTATAACTACATATATTTTAAAAAGCTCGTTGTCAAATCAATAATCCTACCTCCCAACTTAAGAAACTGGAAGAAGAGTAAACTAAACCCAAAGTAAGCAGAAGGGAGGAAATAATCAATATGAAAGTGGAAATAAATGAAAAATAGAAAAGCAATGTAAAAATCAATTAACTTTGATGACAAATCAAGAAAACTGACATACTAAACAACACAGAAAGAGAAGATACAAATTACAAAAATAAGAAATGGATAAAGGAACATCACTATAGTCCTTACGAAAATAAAAGGTATTATAAAGGAATACTATGAACAACTGCATGCCAACAAATTAGATAAATTAAATGGGATGGTTGAATACCTACAAATACCAGAAAATACTAAAAAACTACTGAAATTGTCAAAAGAATTGATTTAAATTGAATAGATCTATAACAAGTAGTGCTTGAATTAATAATGAAATGAATAAATAATCAAATATATCAACCATTACACTAATACTTCACTAACTCTTCTAAAATTAGAAAAATAAGGACAAGCTCTGACTCATTCTATGAGGCCAGTAATACAATGAAACCATAATCAGGGAAAAAAATCACACAAATGAAAGCTGCACATGAATATCCCTTATGAATATAGAGGCAAAAAATGCTCAACAAATACTAGCAAACTGAATTCTGCAACATATCAGGAATAAAGACGTAGACATAGAAAATGGACTTGAGAACACAGGGTGGGAGCAGGAACCTTGGACAAAGCGAGGGTAGCATCGACATATATACACTACTGAATGTAAAATAGTTAGCTAGTGGCAAATACAGCATAGCACAGGGAGATCAGCTTGGTGCTTTGCGATGACCTAGAGGGGTGGCATAGGGAGGATAGGAGGGAGGTTCGAGAGGGAGGGGATATGAGGACATATGTATGCATATGGCTGATTCACTTTGGTATACAACAGAAACTAGCACAGTATTGTGAAGCAGTTATACTCCAATAAAGACATATTAAAAATATAATAATAAAATAAAAGATAGCATACTATCACCAATATTGTTTTAATAAGCAAAATCAATAAAATAAATTTTAAAATATCATATTAATAGAATAAAGGACAAAACCATATGATTACCTCAACAGACAGAGAAAAGGCATTTGACAAAATCCCACATCCTTTCCTGATTAAAAAAAAAAAAACACTTATATAACTAGGAATAGAAGGGAACTTCCTGAATCTGATAAAGGGCATCTACAAAAAACCCAGTTAACATCATATTAAACAGTGAAAGACAGAATCTTTTCAATGTAAATCAGAAACAAGACAAGGATATCTGCTCTCACCACTTTTATGCAACGTCAAACTATAAGTTCTAGCCAAGACAATTAGTCAAGATGAAGAAATAAAAGGCAACCAGATTGGAAAGGAAGAGGAAAACAATCTCTATTCACAAGTGACATAGTCTTGTATATAGAAAATCCTAAGGAACAAACTAAAATGTTTAGAAATAATGAGAATTTCATTAAGCTTGTAGAATACAAGTTCAACAAAAATCAATTTTATTATCAATGAAAATACTGAAAAGCAAATGAAGAAAGCAATTCTACTTACAATAACATAAAAAGAAATAAATACTTAGGAATGAATTTTGCAAAGAAGTGAAAGAATAATATATTGAACACTACAAAAATTTGAAAAAAGTAAAGAAGATATCAATAAATGTAAAGATATTTCATTATCATGGGCCAGAAAACAATATAACTAAGATGGCAATAATCTGTAATTTAATCTATATATTCAGTGAAATCTCTATCAAAATCCCCCAAATTGATAAGCTAATCCTAAAATTCATATGGACCCAAAATAGCCAAAACAATCTTGACAAAGAAGGACAAAATTGGTGGACTCACCTTTTACAATTTCAAATCTTACTTTAAGGCTAGAGTAATCAAGGAAGTGTGGTACTGTCATAAGGATAGTCACACAGATCAATGGAATATAATCGAGTTCAGAAACAAGCCTTTATATTTGTGGTCAACTGATTTTTAACAAGGGTGCCAAGACTATTCAATAGGGAAAGAAAAGTCTCTTCAACAAATGGTAACTGTCACAGTTGGATATCCACATGCAAAAGAATGACATTGAAACCTTTTCTCAAACCATACTCAAAAATTTACATAAAATATATCATAGACCCAAAGATAAGAGCTAATATGATAAAGTTCTTATGAGTAAATCTTCATGACTTTGGGCTAGGCAATGCTTTCTTAGATATGGCACTAAAAGCAAAAGTGACAGCAGAAAAAATAAATGAACTGGACTTTACCAAGCTAAAAACATGTGAGTCAAAGGATACCATCAGAGAATGAAAATACAACCCACAAAATCAGAGAAAATATTTGCAAATCATACATCTAATAAGAGAGTAGTATTCAGGATATATAAAGAACTCTCACAACTCAACAATAAAAAAACACAAATAATCCAATGAAAAATGAGCACGGAATTTGAATAGACATTTCTCCAAAGAAGATATACATAAATGGTTTACAAGCCCATGAAAAGATGCTCAGCATCATTAGTCATTAGGGGAATGCGAATTAAAACCACAAGAATATACCACTTCACACCCACTAGAATGACTATAATCAAAAAGACATTCAGTAACAACAAGGGTTGGTAAGGATATGGAAAAATTGGAATCCTCATACTTTCCTGATGGGAATGTAAAATGTTGCAGCAACATCAGAAAACAGTTTGGCAAATCATGAAAATGTTAAATCTGGAGTTACCACATGGCCCAACAATTTCATTCCTAGGTGAATGAAACCTAAGAGAACTGAAAACATACATCTATACAAGAACTTGTGCACACATTTTCATAGCAACATTACTAATAAAATTCAAAAAGTGGAAGCAACCAAAATATCTATTAAATGCTGAATGTATAAAATATGTGGTATATCCATGCAATCGAATATAATCCAGCAAATAATGGAGTACTGATACATGCAACAAAATGGATTAATCGTGAAAATGCTATGCTAAGTGAAATAAGGCAGTAACAAAATGCCACATATATTATGATTCAATTTATATGAAATGTCCAGAATAGGCAAGTACTTAGAGACAGACGGTAGATTAGTTTTTGCTTAAATCTGGGGTAGGGAATGGGGAATGAATCCTAGTGGATATGAGGCTTCTTTTTAGGGTGATAAAATGTGCTAAAATTAGATAGTGATGATGATTGCACAACTCTGTGACAGTAAATGCCAGTTGGCCAATTTAATGCATAAGTCAGTGTCCATCTATAACAAATTAGAAAATAATATTCATTATATTATTTTATTCAATAAAATGTATAAAATCTTTATGAAGCCAAAAACCTAAGGAACACAAAGTATAAAAATCAATGGTGAAACATATCCTGAGTCTAGAAGGAAGGATATTTATCTTGTCAAATATCTCTGTTTTACCACTGCAAATAGTTGGGGTTTTTTTAATAAAAAAATTCAGGTAGATGACAGAGTTCATTGCAGGTATGGAAAAATAATGTACTGCTTCTAATGCTGGATCATGTTTTGTTTGAGAGCCCAAGAATTTGATGTAATAGTTAATAAATAGGTATATTCTGTATCTAAATTATATTCTATAATAAATAGAATGAAACGTGCCATCAGACATCATTATTATGCAGTGTGTGGTATCATTTTTGTGTGAAGATATCTGGTAATAGCAGTTTAAGATGGAGGAAAAAGAACTGGAGCTCAAAGGGAGTCCTGGTTGGATCCAGAGATTCAAGAAGCTCACTCAGATTCTAGCTTGTGACTAAGAGGTTATGCTCAGACACCAAGGGGTTATGCTCAGACATCAATATGCTATATTGAAAGTCTCATTACTTTGTAAAATGTAACAAAAATTGAAACACACATAAACAACTTCTGGTGACACTTTTGAAATTAAGAAATAAATAATAAATTATCCATGTACTTAGGCAACATAAGACAGTCATCTATGAAGGAATCAAAATCAAAATTTTCTTATACTTTTATGCAATAATTAAATGCCAGAAAACAATAAAGCAATGTCTATAGAGTCTTTTTTAACATCTTTATTGGAGTATAATTGCTTTACAATGGTGTGTTAGTTTCTGCTTTATGACAAAGTGAATCAGTTATACATATACATATATCCCCATATCTCTTCCCTCTTGCATCTCCTTCCCTCCTACCCTCCCTATCCCACCCCTCTAGGTGGTCACAAAACACAGAGCTGATCTCCCTGTGCTATGCGTCTCCTTCCTACCAGGTATCTATTTTACATTTGGTAGTGGATATATGTCTATGCCACTCTCTCACTTTGTCCCAGCTTACCCTTCCCCCTCTCCATTTCCTCAAGTCCATTCTCTAGTAGGTCTGCGTCTTTATTCCCGTCTTGCACGTAGGCTCTTCATGACCGTTTTTTGTTTGTTTGTTTTTTAGATTCCATATATATGTGTTAGCATACGGTATACGGTATTTGTTTTTCTCTTTCTGACTTATTTCCCTCTGTATGACAGACTCTAGGTCCATCCACCTCACTACAAATAACTCAGTTTCGTTTCTAAAATTTACAAGCAGCTCATGCAACTCAATATCTATAAAGTTTTGAGGAAAAATTTTCAACTCAAGAATTCCATATGCATGAAAGTTGTTGTTATGCATAGTAAGAGTACAATTATATATATACAAGAATTATTTCACTTATGAATATTTCTTTTTTTAATAAAATTAACTATAATTTTATATCAACCAATATCCCATCAGTGTTCAAATACCCCTGGTTTAACAGTAGAGTTTTATTTTAATTTATTTTTATTTTATTTTATTTAGTTAGTTTTGTCAATTTTACAAAAAACTTTTATTGGAGGATAGTTAATTTACAATGTTGTGCTACATTTTGCTGTATTGCAAAGTAAATCAGTTATACATATACATACATCGACTCTTTTTTAGATTCTTTTCCCATATAGGTCATTACAGAGTACTAAGCAGAGTTCCCTGGGCTGTACAGTAGGTCCTTATTAGTTATCTATTTTATATAGAGTAGTGTGAATATGTCAATACCAACCTCTCAATTTATCACTCCCCCCTTCCCCCCAGGTAACCATAAGATTATTTTCTATATCTGTGACTCTATTTCTGTTTGTAAATAAATTAATTTGTACCATTTTTTTAGATTCTACATATAAGCAATATCATATGATATTTGCCCTTCTCTGTCTGACTTATTTCACTCAGTATGACAGTCTCTACTTCCATCCATATTGTAGCAAATGGCATTATTTCATTATTTTTTATGGCTGAGTAATATTCCAGTGTATAAATGTACTACGTCTTCTTTACCCATTGCTCTGTGGATGGGCATTTAGCTTGCTACTATGTCCTGGCTATTTTAAATACTGCTGCAATGAATTTTAGTGTTCATATATATTTTCGAACTGTGATTTTCTCCAGATATATTCCCAGAAGTAGGATTGCAGGATCATATGGTAGTTCTATTTTTAATTTTTTAAGGAATATCCATACTGTTCTCCATAGTGGCTGTATCAATTTACATTCCCACCAACAGTGCATTAGGGCTTGCTTTTCTCCACACCCTCTCCAGCGTTTATTGTTTGCAAATTTTTTGATGATGGCCATTCTGACCAGTGTGAGGTGATACCTCATTGTTTTATTGATTTTTATTTCTCTAATAATTAGTGATGTTGAACATCCTTTCATGTGTTTGTTGGCAATCTGTATGTCTTCTTTGATGAAATGTCTATGTATTCTGCCCATTTTTGGATTGGGTTGTTTGTGTTTTTGATATTGAGCTACATGGGCTTCATGTAAATAATGGAGATTAATCCTTTGTCAGTTGCTTCATTTGCAAATATATTCTCCCATTCTGAGGGTTGTCTTTTTGTCTTGTTTATGGTTTCCTTTGCTGTGCAAAAGCTTTGAAGTTTCATTAGGTCCCATTTTTTAATTTTTGCTTTTATTTCCATTTCTCAAGGAGGTGGCTCAAAAAGGATCTTGTTGTGATTTATGTCATAGAGTGTTCTGCCTGTTTACCTCTAAGAGTTTGATAGAGTTTGGCTTTACATTTAGGTCTTTAATCCATTTTGGGTTTATTTTTGTGTATGGCGTTTGGGAGTGTTCTAATTTCATTCTTTTACATGTAGCTGTCCAGTTTTCCCAGCACACTTATTGAAGAAGCTGTATTTTCTCCATTCTGTATTCTTGCTTCCTTTATCAATGATAAGGTGACCATATGTGCGTGGGTTTATCTCTGGGCTTTCTATGCTGTTCCATTGATCTATATTTCTGTTTTTGTGCCAGTACCATACTGTCTTGATTACTGTAGCTTTGTAGTGTAGTCTGAAGTCAGAGAGCCTGATTCCTCCAGCTCTGTTTTTCTTTCTCAAGATTGCTTTGGCTATTCAGTGTCTTTTGTGTTTCCATACAAATTGTGAAATTGTTTGTTCTGGTTCTGTGAAAAATGCCAGTGGTAGTTTGATAGGGATTGCATTGAATCTGTAGATTTCTTTGGGTAGTATAGTCATTTTGAAAATACAATTTTTTCCAATCCAAGATCATGGTATGTCTCTCTAAATGTTTGTGTCATTTTTGATTTCTTTCATGAGTACCTTATAGTTTTCTGAGTACAGGTCTTCTGACTCCTTAGATAGGTTTATTCCTAGGTATTTTATTCTTTTTGATGCAATGGTAAATGGGATATCTTCCTTAATTTCTCTTTCTGATTTTTGTTGTTAGTGTATAGGAATTCAAGAGCTTTCTGCATATTAATTTTGCATCCTGCAACTTTACCAAATTCATTGATAAGCTCTAGTAGTTTTCTGGTAACATCTTTAGGATTTTCTATATATAGTATCATGCCATCTGCAAACAGGACAGTTTTACTTCTTTGTTTCTATCTGGATTACTTTTATTTATTTTATTTCTGATTGCAATGGCTAGGGCTTCCAAAACTATGTTGAATAAAAGTGGTGAGAGTGCACATCCTTGTCTTGTTCCTGATCTTAGAGGAAATTCTTTCAGATTTTCATTGTTGAGAATGATGTTAGCTGTGCTTTTGTCATATATGGCTCTTATTATGTTGAGGTAAGTTCCCTCTAAACCCACTTTCTGGAGAGTTTTTATCACAAATTGGTGTTGAATTTTCTCAAAAGCCTTTTCTGCATCTATTGAGATGATCACATGATTCTTATTCTTCAGTTTGTTATTGTGGTGTATGACATTGATTGATTTGCCTATATTGAAAAATCCTTGTATCCCTCAGATAATTCCCACCTGATAATGATGTATGACCTTTTAATGGGTTTTTGGTTTCTGTTTGCTATTATTTTGTTGAGAATTTTTGCCTCTATATTTATCAGTGATATCAGCCGGTGATTTTCTTATTTGTGATATCTTTGTCTGGTTTTGGTATCTAGGTGATGGTGGCCTTGTAAAATGAGCTTGGGAGTGTTCCTTCCTTTGCAATTTTTTGGAAGAGTTTCAGAAGGATAGATGTTAACTCTTCTCTAAAAGTTTGATAGAATTTTCCTGTGAAGCCATCTGGTCCCGGACTTTTGTTTGTTGGAAATTTTTAAATCACAGTTTCAATTTCAGTATTTGTGATTGGTCTGTTCATATTTTCTCTTTCTTCCTGGTTCAGTCTTGGAAGATTGTACCTTTCTAAGAATTTTTCAATTACTTCCAGGTTGTCCATTTTATGGGCGAATAGTTACTTGTAGTAGTCTCTTAGGATCATTTGTGTTTCTGTGTTTTCAGTTGTAAATTCTCCATTTTCATTTTTAATGACGTTGATTTGAGTCCTCTCCCCACCCCCCTTTTTTTTTTGTTAAGTCTAGCCTAAGGTTTCTCAATTTGGTTATCTTCTCAAAGAATCAGCTTTTAGTTTCATGATCTTTGTCATTTATCTCTTTGTCTTTATTTCATTTATTTCTGCTCTGATGTTTATGATTTTTTTCCTTCTACTAAGTTTAGTTTGTTGTTGTTCTTCTTCTTTTACTAGTTGCTTTAGGTATAATGTTAGGTTGTTTATTTGAGATTTTTCTTGTTTCCTGAGGTAAGATTTTATTTCTATAAACTTCCCTCTTAAAACTGCTTTTGCAGGAAGATGGCGGAAGAGTAAGACGCGGAGATCACCTTCCTCCCCACAGATACACCAGAAATACATATACACGTGGAACAACTCCTACAGAACACCTACTGAAGGCTGGCAGAAGACCTCAGACCTCCCAAAAGGCAAGAAACTCCCCACGTACATGGGTAGGGCAAAAGAAAAAACAGAGACAAAAGAATAGGGACGGCACCTGCACCAGTGGGAGGGAGCTGTGAAGGAGGAAAAGTTACCACACACTAGGAAGCCCCTTCGCGGGCGGAGACTGCGGGAGGCGGAGGGGGGAGCTTCGAAGCTGCAGAGGACTGCACAGCAACGGGTGCAGAGGGCAAAGCGGGGAGATTCCCGCACAGAGGATCGGTGCCGACCGGCACTCACCAGCCCGAGAGGCTTGTCTGCTCACCCGCCGGGGCGGGCGGGGCTGCGAGCTGAGGCCGGAGCGCAGGGAGAGGACTGGGGTTGGCGGCTTGAACATAGCCTGAAGGGGTTAGTGCACCACAGCTAGCCGGGAGGGAGTCCGGGGAAAAAGCCTGCACCTGCCGAAGAGGCAGGAGACTTTTCCTTCCCTCTTTGTTTCCTGGGGTGTGAGGAGAGGGGTTTAAGAACGCTGCTTAAAGGAACTCCAGAGACGGGTGCGAGCCGCGGCTGAAAGCGCGGACCCCAGAGACGGGCGCGAGCCGCGGCTGAAAGCGCGGAATCCAGAGACGGGCGCAAGCCGCGGCTAAAAGCGCGGACCCCAGAGGCGGGCGGGAGACGTTAAGGCTGCTGCTGCCGCCACCGAGGGGCCTGTGTGCGAGCACAGGTCACTCTCCACACCCCTCTTCCGCGGAGCCTGTGCAGCCCGCCACTGCCAGGTTCCCGGGATCCAGGGACAACTTCCCCGGGACAGCACACAGCGCGCCTCAGGCAGGTGCAAAGTCACGCCGGCCTTTGCCACCGCAGGCCCGCCCCGCACTCTGTGCCCCTCCGTCCCCGCCGGCCTGAGTGCGCCAGAGCCCCCAATCAGCGGCTCTTTTAACCCCATCCTGTCTGAGCAAAAAACAGACGCCCTCCAGGGATCTACACGCAGTGGCAGGGCCAAATCCAAAGCTTAGCCCTGGGAGCTGTGAGAACAAAGAAGAGAAAGGGAAATCTCTCCCAGCAGCCTCAGAAGCAGCGGATTAAAGCTCCACAATCAACTTGATATACCCTGCATCTGTGGAATACCTGAATAGACAACCAATCATCCCAAATTAAGGAAGTGGACTTTAGGAGCAAGATCTATGATTTTTTCCCCTTTCCTCTTTTTGTGAATGTGTATGTGTATGCTTCTGTGTGAGATCTTGTCTGTATAGTCTTGCTTCCACCATTTGTCCTAGGGTTCTATCTGTCCATGTTTTTTTTTAATTTTTTTTCTTAATAATTAATTTTAATAACAATATTATACTTTACCTTCATTCTTTCTTTCTTTCTTTCCGTCCTTCCTTCCCTCCTTTAGACAATGAATCATCCCAAATTGAGGAGGTGGTCTCTGACAGCAAGATTTAGGATTTTTCCCCATTTACCTCTTTTAGTGAGGGTGTATGTGTATGCTTCTGTGTAAGATTTTGTCTGTATGGCTTTGCTGCCAACATTTGTCCTAAGATTCCTTCCGTCCCTTTTTTTTTTTTTTCTAAATAAGATTTTTTTAATTCAATAACTTTATTATACTTTATTTTATTTTTACTGTATCTTCTTTCTTTCTGTCTTTTTTCCTTCTTTCCCTCCTTCCTTCCTTGCTCCCTCCCTCCCTCCCTCCTTTCTTTCCTTCTTGCCTTCTTTCCTTCTTTGCTTCTTTCTTTCTTTCTTCCTTCCTTCCTACCCTCCTTTCCTTCTTTCTTTCCTCATACTTCTACTAATTCCCTCTACTTTTTCTCCCTTTTATCCTGAGCCGTGTGGATGAAAAGCTTTTGGTGCTCCAGCCAGGAGGCAGGGCTCTGCCTCTGAGGTAGGAGAACCAACTTCAGGACACTGATCAACAAGAGACCTCCCAGCTCCACATAATATCAAACGGCGAAAATCTCCCAGAGACCTCCATCCTAACACCAGCACCCAGCTTCACTCAACGACCAGCAAGCCACAGTGCTGGAAAACCTATGCCAAACAACTAGCAAAACAGGAACACAACCTCACCCATTAGCAGAGAGGCTGCCTAAAATTATAATAAGGCCACAGACACCCCCAAACACACCACCAGACGTGAACCTGCCCACTAGAGAGACAAGATCCAGCCTCATCCACCACAACACAGGCACTAGTCCCCTCCACCAGGAAGCCTACACAACCCACTGAACCAACCTTAGCCACTGGAGACAGACATCAAAAACAGGAGGAACTACGAACCTGTAGCCTGCATAAAGGAGACCCCAAACACAGTAAGAGAAGCAAAATGAGAAGACAGAAAAACACACAGCAGATAAAGGAGCAAGATAAAAATGCACCAGATCTAACAAATGAAGAGGAAATAGGCAGTCTACCTGAAAGAGAATTCAGAATAATGATAGTAAGGTTGATCCGAAATCTTGCAGATAGAATGGACAATAGATTGGACAAAATGCAAGAATCAGTTAACAAGAACCTAGAAGAACTAAAGATGAAACAAGCAATGATGAACAACACAATAAATGAAATTTAAAATAGAAAGGATCAATAACTGAGGCAGAAGAACGGATAAGTGACCTGGAAGATAAAATAGTGGAAATAACTACTGCAGAGCAGAATAAAGAAAAAAGAATGAAAAGAACTGAGGACAGTCTCAGAGACCTCTGGGACAACATTAAACGCACCAACATTCGAATTATAGGGGTTCCAGAAGAAGAAGAGAAAAAGAAAGGGACTGAGAAAATATTTGAAGAGATTATAGTTGAAAATTTCCCTAACATGGGAAAGGAAATAGTTAATCAAGTCCAGGAAGCACAGAGAGTCCCATACAAGATAAATACAAGGAGAAATACGCCAAGACACATATTAATCAAACTGTCAAAAATTAAATACAAAGAAAGCATATTAAAAGCAGCAAGGGAAAAACAACAAATAACACATAAAGGAATCCCCATAAGGTTAACAGCTGATCTCTCAGCAGAAACCCTACAAGCCAGAAGGGAGTGGCAGGACATACTGAAAGTGATGAAGGAGAAAAACATGCAGCCAAGACTACTCTACCCAGCAAGGATCTCATTCAGATTTGATGGAGAAATTAAAACCTTTACAGACAAGCAAAAGCTGAGAGAGTTCAGCACCACCAAACCAGCTTTACAACAAATGCTAAAGGATCTTTTTTAGGCAAGAAACACAAGAGAAGGAAAAGACCTATAATAACGAACCCAAAACAATTTAGAAAATGGGAATAGGAACATACATATCGATAATTACCTTAAATGTAAATGGACTAAATGCTCCCACCAAAAGACACAGATTAGCTGAATGGATACAAAAACAAGACCCTTATATATGCTGTCTACAAGAGACCCACTTCAGACCTAGAGACACATACAGACTGAAAGTAAGGGGATGGAAAAAGATATTCCATGCAAATGGAAACCAAAAGAAAGCTGGAGTAGCAATTCTCATATCAGACAAAATAGACTTTAAAATAAGGACTATTAAAAGAGACAAAGAAGGACACTACATAATGATCAAGGGATCGATCCAAGAAGAAGATATAACAATTGTAAATATTTATGCACCCAACATAGGAGCACCTCAATACATAAGGCAAATACTAACAGCCATAAAAGGGGAAATCGACAGTAACACATTCATAGTAGGGGACTTAAACACCCCACTTTCACCCATGGACAGATCATCCAAAATGAAAATAAATAAGGAAACACAAGCTTTAAATGATACATTAAACAAGATGGACTTAATTGATATTTATAGGACACTCCATCCAAAAACAACAGAATACACATTTTTCTCAAGTGCTCATGGAACATTCTCCAGGATAGATCATATATTGGGTCACAAATCAAGCCTTGGTACATTTAAGAAAATTGAAATTGTATCAAGTATCTTTTCTGACCACAACGCCATGAGACTAGATATCAATTACAGGAAAAGATCTGTAAAAAATACAAACACATGGAGGCTAAACAATACACTACTTAATAATGAAGATATCACTGAAGAAATCAAAGAGGAAATAAAAAAATACCTAGAAACAAATGACAATGGAGACACAACGACCCAAAACCTGTGGGATGCAGCAAAAGCAGTTCTAAGGGGGAAGTTTATAGCAATACAAGCCCACCTTAAGAAGCAGGAAACATCTCGAATAAACAACCTAACCTTGCACCTCAAGCAATTAGAGAAAGAAGAACAAAAAAACCCCAAAGCTAGCAGAAGGAAAGAAATCATAAAAATCAGATCAGAAATAAATGAAAAAGAAATGAAGGAAACAATAGCAAAGATCAATAAAACTAAAAGCTGGTTCTTTGAGAAGATAAACAAAATAGATAAACCACTAGCCAGACTCATCAAGAAAAAAAGGGAGAAGACTCAAATCAATAGAATTAGAAATGAAAAAGGAGAGGTAACAACTGACACTGCAGAGATAAAAGAGATCATGAGAGATTACTACAAGCAACTCTATGCCAATAAAATGGACAATCTGGAAGAAATGGACAAATTCTTAGAAATGCACAACCTGCCAAGACTGAATCAGGAAGAAATAGAAAATATGAACAGACCAATCACAAGCACTGAAATTGAAACTGTGATTAAAAACCTTCCAACAAATAAAAGCCCAGGACCAGATGGCTTCACAGGCGAATTCTATCAAACATTTAGAGAAGAGCTAACACCTATCCTTCTCAAACTCTTCCAAAATATAGCAGAGGGAGGACCACTCCCAAACTCCTTCTACGAGGCCACCATCACCTTGATACCAAAATCAGACAAGGATGTCACAAAGAAAGAAAACTACAGGCCAATATCACTGATGAACATAGATGCAAAAATCCTCAACAAAATACTAGCAAACAGAATCCAACAGCACATTAAAAGGATCATACACCATGATCAAGTGGGGTTTATTCCAGGAATGCAAGGATTCTTCAATATACGCAAATCTATCAATGTGATAAACCATATTAACAAATTGAAGGAGAAAAACCATATGATCATCTCAATAGATGCAGAGAAAGCTTTTGACAAAATTCAACACCCATTTATGATAAAAACCCTGCAGAAAGTAGGCATAGAGGGAACTTTCCTCAACATAATAAAGACCATATATGACAAGCCCACAGCAAACATCATCCTCAATGGTGAAAAACTGAAAGCATTTCCACTAAGATCAGGAACAAGACAAGGTTGCCCACTCTCACCACTATTATTCAACATTGTTTTGGAAGTTTTAGCCACAGCAATCAGAGAAGAAAAGGAAATAAAAGGAATCCAAATCGGAAAAGAAGAAGTAAAGCTGTCACTGTTTGCAGATGACATGATCCTATACATAGAGAACCCTAAAGATGCTATCAGAAAACTACTAGAGCTAATCAATGAATTTGGTAAAGTGGCAGGATACAAAATTAATGCACAGAAATCTCTGGCATTCCTATATACTAATGATGAAAAATCTGAAAGTGAAATCAAGAAAACACTCCCATTTACCATTGCAACAAAAAGAATAAAATATCTAGGAATAAACCTACCTAAGGAGACAAAAGACCTGTATGCAGACAATTATAAGACACTGATGAAAGAAATTAAAGATGATACAAATAGATGGAGAGATATACCATGTTCTTGGATTGGAAGAATCAACATTGTGAAAATGACTCTACTACCCAAAGCAATCTATAGATTCAATGCAATCCCTATCAAACAACCACTGGCATTTTTCACAGAACTAGAACAAAAAATTTCACAATTTGTATGGAAACACAAAAGACCCCGAATAGCCAAAGCAATCTTGAGAACGAAAGAAGGAACTGGAGGAATCAGGCTCCCTGACTTCAGACTATACTACAAAGCTACAGTTATCAAGACGGTATGGTACTGGCACAAAAACAGAAAGATAGATCAATGGAACAGGATAGAAAGCCCAGAGATAAACCCATGCACATATGGACACCTTATCTTTGATAAAGGTGGCAGTAATGTACAATGGAGAAAGGACAGCCTCTTCAATAAGTGGTGCTGGGAAAACTGGACAGGTACATGTAAAAGTATGAGATTAGATCACTCCCTAACACCATACACAAAAATAAGCTCAAAATGGATTAAAGACCTAAATGTAAGGCCAGAAACTATCAAACTCTTAGAGGAAAATATAGGCAGAACACTCTATGTCATAAATCACAGCAAGATCCTTTCTGACCCACCTCCTAGAGTAATGGAAATAAAAACAAAAATAAACAAATGGGACCTAATGAAACTTCAAAGCTTTTGCACAGCAAAGGAAACCATAAACAGGAACAAAAGACAACCCTCAGAATGGGAGAAAATATTTGCAAATGAAGCAACTGACAAAGGATTAATCTCCAAAATTTACAAGCAGCTTATGCAGCTCAATAACAAGAAAACAAACAACCCAATCCAAAAATGGGCAGAAGACCTAAATAGACATTTCTCCAAAGAAGATATACAGACTGCCAACAAACACATGAAAGAATGCTCAACATCATTAATCATTAGAGAAATGCAAATCAAAACTACAATGAGATATCATCTCACACCAGTCAGAATGGCCATCATCAAAAAATCTAGAAACAATAAATGCTGGAGAGGGTGTGGAGAAAAGGGAACACTCTTCCACTGCTGGTGGGAATGTGAATTGGTTCAGCCACTATGGAGAACAGTATGGAGGTTCCTTAAAAAACTACAAATAGAACTACCATATGACCCAGCAATCCCACTACTGGGCATATACCCTGAGAAAACCAAAATTCAAAAAGAGTTATGTACCAAAATGTTCATTGCAGCTCTATTTACAATAGCCCGGAGATGGAAACAACCTAAGTGCCCATCATAGGATGAATGGATAAAGAAGATGTGGCACATATATACAATGGAATATTACTCAGCCATAAAAAGAAACGAAATTGAGCTATTTGTAATGAGGTGGATAGACCTAGAGTCTGTCATACAGAGTGAAGTAAGTCAGAAAGAAAAAGACAAATACCGTATGCTAACACATATATATGGAATTTAAGAAAAAAAATGTCATGAAGAACCTAGGGGTAAAGCAGGAATAAAGACGCAGACCTCCTAGAGAACGGACTTGAGGTTATGGGGAGGGGGAAGGGTGAGCTGTGACAGGGCGAGAGAGAGTCATGGGCATATACACACTAACAAACGTAGTAAGGTAGATAGCTAGTGGGATGCAGCCACATGGCACAGGGATATTGGCTCGGTGCTTTGTGACAGCCTGGAGGGGTGGGATAGGGAGGGTGGGAGGGAGGGAGACGCAACAGGGAAGACATATGGGAACATATGTTTATGTATGACTGATTCACTTTGTTATAAAGCAGAAACTAACACACCATTGTAAAGCAATTATACCCCAATAAAGATGTTAAAAAAAAAACTGCTTTTGCTGCAACATATAGGTTTTGGATTGTTGTGTTTTTCTTGTCATTTTCCTCTAGGTATTTTTTTTTTATTTCTTCTTTGATGTCTTCAGTGATTCATTAGTGATTTAGTAGCATGTTGTTTATCTTCCATATGTTTGTGTTTTTTACAGTTTTTTCCCCATAAAATTGATTTCTAATCTCATAGCATTTTGGTAGAAAAAGATGCTTGATATGATTTCAATTTTCTTAAATTTACCAAGGCTTGATTTGTGGTCCAAGATGTGTTCTATCCTGTAACATATTCCATGTGCACTTGAGAAGAAAGTATATTCTGCTGCTTTCGGATGGAATGTCCTAAAAATATTAATTAAGTCTATTTGGTCTAATGTGTCATTTAAGGTTTGTGTTTCCTTATTGATTTTCTGTCTGGTTCATCTGTTCATTGGTTTAAGTGGTCTGTTAAAGTTCCCCACTATTATTTTGTTACTCTCTATTTCCCCTTTTATGGCTGTGAGCATTTGCCTTATATATTGAGGTGCTCCTATGTTGGGTGCATATATATTTACAATTGTTATATATTCTTCTTGGATTGTTCCCTTGATCATTTTGTAATGTCCTTCCTTGTCTCTTGTAACAGTCTTTATTTTAAAGTCTATTTGTCTCATACAAGTATTGCTACTTCAGCTTTCTTTTTGTTTCCATTTGCATAGAATACCTTTTTCCAACTCATCATTTTCAGTCTGTAAGTGTCCCTAGATCTGAAGAGGGTCTCTTGTGGACAGCAAATATATGTGTCCTGTTTTTGTTTTTTATCCATTCCTTTGGTTGGAGCATTACTCCATTTACATTTAAGGTAATTATATGTATGTTGGAGTATGTCCTTTTGTTGGAGTATTTAATCCATTTACATTTAAAGTAATTATCTATATGTGTGTTCCACTGACATTTTCTTAATTGTTTTGGGTTTATTTTTGTAGGTTTTTTTCCCCCTTCCTCTTTTGTTCTTGTCTCTTGTGATTTGATAATTATCTTTGTTGTTGTGTTTGGGTTGCTTTTTCTTTTATGTGTGTGTATCTATTATATTGTAGTATTTTTTTTTTTTGCTGTCCCCATGAGTTTAAGATATAGCAGTCTATATGTGTACAAGGTTCTTTTATGTTGCCTGTCTCTTTCCCGCCTAGAGAAGTTCCTTTAAAATTTGTTTTAAAGCTGGTTTGGTGGTACTGAATTCTCTTAGTTTTTCCTTGTCTGCAAAACTTTTGATTTCTCCATCAAGTAAGAATGAGAGACTTGCTGGGGAGAGTATTCTTGGTTGTAGGTTTTCTCATTTCATCACTTTAAGTATATCATGCCACTCCATTCTGGCCAGCAGAGTTTCGGCTGAATGATCATCTGATAACCTTATGGGGATTCCCTTGTATGTTATTTATTGTTTTTTCCTTGTTGCTTGTAGAGGAATGACTGAGGACATGGAAAGGAGACGTGACCCATGAACCCCGCAACAGACCAAGGGCTAGCGAATAAGCCAGAACCCCTAGGCAGATCGAGGGCTGGTGAATAAGCCAGAACCCCTCAGCAAACTGAGGGCTAGCGAGTAAGCCAGAACTGCAGGCAGTCCTGGATACTTTGGGCACTGATCCATGAAATGACCTCAGTATAATCAGAACACAAGGAAACGTCCTTGTGCTACTTTAGTATAATCAGAATGATGGGAACACAGGGAGATGTCCTTGTGCTGCTTGTGAGCTCAAGGATGAAGCACGGCATGTCTTCAAGAAAGCCCATTGTTGCTTGTATAATCAATAAAAGCATATGTTGCTGCTTTGGCATTTCTGGAATGTTAAGAAAACAAGTCTTAAGATGTAAACATAGATAATGCTTAAATAAAAGCTACCACAGCAGGACAGACGGCTCTGTTTTGCCTGAGCGAGCAGCAGCCCTCTACTGCTGTGTTTCGGCACAATTCATCTCGTGTGATGAGCTTACTTTTGGCCCTATCATAAGAAAACTGCAACATTGCTTTTAATATTTTTTCTTTATCTTTAATTTTTGTCAGTGTGATTAATATGTGTCTTGACGTGTTCCTCCTTGGGTTCATCCTGTATTGGAGTCTCTGCACTTCCTGGACATGAGTGAGCTTTTCTTTTGTTAGGGAAGTTTTCAGCTATAATATTTTCAAATATTTTCTTAGGCCCTTTGTCTTTCACTCCTCCATCTGTGACCCCTATAATGTGAATGTTTTGCCTTTAAATTTGTCTCAGATATTCCTGAGCCTGTCCTTATTTTGTTGCAGTGTTTTTTCTTTATTCTTTTCTGCAGCAGTGTTTCCCACCACTCTGTCTTCCAGCTAATTTATTCTTTCCTCTACCTCAGTTATTCTGCTATTGATTTCTTTCTAGTGTATTTTTCATTTCAGTTATTATATTGTTCATCTCTGTTCTTTAAATCTTCTAGCTCCTTGTTAAATTTTTGTATATTCTCGATCTGTTCCTCCATTCTATTATGGCGATTTTTAAAATCATATTTACTATGATTACTCTGAATTGTTTTTCAGATAGATTGCCTATTTCCTCTTCATTTAGTTGTTCTTGTTGGTTTTTATCTTGTTTCTTCATTTGCAACATATTTCTCTGTCATCTAATTTTGTCTAAATTTCTTTGTTTGTGGTCTTCTTTCCACAGGCTGCAGGATCATAGCTCCTCTTGCTTCTGGTGTCTGCTCCCTTGCAGGTTAGGTTACTTCAGGGGCTTTCATAGGCTTCTTGGTGGGTGGGACTGGTGCCTGTCCTCTGGCTGGTGAAGCTGGGTCTTTTCCCTCTAATGGGCAAGGCTATGTCAAGGGGTATGTTTTGAGGTAGCTGTGAGCTCAGTACAACTTTAGGTAGCTTGTCTGCTGATGCATGTGACTGTGTTCCTCTGTTGCTTGTTATTGGCCTGAAGCAATCCATCTCTGGAGCCTGTAGGCTGTTGGGTGGGGCCAGGTCTTGGTACCAAAATGGGGACTTCTGGGAGAACTCACACTGATCAGTATTCTCTGCTGCCTCCACCACCAGCGTCCTTGTCCCCACAGTGAGGTACAGCCAACTCCCACCACACCAAGAGACCCTCCCAGACCCCTAGTTAGGTCTAGCCCACGTTCCTGTGGAGGTCTTGCTTTGTGCTGGATCCTAATGCATGTGAGGTATTGTGTACATCTTCTAAGAGTGGAGTCTCTGTTTTTCCCAACCCTGTGGAGCTTCTGCACTCAGGCCCTGCTGACCTTCAAAGACAAATGTTCTGGGGCTTCTTCTTCCCGATGCCTTACTCTTAGACTGTCTTGGAGGGCTATTTTTATGTGGGAACATTCCTGTGTAGTCTCTTTGTGTTTAATAATATTTGGTGCGAGGGCTGCTTTTAGTATGGATGTCTGCCACCTCTTTCCTCAGTGTATACTGGCCATTATCCCATTGATTGCAGGTGTGAACTGGATATTGAGCAGTGCCTCCCCTTTGCTCTGTTGTTGTTACTGTCCTGTGAGGGGCAGGGTCTTCTCCCTAGTTAGGGTTGGATTAGGGGCCCCTAGATCTTTTTCTGTGCTTTGTTTCTGGTCCTTGGTGTGAAGTAGGTGGTATTGGAGCACTCCCACTAGGAGAGAAGCCACTGAGTTTTCCTCCTCTGGAGTTGTTTACCCATGAGTGTACTATGTTATGTCACTTTTCATCCATTGTGCTGGCTCACAAATTATGCTGTTGTTGGAACTGCTCTCAGCCCCACCTTAACAATGGGTATGCTGGCAACTTGCCTTGGTATCTCTCAGGTGCCATTTTCACTAGGCTGCCAGCACAGATCCATTGAAGTCAGGTTCCAGGACTGTTGTAATTGTGTAACTGGACCTACTGTGGGAGCTATGGAGAGAGGTCCAATTATGATCTGGTCCAATCCCTGCGTGTGCTTGCCCACAAAGTACACAGCTGCTAAAGCTAGACTCATATCAGCTGTGGGAGCACTCATCCATTCAGATGTTCTGCCTGTGCTGAGTTTATAAAGCCAGGAACAGGAGTGTGAATCCATGGTTTCTGCAGGCACGAGGAGAGACTTCAAGACTTCTTCCTTAGTTGCATGGCCCCTCATGAATATTTCTTGAAAAGAACTTCAAAGATGTATTCCAGGTAAGTGAGAGTTGAATCAAAATAAACTCAAGTATTGTAAAGTGATGTCTTTACAGTATTAGCAGTTACTTAAAGTGTTTAAATGTAGAATTTTATTCATTATTATTAATATTATTACAAAAATATTTTGTATAACAGTTATTGAGAGAAAATATAAAAATAAAACCAGTTTATTAATAATACACAATGAAAACCTGACACAAGGATTTGGAGGTGGGATATGAGAAGAAGCAAAAGCATATGACTTCCCTTATGCTGTTAAGATGGAGTTGATAGTTACTGGTTAATTTTAGTTATTATTATATTGTTTTTGAGAAAATAATATGCAATTAATACATGAATGCTGTATCATTATAAAAGCTTCAAAAGACACTTTATTTAAAAATAATAGATTCACTTAGTATAACCTCAAATCCCAACCTGGCCCACCAATCACCGTACACTCTACAAAAAACCCAGTATTTCTAAACTTAATATGTATAAAATAACTTCTCTAATGAGACTCATACAACTCTCATCTGGCTTCATCTGGTTACTGGAGACTCTAAAGCCATCTTCAATTTTCTCCATATATGCTTCTTACAGCTAAGTAGTCATAATCTGTCTTTGCTGTTACTTCATTTTCCTTTTGTTGGCCTTCTATCTGCCTCAAATTTGGTTAAGTGTTATTACAACATTTTCTTTTAGGCCAATCTATAGTACATTCCCAACCAGATTCCTTTCTTTTAGTCTTTCTTTGCAGCCACGCATGTTGTATCCAGCCCAGATTAATTTTCCTCTGTTAATCAATTTCAGTCTTTTTAGCCTTTATCCTGTGGACACAATTTATCTTGCTCTGGAGGCCCTGTAACATGTGCTTCCTGACCACCCTTGATGCCCATGTGTGTTGTTTACTCTGATCAGATGGGTTTGTTTACTGATTCTGAACATGCATTGCATTCAATCAGTGAATAGTAACTAGCTCTTATTTCTGCATCACTGATTTTGCTCAAGTCATTTTCACTTCTTGGCAAAATTTACCTTTATAGACATCTGGTCCTGGATTTTTCTTCATCGGTACTTTACTTGGTTACTTATTTATTTGATATGAATCTGTAGATTTTTATCAGATTTGAGGGGATTAATCTATTAAGGCAATCATATGGTTTTTTCCTTTAAATTTTGAATTTAGTGAGTGAAATTATTAGATATCCTGATATCGAGCCATCCTTATTTTCAAGGTAAATCTCATTCTATATTATTCTTAAATGAACTACTGGATTTGATTTAATAGTGTTTTGTTTGAATTTTTTCCATCTATATTCATCTTCCAGACCACTAGTTCTGTACTTAGCCTAATTCATTATTAGTCATTCCATCTACTGAAAATTCAATTTCATCAACAATATATTTAATTTTCAATATTTTTTTATTCTGTGATTCTTTCCCATTTCAGACCATGTTTTTGTTTTATGTATTCAAAAACTTTTCCATCTTACCAAGTCACTAGAATTATGTTTTAAGTTCTCTGTTCCCTGCATCATCTTTGGTTTTCCAGGGCAAGATTTTTGCTTGTTCATCTTGGCCCTTCTCTTACGTTATTTGCTTTCCTCAAATGTTTGGTATTCTTGGCTATCTCTTCACATTTATGATTGATGTATTAGTTTGATTAATATAGGTAAATGCATGTGTTTCCTTTGCAATTGTGCAGTTCTACATGTCTAACAAGTTTTCCCTTTGAAAATCAGGGCTGATGTGTGGGATTTGTGTAAGTGAATAGGAAAAATAATGAGAAGATTTCATATTAGAGTGTGTGGCCATAAATCAGGCAGTTTGGCTAGAGATAATCCCTAATCCTCTACTCTACACCCTTAAAAACCACAGCATATACTAGTGTCCACTCAAAGAGCACCTAGATTATTTTCTTTCTGTACAGAGAAGTTACATTTTTATTCCTCTTTGGGCCTCAAACTGTATGCAGTTTCTTTCCTGGGTTCACAAATCCACACCTAGTGCTCCTCATGTGTAAAACGTTCCCTTTTTCTTTGTTCTTCCATCTTTATTGAGATGTAATTTACCTATAACTGTATAAATTTAACATGTACAGTGTGTTGATTTGATAAACATGTATTGTAAAATCATTAACATGGTAATGTTGGTTAACACCACTGTCATCTCACATAATTACCATTTCTTTTTTGTATTAAAGACATTTAATATTTACTCTCTTAGCAACTTTAAAGTATTTAATTGTTAACTATAATCACCATGCTGTACATTAGATCCTCAGAATTTATTTAACTGATGGAGAAAATTTTTGCCCTTTGACCAGCATCTCCCAATTTCTCCTACCCCCAAGTTCCTGGAAACCACTACTATAATCTCTGTTTCTGTGTATTCAGCTTTTTTTAGTTTTCACATATAATTAATACCATACAGTATTTTTGTTTTTCTATCTGAATTATCTCACTTGGCATAATGCTCTCAAGGCCCACACATGTTACAAATGGCAGGGTTCCCTCATTTCTCATGGCCAATAATATCTCATCATTTATATATACTATATCCTCTTTATTCACTAATCCATAGATGGGCATTCCCTTTTTCAAAGATAGTTCACAAATAGTAATCTGGAGTTCAAACATGCTAGTGTTGCTAATACCTACGCATAATCAATGGGAGGAGATCTTCAGCAGCCTGGAAATTGTAAATGCAGTTTTAAATACTAAGACTATTACATGTATTCAGTCTGAAATTGGAGTTTCTCTGGATTTTGTCTTAATTTTTAATTCACCTTCTCCTGCATGCATTTGAGACCAGTGTATCACAAGCTTTAATATCCATATAAATCACATAGAGAACTGTTAGGATGCAGATTCTGATTCAGATGGTCCAGAGTGGAGTCTGATATTTTGTATGTCTAGAAAACTCCAGGAGGGTGCCATGATGCTAGTCTGCAGACCAAACTTTAACTAAACAGGTTTTAGACTTTGTTCCTGGTTTCCTATACACAGACCACATCTGCTTTCTCTTTTATCTGAAATTCTCTTGCAGGAATTTCTCAACTTTTAGCCCAATTGATGGCCTTATTTCTTGCTTCTCAGTGCTGGTGTGGATTTCTCTTTTAATAAAGTGTCTGTTCTGCCATTTTAAAGGACTCAAGGTGATAGGAGAAGTAAACAGCTGTGCTAGAGCTATAATTTTGAACAAAATTTTATTTGTCTTCTCAACAATCATTATGAGGGAAATATAGATTTAAGCACCTTTCAAAAAATCTTTAATAGAATGTAAAAATAGCATGATGACTATCAAATTACTTGACAAAAATCAAATAAAATCATAGTCTATATAGTAGAAAAGAGAGAAAACAAATGACAATGACAAAACATAAGATTAGATAACATATGTAAGACCAGCATAAAATTTATAGGATTGATTTAAATGGATTGAAATAGGCTTGACCAATAACAAAATTCCAGTACATATTTTCTACAAAAAACAGAGTGGTAAGAAAAGACAAACACACACCCTTAGTTAAGAGAACAAAGTAATTTCTAACAACTGCAAATCAACTACACCAGTGTTTATAATATTAGGAATAAGAACTAATTCAAAGCAGAGTATTAGTAGAACAAAAGAATGTTTGTTTTTGGAGAAGGGTATAATTAATTCACTCATTAGAATATATTGTTCAGTACTTACTATGTGCAAGGTGCTTTGTTATGTGCAAGGTGCTGGAGATATAAGGCTGAGGAAAAATAACACTATAATAAAAAGTACACCATGATTAAGTAAGCTTTATTTTAGGAAATGGAGACAAACAGAAATGGTAAAAAAGAAGGTTAATCTAATACATCTAAATAGAAAGTTGAACTTCTTTCTTCTCTCAGAATTTGCAAATGATAGAAAATTAAATAAAGTAATAAAATATAACAATGTATCATTGATAGTGTAATCATTTTAGAAAATTATGTATAATAATAATAACACAAAATGAGGAGGAGGGAGTAAACCTATATAGAAGTAAAGTTTCTATATGTCACTGGAATTAGGTTAGTATAAATCTAACATAGGTTTTGATAAATTATGATGTATATTGCAAGTCCTAGAACAAACACTATAATTAAACTCAAATATATAGTGTTAAAAAATCATTAAAGGACTTAAGATATTATACTGGAAAATATCCACTTAGTGAAAAAGAAGCCAATTAAGGAAGACCAGAGGACCAAGAAGGAAAAGACATATAGAAAAGCAAAAGCAAAATGGTAGATGGAAATCCAACCATCTAATAATATTCAACATAATCAAATAACATTAACTCTGAATGGATTAAAAATCCAATCAAAAGAGAAACAGGGGACTTCGCTAGCGGCGCAGTGGTTGAGAGTCTGCCTGCCAATGCAGGGGACACGGGTTCGAGCCCTGGTCTGGGAGGATCCCACATGCCACAGAGCAACTGGGCCTGTGAGCCACAAGTACTGAGCCTGCGTGTCTGGAGCCTGTGCTCTGCAACAAGAGAGGTCGCAATAGTGAGAGGCCCATGCACCGCGATGAAGAGTGGCCCCCGCTTGCCACAACTAGAGAAAGCCCTCACACAGAATGAAGACCCAACACAGCCATAAATAAAAATAAATAAATAAATTTTTTTAAAAAAGAGAGACAGGACAAAAAACAAATTACAACTATATGCTGACTATAAGAAACACACATTAGATTCAAAGATGCAAGTAATTTGAAAGGTAAAGGATGGAAAAATATATTGCATGCAAACAGCAAACATAATAGAGCTGGAGTGGCTATAGTAATACCATCCAAAATAAATTTTCAGCAAAAAATATTACCAGAAACAAAGAAGGACATTTTATAAAGATAAATAGATCAATCTATTAAGAAGAAATAAACAATTATAAGCATTTTGAATTTAAAAACAGAGCCCCAAAATACATGAAACTAAAACTGGAAAAATTTAAGGAAGAAATTGAAATTACAACAATACTAGCTGGAGAATTTAATAATCCACTTTGAATAATGGATAGAAATTTAGGTGATGAATGAGGATATAGAAAGTTTGGCAACACTATAAACAAACTAGCTCTAACAAACATCTATAGAACTTAAAACCAACAAAAGCAGAATACTGAGAAGACATGAAACATTCCCCAGGATAGACCACATGCTAGACCATAAAACAAGCTTGATAAATATAAAAGAATTAAAATCATACAAATTATGTTCCCTTATCAAACTGCATTTAAATTAGAATCAGTAACAGAAGGAAATCTAAGAAATTCACAAATATATGGAAATTGAACAATACACATCTAAATAATCAATGGATCAAAGAAGAAAGCACAAAGGAAATGTTAAAACATCCTGACATGAATGAAAACAAAACAACAACATACCAAAATTTATGTGAGGAAACTTAAAAAAAGTTTTTAAGGTAGATTGTATGTCTGTCAGTGCCTACATTAATAAAGTAGTAATAGCTCAAAGAGATAATCTAAATTTCTACTTAAAAAACATAAACAAAGAGAACTAAACCTGAACAAAGAAAAGGAAGGAAATAATAAAGATGAGTAGAAATAAATAAAAAAAGAGAATAGAAAAACAATAGAGATAATCAATAAACCTAAAAGCCAATTACTTGGCAATGTCAACAAAATTGACAAACCATTAGCTAGACTGTCTGCCAAAAAAACAAAAACAAAAAAACAAGGAATAGGGAGGAACCAAGATGGGGGAGTAGAAGGACGTGCTCTCACTCCCTCTTGTGAGAACACCAAAATCACAGCTAGCTGCTGGAGAGTCATTGACTGGAAGACACTGGAACTCACCAAAAAAGACACGCCACATCCAAAGACAAAGAAGAAGCCACAATGAGATGGTAGGAGGGGCACAATCACAGTAAAATCAAATCCCATAACTGATGGGTGGGTGACTCACAGACGGGAGAACACTTATACCACAGAAATCCACCCAAGGAAGTGAAGGTTTTGAACCCCACATCAGGCTTCTCAACCAGGGGGTCTGGCAATGGGAGGAGGAATTCCTAGAGAATCAGACTTTGAAGCCTAGTGAGAATTGATTCCAAGACTTTGACAGGACTGGGGGAAACAGAGACTCCACACTCGGAGGGCCCACACAAAGCAGTGTGAGCATCGGGACCTAGGGGAAGGAGCAGTGACCCCAGGGGAGACTGAACCAGACCTACCTACTAGTGTTGGAGGGTCTCCTGCAGAGGCAGAAGAGTTGTGGTGGCTCACCATGGGAACAAGGACACTGGCAGCAGAAGTTATGGGAAGTACTCCTTGGCGTCAGCCCTCCCAGAGTCTGTCATTAGCCCCAACAAAAAGCCCAGGTAGGCTCCAGTGTTGGGTTGCCTCAGGCCAAACAACCAATAGGGAGGGAACACAGCCCCACCCATCAACAGTAAACTGGATTAAAGTTTTACTGAGCTCTGCCCACCAGAGCCACAGTCAGCTCTACCCAATACCAGTCTCTCCCATCAAGCCTCTTAGATAGTCTCATCCACCAGAGGGCAGACAGCAGAAGCAAGAAGTACAATCCTGCAGCCTGTGGAGCAAAAACCACATTCACAGAGAGATAGACAAGATGAAAAGGCAGAGGGCTATGTACCAGATGAAAGAACAAGAAAAAAAACCCAGAAAAACAAATAAATGAAGTGGAGATAGGCAACCTTCCAGAAAAAGAATCCAGAATAATGATAGTGAAGATGATCAAGGACCTTGGAAAAACAATGGAGGCAAAGATTGAGAAGATGCAAGAAATGTTTAACAAACACCTAGAAGAACTAAAGAACAAATAAACAGAGATGAACAACACAATAACTGAAATGAAAACTACACTAGAAGGAATCAATAGCAGAATAATTGAGGTGGAAGAACAGATAAGTGACCTGGAAGACAGACTGATGAAATTCACTATTGAAGAACAGAATAAAGAAAAAAGAATGAAAAGAAATGAAGACAGCCTAAGAGACCTCTGGGACAACATTAAACACAACAACATTCGCATTACAGTGGTCCCAGAAGGAGAAGAGAGAGAGAAAGGTCCTGAGAAAATATTTGAAGAGATTATAGTCAAATACTTCCCTAACATGGGAAAGGAAATAGCCACCCAAGTCCTGGAAGCGCAGTGAGTCCCATACAGGATAAACACAAGGCGAAACATGCCGAGACGCATAGTAATCAAATTGGCAAAAATTAAAGACAGAGAAAAATTACTGAAAGCAAGGATCTTATTCAGATTCGAAGGAGGAAGCAAAAGCTTTACAAACAAGCAAAAGCTAAGAGAATTCAGTACCATGAAACCAGCTCTACAACAAATGCTAAAGGAACTTCTCTACATGGGAAACACAAAAGAATAAAAGGGTTTACAAAAGTAAACCCAAAACAATTAAGAAAATGGTCATAGGGACATACATATTGATAATTACCTTAAACGTGTATGGATAAGATGCTCCAACCAAAACACACAGGCTTGCAGAATGGATACAAAAACAAGACTCCTATATGTGCTATCTGAAAGAGACCCACTTCAGACTTAGGGACACAAACAGACTGAAAGTGAGGGGATGGAAAAAGATAGTCCATGCAAAGAGAAATGAAAATAAAGCTGGAGTAGCTATACTCATATCAGATAAAATAGACTTTAAAATAAAAATGTTACAAGAGACAAAGAAGGACACTACATAATTATCACAGGATCAATCCAAAAAGAGGATATAACAATTATAAATATATATGCACCCAACATAGGAGCACCTCAATGCATAAGGCAACTGCTAACAGCTCTAAAAGACAAAATCGACAGTAACAGAATAATAGTGGGGGACTTTAACACCTCACTTACAACAATGGACAGACCATAAAAATAAAAATAAATAAGGAAACAGAAGCTTTAAATGACAGAATAGACCAGATAGATTAAATTGATATTTATAGGACATTCCAACCAAAAACAGCAGATTACAATTTCTTCTCAAGTATGCACGGAAAATTCTCCAGCATAGATCACATCTTGGGTCAAATCAAGCCTCAGTAAATTTAAGAAAATTGAAATAATATCAAACATCTTTTCTGACTGCAATTCTATGAGATTAGAAATGATTTATAGGGAAATAAATGTAAAATAACACAAACACATGGAGGCTAAACAATACATTACTAAATAACCAAGAGATTGCTGGAGAAATCAAAGAGGAAAGCAAAAAATACCTAGAGAAAAATGACAATGAAAACACGACGATCAAAAACCTATGGGAGGGCTTCCCTTGTGGCACAGTGGTTGAGAGTCCGCCTGTCAATGCAGGGGACGCGAGTTTGTGCCCCAGTCCAGTAAGATCCCACATGCTGTGGAGCAGCTGGGCCCATGAGCCATGGCTGCTGAGCCTGCGTGTCTGGAGCCTGTGCTCCACAACAGGAGGGGAGAGGCCACAGCAGTGAGAGGCCCGTGTACCACAAAAAAAAAAAAAAAAAACCCACAAGAAACAAAAAATAACCTATGGGATGCAGCAAAAGCAGTTCTAAGAAGGAAGTTTATAGGTATACAAGCCTACCTCAAGAAAAAAGAAAATCTCAAATAAATAATCTAGCCTTACACCTAAAGGAACTAGAGAAAGAAGAACAAACAAAACCCAAAGTTAGTAGAAAGAAAGAAATCATAAAATCAGAGCAGATATAAATGAAATAAAAACAAAGCAAACAATAGCAAAGTTCAATAAAATTAAAAGCTGGTTCTTTGAGAAGATAAACAAAATTAATAAACCATTAGCCAGACTCATCAAGAAAAAGAGAGTGGACTCAAATCAATGAAATTAGAAATGGGGGCTTCCCTAGTGGCACAGTGGTTGAGAGTCCGTCTGCTGATGCAGGGGACACAGGTTTGTGCCCCGGTCCAGGAAGAACCCACGTGCTGGGGAACAGCTAGGCCTGTGAACCATGGCCGCTGAGCCTGCACGCCCAGAGCCTGGGCTCCACAACGGGAGAGGCCACAGCAGTGAGAGGCCCGTATACCACACAAAAAAATAAATAAATGAAAAAGCAGAAGTTACAACAGACACCATAGAAATACAAATCATCCTAAGAGACTACTAGAAGCAACTCTATGCCAATAAAATGGACAACCTGCAAGAAATGGACAAATTCTTAAAAGGTATAAACTTCCAAGACTGAACCAGGAAGAAACAGAAAATATGAACAGAAAAATCACAAGGAATGAAATTGAAACTGTGATTAAAAATCTTCCAACAAAAAAATGTCCAGGACCAGATGGCTTCACAGGTGAATTCTATAAAACTTTTAGAGAAGAGCTAACACCCATTCTTCTCAAACTCTTCCAAAAAATTGCAGAGGAAGGAACATTCCCAAACTCACTCTATCAGGCCACCACCACTCTAATACCAAACACAGACAAAGAGACTACAAAAAAAGAAAATTACAGACCAACACCACTGATGAATATAGGTGCAAAAATCCTCAACAAAATACTAGCAAACAGAACCCAACAACACATTAAAAGGATCACACACCATGATCAAGAGGGATTTATGCCAGGGATGCAAAGATTCTTCAATATATGCAAATCAATCAATGTGATACACCATATTAACAAATTGAAGAATAAAAACCATATGATCACCTCAATAGATGCAGGAAAAAGCTTTTGAAAAAATTCAACACCCATTTATGATAAAAAGTCTTCAGAAAGTGGGCATAGAGGGAAACTACCTCAACATAATAAAGGCCATATATGAAAAACCCACAACAAACATCATTCTGAATGGTGAAAAACTAAAAGCATTTCATCTAAGATCAGGGATGAGACAAGGATGTCCCCTCTCAACCACTATTATTGAACATAGTTTTGGAAGTCCTAGTCATGGCAATCAGAGAAGAAAAAGAAATAAAAGGAATACAAAGTTTGAAAAGAAGTAAAACTGTCATTGTCTGTAGATGACATGATACTGTACATAGAGAATCCTGAAAATGCCACCAGAAAACTACTAGAGCTAATCAATGTATTTGGTAAAGTTGCAGCATACAAAATTAATACAGAGAAATCTCTTGCATTCCTATATACTAATGAAGAAATATCTGAAAGAGAAATTAAGGAAACACTCCCATTTACCATTGCAACAAAAAGAATAAAATACCTAAGAATAACTCTACCTAGGGAGACAAATGACCTGTACTCAGAAAACTATATGACACAGAAGAAATAAATTAAAGATGATACCTACATATGGAGAGATATGCCATGTCCTTGCATTGGAAGAATCAATATTGTGAAAATGACTATACTACCCAAAGCAATCTACAGATTCAATGCAATCCCTATCAAATTATCAATGGCATGTTTTACGGAACTATAACAAATCATCTTAAAATTTGTATGGAGGGCTTCCCTGGTGGCACAGCTGTTGAGAGTCTGCCTGCCGATGCAGGGGACACGGGTTCGTGCCCCAGTCTGGGAAGATCCCACATGACATGGAGCAGCTAGACCCATGAGCCATGGCTGCTGAGCCTGCACATCCAGAGCCTTGCTCCGCAATGGGAGAGGCCACAACAGTGAGAGGACTGTGCACCGCAAAAAAAAAAAAAAAAAAAAAAATGTATGGAGACACAAAGACCCCGAATAACCAAAGCAGTCTTGAGGGAAAAAAACGGAGCTGGAGGAATCAGAGTCCCTGACTTCAGACTATACTACAAAGCTACAGTAATCAAGGCAATATGGGAGGAAGAGAGGAAAGATGGCGGAAGAGTTAAATGCAGAGATCACCTTCCTCTCCACAGATACATCAGAAATAAATCTACAAGTGGAACTGCTCCTATAGAACACCTACTGAACGCTGGCAGAAGACCTCAGACCTCCAGAAGGCAAGAAACTCCCCAGTACATGGGTAGGCGAAAAGCAAAAAGAAAAACCAGAGACAAAAGAATAGGGATGGGACCTGCACAAGTAGGAGGGAGTTGTGAAGAAGGAAAGGTTTCCACACACTAGGAAGCCCCTTCACGGGCAGAAATTGTGGGTGGCAGAGGGGGGAGCTTTGGAGCTGTGGAGGAGAGCACAACAACAAAGGTGCGGAGGGCAAAGCAGAGAGATTCCTGCATGGAGGATCAGTGTCGACCAGAACTCACCAGCCCAAGAAGCTTGTCTGCTAACCTGCCGGGGAAGGCGAGACCTGGGAGCTGAGTCTCGGGTGGGCTTTGGTCGGATCTCAGGGAGAGGACTGGGGTTGGCAGCGTGTATACAGCCTGAAGGGGGTTAGTGCACCACGGCTAGCCAGGAGGGCGTCCGGGAAAATGTCTGGATCTGCGGAAGAGTCAAGAGACATTTTCTTCCCTCTTTGTTTCCTGGTGTGCGAGGAGAGTTGATTAAGAGCACTGCTTAAATGACCTCCAAAGACGGGCGCAACCTGCGGCTATCAGCATGGACCCCAGAGACAGTCATGAGACACTAAGTCTGTTGCTGCTGCCACCAAGAAGCCTGTGAGCAAAGGCCACTATCCACACTGCCCCTCACCGGAGGCTGTGCTGCCTGCCACTGTCAGGGTCCAGCTATCCAGGGTAAACTTCCCCAGGAGAAGTAGCACCAGGCTGGTGAAACGTCACATGGGCCTCTGACGTCACAGGCTCACCCCGCATTCTGTACCACTCCCTCCGGCTGGCCTGAGTGAGCAGAGCCCCTGAATCAGCTGCTCCTGGAACCCCATACTGTCTGAGTGAAGAACAGATGCCCTCAGGCGACCAACACACAGAGTCGGGAGATGTGCGAAAAAGAAGAGAAAGGGAAATATCTCCAAGCAGCCTCAGAAGCAGAGGATTAAAGCTCTACCATCATCTTCATGTACCCTGCCTCTGTGAAATATCTGAAAAGACAATGAATCATCCAAAATTGAGGAAGTAGACCTTGGGAGCAAGATAAACTATTTTTTTCCCATTTTCCTCTTTTTGTGAGTGTGTATGTGTATGCCTCTGTGTGAGATTTTGTCTGTATAGCTTTGCTTTCACCATTTCTCCTAGGATTCTGTCTGTCAATTCTTCTTTTTACTTAAAATTTATTTCATAATAATAATTTTTATTTTAATAATTTTAGTTTATTTTATCCGACTTTATCTGATTTTACTTTATTTTATCATTTTTCTTTCTATTTTTTCTCCCTTTAATTCTGAGCAATATGGATGAAAGGCTATTCATGCTCCATCCAGGAGTCAAGGCTGTGTCTCTGAGGTAAGAGAGCCAACTTCAGAACACTGGTCCACAAGAGACCTCCCAGCTCCATGTAATATCAAATGGCAAAAATCTCCCAGAGATCTCCATCTCAACACCAAGACCCAGCTTCACTCAACGACCAGCAAGCTACAGGGCTGGACACCCTTTGCCAAACAACTAGCAAGACAGGAACACAGCCCAACCTAAAACCATAATAAGTCCACAGACACCCCAAAACACACCAACAGACATGGACTTGCTCACCAGAAAGACAAGACCCAGCCTCATCCACCAGAACATAGGCACTGGGCCCCTCCACCAGGAAGCCTACACAACCCACTGAACCAACCTTAGCCACTGTAGACAGAAAACAAAAACAACGGGATATACAACCCTGCAGCCTGCCAAAAGGAGACCCCAAACACAATAAGATAAACAAAATGAGAAGAGAGAAGAACACACAGAAGATGAGGAAAAAGGTAAAAACACACCAGACTTAAAAAATAAAGAGAAAATAGGCAGTCTACCAGAAAGAGAATTCAGAATAATGATAGTGAAGATGATACAAAACCTCGGAAATAGAATAGAGAAAATGCAAGAAACATTTAACAAGGACGTAGAAGAACTAAAGAGGAAACAAGCAATGATGAACAACACAATAAATGAAATTAAAAATACTCTGGAAGGGATCAATAGCAGAATAACTGAGGCAGAAGAATGGATAAATGACCTGGAAGATAAAATAGTGGAAATAACTACTGCAGTGCAGAATAAAGAAAACAGAATGTAAAGAAATGAGGACAGTCTCAGAGACTTCTGGGAAAATTTTAAATGCACCAACATTCGAATTATAGTGGTTCCAGAAGAAGAAGGGAAAAAGAAAACGACTGAGAAAATATTCGAACAGATTATAGTTGAAATCTTCTCTAACATGGGAAAGGAAATAGTTAATCAAGTCCAGGAAGCACAGAGAGTCCCATACAGGATAAATCCAAGGAGAAACAAAGCAAGACACATATTAATCAAACTGTCAAAAATTAAATACAAAGAAAAAATATTAAAAGCACCAAGGGAATAACAACAAATAACACAAAAGGGAATCCCAATAAGGTTAACAGCTGAACATTCAACAGAAATACTGCAAGCAGGAAGGGAGTGGCAGGACATATTGATAGTGATGAAGGAGAAAAAACTACAACCAAGATTAATCTACCCAGCAAGGATCCCATTCAGATTTGATGGAGAAATTAAAACCTTTACAGGAAAGCAAAACCTGAGAGGGTTCAGCACCACCAAACCAGCTTTGAACAAATGCTAAAGGAACTTCTCTAGGCAAGAACCACAAGAGAAGGAAAACACCTACAATAACAAACACAAAACAATTAAGAAAATGGGAATAGGAACACACATATCTATAATTACCTTAAAAGTAAATGGATTAAAGGCTCCCACCAAAAGACACAGACTGGCTGAATGGATACAAAAACAAGACCCATATATATACTGTCTAGAAGACACACATTGCAGACCTTGGGAAACTTAAAGACTGAATGTGAGGGAATGGAAAAAGATATTCCATGCAAATGGAAATCAAAAGAAAGTTGGAGCAGCAATTCTCATATCAGACAAAAGAGACTTTAAAATAAAGACTATTAAGAGACAAAGAAGGAAACTACATAATGATCAAGGGATCGATCAAAGATGGAGATATAACAATTCAAAATATTTATGCACCCAACAAAAGAGCACTTCAATACATAAGGCAAACATTAACAGCCATAAAAGAGGAAATTGACAGTAACACAATTATATAGGGGACTTTAACATCCCACTTTCACCAATGGACAGATAATCCAAAAAGAAAATAAATAAGGAACTAACAGCCATAAAAGGGGAAATCGACAGTAACACATTCATAGTAGGGGACTTAAACACCCCACTTTCACCCATGGACAGATCATCCAAAATGAAAATAAATAAGGAAACACAAGCTTTAAATGATACATTAAACAAGATGGACTTAATTGATATTTATAGGACACTCCATCCAAAAACAACAGAATACACATTTTTCTCAAGTGCTCATGGAACATTCTCCAGGATAGATCATATCTTAGGTCACAAATCAAGCCTTGGTAAATTTAAGAAAATTGAAATTGTATCAAGTATCTTTTCTGACCACAACGCCATGAGACTAGATATCAATTACAGGAAAAGATCTGTAAAAAATACAAACACATGGAGGCTAAACAATACACTACTTAATAATGAAGTGATCACTGAAGAAATCAAAGAGGAAATAAAAAAATACCTAGAAACAAATGACAATGGAGACACAACGACCCAAAACCTGTGGGATGCAGCAAAAGCAGTTCTAAGGGGGAAGTTTATAGCAATACAAGCTCACCTTAAGAAGCAGGAAACATCTCGAATAAACAACCTAACCTTGCACCTCAAGCAATTAGAGAAAGAAGAACAAAAAAACCCCAAAGCTAGCAGAAGGAAAGAAATCATAAACATCAGATCAGAAATAAATGAAAAAGGAATGAAGGAAACAATAGCAAAGATCAATAAAACTAAAAGCTGGTTCTTTGAGAAGATAAACAAAATAGATAAACCACTAGCCAGACTCATCAAGAAAAAAAGGGAGAAGACTCAAATCAATAGAATTAGAAACGAAAAAGGAGAGGTAACAACTGACACTGCAGAAATAAAAGAGATCATGAGAGATTACTGCAAGCAACTCTATGCCAATAAAATGGACAATCTGGAAGAAATGGACAAATTCATAGAAATGCACAACCTGCCAAACCTGAATCAGGAAGAAATAGAAAATATGAACAGACCAATCACAAGCACTGAAATTGAAACTGTGATTAAAAATCTTCCAACAAAGAAAAGCCCAGGACCAGATGGCTTCACAGGCGAATTCTATCAAACATTTAGAGAAGAGCTAACACCTATCCTTCTCAAACTCTTCCAAAATATAGCAGAGGGAGGAACACTCCCAAACTCCTTCTACGAGGCCACCATCACCTTGATACCAAAACCAGACAAGGATGTCACAAAGAAAGAAAACTACAGGCCAATATCACTGATGAACATAGATGCAAAAATCCTCAACAAAATACTAGCAAACAGAATACAACAGCACATTAAAAGGATCATACACCATGATCAAGTGGGGTTTATTCCAGGAATGCAAGGATTCTTCAATATACGCAAATCTATCAATGTGATAAACCATATTAACAAATTGAAGGAGAAAAACCATATGATCATCTCAATAGATGCAGAGAAAGCTTTTGACAAAATTCAACACCCATTTATGATAAAAACCCTGCAGAAAGTAAGCATAGAGGGAACTTTCCTCAACATAATAAAGGCCATATATGACAAGCCCACAGCCAACATCATCCTCAATGGTGAAAAACTGAAAGCATTTCCACTAAGATCAGGAACAAGACAAGGTTGCCCACTCTCACCACTCTTATTCAACATTGTTTTGGAAGTTTTAGCCACAGCAATCAGAGAAGAAAAGGAAATAAAAGGAATCCAAATCGGAAAAGAAGAAGTAAAGCTGTCACTGTTTGCAGATGACATGATCCTATACATAGAGAACCCTAAAGATGCTACCAGAAAACTACTAGAGCTAATCAATGAATTTGGTAAAGTGGCAGGATACAAAATTAATGCACAGAAATCTCTGGCATTCCTATATACTAATGATGAAAAATCTGAAAGTGAAATCAAGAAAACACTCCCATTTACCATTGCAACAAAAAGAATAAAATATCTAGGAATAAACCTACCTAAGGAGACAAAAGACCTGTATGCAGAAAATTTTAAGACACTGATGAAAGAAATTAAATATGATACAAATAGATGGAGAGATATACCATGTTCTTGGATTGGAAGAATCAACATTGTGAAAATGACTCTACTACTCAAAGCAATCTATAGATTAGTGCAATCCCTATCAAACAACCACTGGCATTTTTCACAGAACTAGAACAAAAAATTTCGCAATTTGTATGGAAACACAAAAGACCCCGAATAGCCAAAGCAATCTTGAGAACGAAAGAAGGAACTGGAGGAATCAGGCTCCCTGACTTCAGACTATACTACAAAGCTACAGTTATCAAGGCGGTATGGTACTGGCACAAAAACAGAAAGATAGATCAAATGAACAGGATAGAAAGCCCAGAGATAAACCCATGCACATATGGACACCTTATCTTTGATAAAGGTGGCAGTAATGTACAGTGGAGAAAGGACAGCCTCTTCAATAAGTGGTGCTGGGAAAACTGGACAGATACATGTAAAAGTATGAGATTACATCACTCCTTAACACCATACACAAAAATAAGCTCAAAATGGATTAAAGACCTAAATGTAAGGCCAGAAACTATCAAACTCTTAGAGGAAAACATAGGCAGAACACTCTATGACATAAATCACAGCAAGATCCTTTCTAACCCACCTCCTAGAGTAATGGAAATAAAAACAAAAATAAACAAATGGGACCTAATGAAACTTCAAAGCTTTGCACAGCAAAGGAAACCATAAACAATACCAAAAGACAACCCTCAGAATGGGAGAAAATATTTGCAAATGAAGCAACCAGCAAAGGATTAATTTCCAAAATTTACAAGCATCTCATGCAGCTCAATAACAAAAAAACAAACAACCCAATCCAAAAATGGGCAGAAGACCTAAATAGACATTTCTAAAAGAAGATATACAGACTGCCAACAAACACATGAAAGAATGCTCAACATCATTAATCATTAGAGAAATGCAAATCAAAACTACAATGAGATATCATCTCACACCAGTCAGAATGGCCATCATCAAAATATCTAGAAACAATAAATGCTGGAGAGGGTGTGGAGAAAAGGGAACACTCTTCCACTGCTGGTGGGAATGTGAACTGGTTCAGCCACTATGGAGAACAGTATGGAGGTTCCTTAAAAAACTACAAATAGAACTACCATATGACCCAGCAATCCCACTACTGGGCATATACCCTGAGGAAACCAAAATTCAGAAAGAGTCATGTACCAAAATGTTCATTGCAGCTCTATTTACAATAGCCCGGAGATGGAAGCAACCTAAGTGTCCATCATCTGATGAATGGATAAAGAAGATGTGGCACATATATACAATGGAATATTACTCAGCCATAAAAAGAAACGAAATTGAGCTATTTGTAATGAGGTGGATAGACCTAGAGTCTGTCATACAGAGTGATTAAGTCAGAAAGAAAAAGACAAATACCGTATGCTAACACATATATATGGAATTTAAGGGAAAAAATGTCATGAAGAACCTAGGGGTAAGGCAGGAATAAAGACACAGACCTCCTAGAGAAGGGACTTGAGGTTATGGGGAGGGGAAGGGTGAGCTGTGACAGGGCGAGAGAGAGTCATGGGCATATACACACTAACAAATGTAGTAAGGTAGATAGCTAGTGAGAAGCAGCCGCATGGCACAGGGATATTGGCTCGGTGCTTTGTGACAGCCTGGAGGGGTGGGATATGGTGGGTGGGAGGGAGGGAGACGCAAGAGGGAAGACATATGGGAACATATGTTTATGTATGACTGATTCACTTTGTTGTAAAGCAGAAACTGACACACCACTGTAAAGCAATTATACCCCAATAAAGATGTTAAAAAAAATAAAAAAAATAAATACGGAAACACAAGCTTTAAATGATACATTAAACAAGATGGACTTAATTGATATTTATAGGACATTGCATCCAAAAACAACAGAATACACATTTTTCTCAAGTGCTCATGGAACATTCACCAGGATAGATCATATCTTGGGTCCCAAACCAAGCCTTGGCAAATTTAAGAAAATTGAAATTGTATCAAGTATCTTTTCTGACCACAATACTATGAGACTAGATATCAATTACAGGAAAAGATCTGTAAAAAATACAAACACATGGAGGCTAAACAATACACTACTTAATAACCAAGAGATCACTTAAGAAATCAAAGAGGAAATCAAAAACTACTGAGAAACAAAAACAATGAAAACATGACGACCCAAAAGATATGAGATGCAGCAAAAGCAGTTCTAAGAGTGAAGTTTATAGCAATACAACCCTACCTTAAGAAACAGGAAATATCCCAAACAAACAACCTAACCTTGAACCTAAAGCAACTAGAGAAAGAAGAACAAAAAAACCCCAAAGTTAACAGAAGGAAAATCATAAATATCAGATGAGAAATAAATGAAAAAGAAATGAAGGAAAAGATAGCAAAGATCAATAAATCTAAAAGCTGGTTATTTGAGAAGATAAACAAAAGTGATAAACCATTAGCCAGACTCATCAAGACAAAAAGGGAGAAAACTCAAAACAATAGAATTTGAAATGAAAAAGGAGAAGTAACAACTGACACTGCAGAAATATAAAAGATCATATGAGATTACTACAAGCAACTCTCTGCAAATAAAATGGACAATGTGGAAGAAATGGACAAATTCTTAGAAGTGCACAACCTGCCAAGACTGAATCAGGAAGAAATAGAAAATATCAGCAGACAAATCACAAGCACTAAAATTGAAACTGTGATTAAAAATCTTCCTACAAACAAAAGCCCAGGACCAGATGGCTTCACACACGAATTCTATCAAACAATTAGAGAAGAGCTAACACCTATCCTTCTCAAACTCTTCCAAAATATAGCACAGGGAAGAACACTCCCAAACTCATCCTACAAGGCCACCATCTCCCTGATACAAAAACCAGACAAACATGTCACAAAGAAAGAAAACTACAGGCCAATATCACTGATTAACATAGATACAAAAATACTCAAGAAATACTAGCAAATAGAATACAACAGCACATTTAAAGGATCATACACCATGATCAAGTGGGGTTTATTTCAGGAATGCAGGGATTCTTCAAAATACAGAAATCAATCAACATGATACACCATATTTACAAATTGAAGGAGAAAAAACATATGATAATTTCAACAGATGCAGAGAAAGCTTTCAAAAAAATTCAATACCCATTTATGATAACAGCCCTGTAGAAAGTAAGCATAGAGAGATCATTCCTCAACATAATGAAGGCCATATATGACAAACCCACAGCCAACATCGTCCTCAATGGTGAAAAAATGAAGCTATTTCCAATAATATCAGGAATAAGGCAAGTTTGCAGACTCTCACCACTATTATTCAAGATAGTTTTCAAAGCTTTAGCCACAGCAATAAGAGAAGAAAAATAAATAAAAGGATTCCAAATCGGAAAACAAGAAGTAAAGCTGTCACTGTTTGCCGATGACATGATACTATACATAGAGAATCCTAAAGATGCTACCAGAAAACTAATAGAGCTAATCAATGAATTTGGTAAAGTAGCTGGATACAAAATTGATGAACAGAAATCTCTGGCATTGCTATACACTCAAGATGAAAAATCTGAAAGTGAAATCAAGAAAACACTCCCAGGGCTTCCCTGGTGGCGCAGTGGTTGAGAGTCTGCCTGCCGATGCAGGGGACACAGGTTCGTGCCCCAGTCCGGGAAGATCCCACATGCTGCAGAGCACTGGGCCCGTGAGCAATGGCTACTGAGCCTGTGTGTCCGGAGCCTGTGTTCCGCAACGGGAGAGGCCACAACAGTGAGAGGCCCACGTATCACAAAAAAAAGAGAAAATACTCCCATTTACCATTGCAACAAAAAGAATAAAATATCTAAGAATAAACCTACCTAAGGAGACAAAAGGCCTGTATACATAAAATTATAAGACACTGATGAAAAAAATTAAAGATGATACAAATAGATGGAGAGATATGCCATGTTCTTGGATTGGAGAATCAACATTGTGAAAATGACTCTACTACCCAAAGCAATCTACAGATTCAATGCAATCCCTATCAAACTATCACTGACATTTTTCACAGAACTAGAACAAAAAAATCTCACAATTTGTGTGGAAACACAAGAGACCCTGAATACCCAAAGCAATATTGAGAACGAAAAATGGAGCTGGAGGAATCAGGCTCCCTGACTTCAGACTATACTACAAAGCTACAGTAATCAAGACAGTATGGTACTGGCACAAGAACAGAAATATAGATAAATGAAACAGGATAGAAAGCCCAGAGATAAACCCACGCACATATGGACACCTTATCTTTGATAAAGCAGGCAAGAATATACAGTGGAGAAAAGACAGCCTCTTCAACAAGTGGTGCTGGGAAAACTGGACAGGTACATGTAAAAGTATGAAATTAGAACCCTCCTTAACACCATACACAAAAATAAACTCAAAATGGATTAAAGACATAAATGTAAAGCCAGACACTATCAAAGTCTTTGAGGAAAACATATGCAGAACACTCTATGACATAAATCACAGCAAGATCCTTTTTGACCCACCTCCTAGAGAAATGGAAATAAAAACAAAAATAAACAAATGGGACCTAATTAAACTTAAAAGCTTTTGCACAGCAAAGGAAACCATAAACAATACGAAAAGACAACCCTCATAATGGGAGAAAATATTTGTAAATGAAGTAACTGACAAAGGATTAAGCACGAAAATTTGCAAGTGGCTCATGGAGCTCAATAACAAAAAAAAAAAAAAAAAATCCAATCCAAAAATGGGCAGAAGACCTAAATAGACATTTCTCCAAAAAAGATATACAGATTGCCAGCAAACACATAAAAGAATGCTCAACATCATTAATCATTAGAGAAATGCAAATCAAATCTACAATTAGATATCATCTCCCAATGGTCAGAATGGCCATCATCAAAAAATCTAGAAACAGTAAATGCTGGAGAGGGTGTGGAGAAAAGGGAACACTCTTGCACTGTCAGTGGGAATGTAAATTAATACAGCCACTATGCAAAACTGTATGGAGGTTCCTTAAAAACCTAAAAATAGAATTACCATATGACCCAGCAATCCCAGTACTGGGCATATACCCTGAGAAAACCATAATTCAAAAAGAGTCATGTACCAAAATGTTCATGCAGCTCTATTTACTATAGCCAGGACATGGAAGCAACCTAAGTGTCCGTCAGCAGATGAATGGATAAAGAAGATGCGGAACATATATACAATGGAATATTACTCAGCCATAAAAGGAAGCAAAATTGAGTTACTTGTAGTGAGGTGGGTGGACCTAGAGTCTGTCATACAGAGTGAAGTAAGTCAGAAAGTGTAAAATGAATACCGTATGCTAACACATATATATGGAATCTAAGAAAAATCAAAGGTCATGAAGAACCAGGGGTAAGACGGGAATAAAGACACAGACGTACTAGAGAATGGACTTGAGGATATAGGGAGGGGGAAGGGTAAGCTGTGAAAAAGCGAGAGAATGGAATGGACATATATACACTACCAAACATAAAATAGATAGCTAGTGGGCTTCCCTGTTGGCGCAGTGGTTGAGAGTTCGCCTACCAATGCAGGGGATGCAGGTTCATGCAGTGGTCTGCAATGACCCTGCATGCCACGGAGTGGTTGGGCCTGTGAGCCATTGCCACTGAGCCTGTGCTTCCAGAGCCTGTGCTCCACAACGGGAGAGGCCACAACAGTGAAAGGCCCGTGTACCGCAAAAAAAAAAAAAAAAGATAGCTAGTGGGAAGCAGCCGCGTAGCACAGGGAAATCAGCTTGGTGGTTTGTGACCACCTAGAGGGGTGGAATATGGAGGGTGGGAGGCAGGGAGTTGCAAGAGATATGGGAACATATGTATATGTATAACTGATTCACTTTGTTATAAAGCAGACACTAACACACGATTGTAAAGCAATTATACTCCAATAAAGATGTTAAAGAAAAGAAAAAGAAAAAGACAATATGGTACTGGCACAGAAACTGAAACATAGATCAATGGAACAAGATAGAAAGTCCAGAGATAAACCCATGCAAATTGGCCAACTTATCTATGACAAAGGAGGCAAAGATATACAATGGAGAAAAGACAGTCTCTTCAATAACTGGTGATGGAAAAACTGGACAGCTACATGTAAAAGAATGAACTTAGAACACTCCCTAACACCATACACAAAATTAAACTCAAAATAGATTCAAGACCTAAATGTAAGACTGGACACTATAAAACTCTTAGAGGAAAACATAGGAAGAACACCCTTTGATGTAAATCACAGCATGATCTTTTTTGATCCACTTCCTAGAGTAATGGAAATTAAAAAAAAAATAACAAATGGGACCTAATGAAACTTCAAAGCTTTTGCACAGCAAAGGAAATCATAAACTAGAAAAAAAGGCAACCCTCAAAAATATTTGCAAACAAATCAATGGACAAAGATTGATCTCCAAAATATATAGACAGCTCATGAAGTTCAATATTAAAGAAACAAATAACCCAAACCAAAAATGGGCAGAAGACCTAAATAGACGTTTCTCCAAGGAAGACATACAGATGGCCAAGAAGCACATGAAAAGGTGCTCAACATGATTAATTATTAGAGAAATGCAAATCAAATCTACAATGAGGTATCACGTCACACCAGTTAGAATGGTCATCATCAGAAAATCTACAAACAACAAATGCTGGAGAGGGTGTGGAGAAAAGGGAACCCTCTTGCACTGTTGGTTGGAATGTAAATTGATACAGCCACTATGGAGAACAGTATAGAGGTTCTTAAAAAACTAAAAATAGAATTACCATATGATCCAGCAATCCCACTACTGGGCATATCCTCAGAGAAAACCATAATTCAAAAAGACACATTCACCCCGATGTTCATTGTAGCACTATTTCGAATAGCCAGGTCATGGAAGCAACCTAAATGACCATCGATGGACGAATGGATAAAGAAGATGTAGTACATATATATAATGGAATATTACTCAGCCATATAAAGGAACAAAATTGAGTCATTTGTTGAGACATGTTTGGATCGAGACTGTCATACAGAGTGAAGTAAGTCAGAAAGAGAAAAACAATTATCTTATATTAACACATGTATGTGGAACCTAGAAAACTGGTACAGATGAACCAATATGCAGGGCAGAAGTTGAGACACAGATGTAGAGAACAAACGTATGGACACCAAGGGGACAAAACGGTGGTGGGGTGGGTATGGTGTTGTGCTGAATTGGTTGATTTGTATTGACATGTATACACTGATGTGTATAAAATTGATGACTATTAAGAAACTGCAGTATAAACAAACAAACAAACAAAAACAGCTAATACTAAACTTTCTTTGGGTTATTTGTATGGAAATATGTTAATATAAATATTTCAGACATTACATGAAATTTCTAAAAATCTTATATGTTCTGGTATAATGTTATAATTCATAATTCTAGTTATTACTTTAAATGTATATCTCAGAAATAACTAAATTTCCTTGTCAATTGCATTATTATGGACTTTCATCAAATCTTTAACCATGGTCATTTTATGTCTTTTGTCATTTACAGACAGTTCTGGGTGTACTCTGATGCTTTTGCAAAAATGTTCCTATAAAAGGGTTTCATCTTCAAGGAATTCTGGGAAAACACTCTGACAAGTACAGGTTTCTGATAACTGACTATACTGCTGAACTGAATGAATAAGCATTTTCAGAACTCTAATGGAATACTGATGAATTCATAAAAATGCTAACAAAAGATCAAGATGAAAAAAAATTAATTACACGGGACTGAGTGAGCTGATGAGGATGATTATAATTTTTGTGAATTTCTGTTTGAATTAAAAAAAATCCCACAAGGAATCAGAGGCAAAAAGTATACAAATCAATTTTCACTGCAAAGTAAAGGAGCTGTTAAAGTGGAGGATTACTGGACTGAATGTCAATATTATGAAATAGTATGAGTGTGTTTCGTGTTTGGTAATTGCAATCATTGTTGCTTTTGTTGTGGTCATCCATTTACAATGCTTGGTGTCAGTTTATCTCTTGTAAAAATAAAATACAGTGTGTGTGTGTGTGTGTGTGTGTGTGTGTGTGTGAAAAATCAATCAATAAATAAATAAATACAAAAATTAGAAAACAAACAAGGCATAGTACTAAGATCAGGAATAAAAGAGGAGACATCACAATAAATCTTACAGAAATAAAAAGATATATAAAGGAAAACTATGAAGAACTCTATACCAACAAATCAGATAACTTAAATGACAGAAAATATATTAGTAGCTGCTAAGGCTGGGAAAGTGTTGTCAATGGGGAAATGACTGCTAATGGTACAAGATTCCCTTTTGGGGTGAGGAAAATATTTAAAACTATCATAGTGTTTGTTCACAAACTCCCTGAATATACTAAAAGTCATTGAATTATATACAAACTATTATAAGGTGGAATTTATCCCAGAAATTAAAAGTTGGATTAACAGATAAAAATCAATTAATGTAATATACCATATTAATAGAACAGAGGACAAAACATACATGATCTTCTCAATAGACACAGGAATAACATTTGACAAAATTCAATACTCTTTGATGATAAAAACACTCAACAAACTAAGAATAGAAAGAAACTTCCTCAACCTGTTAAAGGTCATCTATGAAACACACACAACTAACATCATACTTAATGGTGTAAAACTAAATACTTTCTAAGATCAAGAACAAGACAAGGCTTATCACTTTCATGACTAATATTAAACATTTTACTGGATGTTTTAGCCAGGATAATTAGCCAAATAAAGAAATTAAAGGCATCCAGATTGGAAAGAAAGAATTAAAACTATCTGTATTAACAAATGACACAATCTTGTATGTAGATAGTCCTAAGGAATGTACTAAAAGCTATTAGGCCTAATAACAAGAATAGTCTTTTCAACAAAGGTGCTGGGACGAGTGTATATACACATACAAAAGAATAAAGTTAAACTTCTTCCTTATGCCATACATTAAAATTTATGGATTGTAGAGCTAAATGTAAAAACTAGAACTCTTACAAGGAAACATAGGGTAACATTTTTATGATATTGGATAGGCAATTATTTCTTAGATATGACAAAAAATTGACAAAATAAAAAAGTAGATAAATTAAACTTAATCAAAATTTAAAACTTTTGTACCCCAAGCAATACAATCAAGAATGTGAAAAGACAGCCTATAGAGTGGGAGAAAATACTTGCAAATCTTATACCTAAGGAACTTGTATCCAGAATATTAAAAGACTCTTACACCATGCTATAGGCTGAATGTTTGTGTCCCCTCAAAGTTCATATGTTGAATTCCTAATCCTCAATGTGAATGTATTTGAAGGTGAGGTCTTTGAGAGGTAATTCTATTTAGATGTAGTCATAAGGTTGGAGCCCCCACAATAAGAATAGTACATTTATAAGAAGATGAGGAGAACAGAGCCCTCTCTTTCTTTGCAACATGAGTACACAGCAAGAAGGCAGCCATCTGCAAGCCAAGAATAGGGCCCTCACCAGAACTTGACCTTGCTAGCACTCTGATCTCGACTTCTCAGTGTCTGGATCTTTGAGGAATAAAACTCTTCAGTTTGTCACCTGGACTATAGTATTTTGTTATAGCAACATGAGCTGAGGATGATAACCTAACAATAACAACACAAATAACCTAATTAAAAAATAAGCAAGGGCCCTCCCTCCCCCCGGCCTGAGTGCGCCAGAGCCCCCGAATCAGCGGCTCCTTTAACCCCGTCCTGTCTGAGCAAAAAACAGACGCCCTCCAGCGACCTGCATGCAGAGGCAGGGCTAAATCCAAAGCTGAGACTCTGTGAGCTGTGAGAACAAAGAAGAGAAAGGGAAATCTCTCCCAACAGCCTCAGAAACAGCGGATTAAAGCTCCACAATCAACTTGATGTACCCTGCATCTGTGGAATACATGAATAGACAACGAGTCATCCTAAATTGAGGAGGTGGGCTTCGAGAGCAAGATCTTTAATTTTTTCCCCTTTTCCTCCTTTTTGTGAATGTGTATGTGTATGCTTCTGTGTGAGATCTTGTCTGTATAATTTTGCTTCCACCATTTCTCCTAGGGTTCTATCTGTCCATGGTTTTCTTTTTTAATTTTTTTTCTTAATAATTAATTTTAATAACTTTATTATACTTTACCTTCTTTCTTTCTTTCCTTCCTTCCTTGTTTGTTTCTTTGTTTCTTTCTTTCTTTCCTTCCTTCCTTCCTTCCTTCCCTCCTTTAGACAACGAATCATCCCAAATTGAGGAGGTGGTCTCTGAGAGCAAGATTTATGATTTTTTCCCCTTTACCTCTTTTTGTGAGGGTGTATGTGTATGCTTCTGTGTAAGATTTTGTCTGTATAGCTTTGCTTCCAACATTTGTCCTAAGGTTCTATCCGTCTGGTTTTTTTTAATAATTATTTTTTAATTCAATAACTTTATTATACTTTATTTTATTTTACTGTATCTTCTTTCTTTCTATCCTTTTTCCTTCCTTCCCTCCTTCCTTCCTTCCTCCCTCCCTCCCTCCCTCCTTACTTTCCATCTTGCCTTCTTTCCTTCTTTCTTTCTTTCTTTCTTTCTTCCTTCCTTCCTTTCTTCCTTACTTCCTTCCCTCCCTTCTTTCTTTCTTTCTTTCTTTCTTTCTTTCTTTCTTTCTTCCTTCTTTCTTTCTTCATACTTCTACTAATTCTCTCTACTTTTTCTCACTTTTATTCTGAGCTGTGTGGATGAAAGGCTCTTGGTGCTCCAGCCAGGAGTCAGGGCTCTGCCTCTGAGGTGGGAGAGCCAACTTCAGGACACTGGTCAACAAGAGACCTCCCAGCTCCACATAATATCAAATGGTGAAAGTCTCCCAGAGACCTCCATCTTAACACCAGCACCCAGTTTCACCCAACGACCAGCAAGCTACAGTGCTGGACAACCTATGCCAAACAACTAGCAAAACAGGAACACAACCTCACCCATTAGAAGAGAGGCTGCCTAAAATCATAATAAGGCCACAGACACCCCAAAACACACCATCAGACGTGAAACCGCCCACTAGAGAGACAAGATCCAGCCTCATCCACCAAAACACAGGCACTAGTCCCCTCCACCAGGAAGCCTACACAACCCACTGAACCAACCTTAGCCACTGGAGACAGGCATGAAAAACAGCAGGAACTACGAACCTGCAGCCTGAAAAAAGGAGACCCCAAACACAGTAAGATAAGCAAAATGAGAAGACAGAAAAACACACAGCAGATGAAGGAGCAAGATAAAAACCCACCAGACCTAACAAATGAAGAGGAAAGAGGCAGTCTACCTGAAAAAGAATTCAGAATAATGATAGTAAGGATGATCCAAAATTTTGGAAATAGAATGGACAAAATGCAAGAAACAGTTAACAAGGACCTAGAAGAAATAAAGATGAAACAAGCAATGATGAACAACACAATAAATGAAATTAAAAGTACTCTAGATGGGATCAATAGCAAAATAACTGAGGCAGAAGAACAGATAAGTGACGTGGAAGATAAAATAGTGGAAATAACTTCTGCAGAGCAGAATAAAGAAAAAAGAATGAAAATACCTGAGGGCACTCTCAGAGACCTCTGGGACAACATTAAACACACCAACATTCGAATTATAGGGGTTCCAGAACAAGAAGAGAAAAAGAAAGGGACTGAGAAAATATTTGAAGAGATTATAGTTGAAAACTTCCCTAATATGGGAAAGGAAATAGTTAATCAAGTCCAGGAAGCACAGAGAGTCCCATACAGGATAAATCCAAGGAGAAATACACCAAGACACATATTAATCAAACTGTCAAAAATTAAATACAAAGAAAGCATACTAAAAGCTGCAAGGGAAAAACAACAAATAACACACAAGGGAATCCCCATAAGGTTAACAGCTGATCTCTCAGCAGAAACACTACAAGCTAGAAGGGAGTGGCAGGACATACTAAAAGTGGTGAAGGAGAAAAACCTGCAGCCAAGACTACTCTACCCAGCAACAATCTCATTCAGATTTGATGGAGAAATTAAAAACTTTACAGACAAGCAAAAGCTGAGAGAGTTCAGCACCACCAAACCAGCTTTACAACAAATGCTAAAGGAACTTCTCTAGACAAGAAACACAAGAGAAGGAACAGACCTATAATAATGACCCCAAAACAATTTAGAAAATGGGAATAGGAACATACATATCAATAATTACCTTAAATGTAAATGGACTAAATGCTCCCACCAAAAGACACAGATTGGCTGAATGGATACAAAAATAAGACCCTTATATATGATCTCTGCAAGAGACCCACTTCAGACCTAGAGACACATACAGACTGAAAGTAAGGGGATGGAAAAAGATATTCCATGCAAATGGAAACCAAAAGAAAGCTGGAATAGCAATTCTCATATCAGACAAAATAGACTTTAAAATAAGGACTATTAGAAGAGACAAAGAAGGACACTACATAATGATCAAGGGATCGATCCAAGAAGAAGATATAACAATTGTAAATATTTATGCACCCAACATAGGAGCACCTCAATACATAAGGCAAATACTAACAGCCATAAAAGGGGAAATCGACAGTAACACACTCATTGTAGGGGACTTTAACACACCACTTTCACCCATGGACAGATCATCCAAAATGAAAATAAATAAGGAAACACAAGCTTTAAATGATACATTACACAAGATGGACTTAACTGATATTTATAGGACACTCCAACCAAAAACAACAGAATACACATTTCTCTCAAGTGCTCATGGAACATTCTCCAGGATAGATCATATCTTGGGTCAGAAATCAAGCCTTGGGAATTTTAAGAAAATTGAAATTGTATCAAGTAACTTTTCCGACCACAATGCCATGAGACTAGATATCAATTACAGGAAAAGATCTGTAAAAAATACAAACACATGGAGGCTAAACAACACACAACTTAATAATGAAGTGATCACTGAAGAAATCAAAGAGGAAATAAAAAAATACCTAGAAACAAATGACAATGGAGACACAACGACCGAAAACCTATGGGATGCAGAAAAAGCAGTTCTAAGGGGGAATTTACAGCAGTAGAAGCCCACCTTAAGAAGTAGGAAACATCTTGAATAAACAGCTAACCTTGCACCTCAAGCAATTAGAGAAAGAAGAACAAAAAAACCCAAAAGCTAGCAGAAGGAAAGAAATCATAAACATCAGAACAGAAATAAATGAAAAATAAATGAAGGAAACAATAGCAAAGATCAATAAAACTAAAAGCTGGTTCTTTGAGAAGATAAACAAAATAGATAAACCACTAGCCAGACTCATCAAGAAAAAAAGGGAGAAGACTCAAATGAATAGAATTAGAAATGAAAACGGAGAAGTAACAACTGACACTGCAGAAATACAAAAGATCATGAGAGATTACTATAAGCAACTCTATGTCAGTAATATGGACAATCTGGAAGAAATGGACAAATTCTTAGAAATACACAACCTACCAACACTGAATCAGGAAGAAATAGAAAATATGAACAGACCAATCATAAGCAGTGAAATTGAAACTGTGATTAAAAATCTTCCAACAAACAAAAGCCCAGGACCAGATGCCTTCACAGGCGAATTCTATCAAACATTTAGAGAAGAGCTAACACCTATCATTCTCAAACTCTTCCAAAATATAGCAGAGGGAGGAACAGTCCCAAATTCCTTCTACGAGGCCACCATCACCTTGATACCAAAATCAGACAAGGATGTCACAAAGAAAGAAAACTACAGGCCAATATCACTGATGAACAAAGATGCAAAAATCCTCAAGAAAATACTAGCAAACAGAATCCAACAGCACCTTAAAAGGATCATACACCATGATCAAGTGGGGTTTATTTCAGGAATGCAAGGATTCTTCAGTATATGCAAATCTATCAATGTGAAAAACCATACTAACTAATTGAAGGAGAAAAACCATATGATCATCTCAATAGATGCAGAGAAATCTTTTGACAAAATTTAACACGCATTTATGATAAAAACCCTGCAGAAAGTAGACATAGAGGGAACTTTCCTCAACATAATAAAGGCCATATATGACAAGCCCACAGCCAACATCATCCTCAATGGTGAAAAACTGAAAGCATTTCCACTAAGATCAGGAACAAGACAAGGTTGCCCACTCTCACCACTCTTATTCAACATAGTTTTGGAAGTTTTAGCCACAGCAATCAGAGAAGAAAAGGAAATAAAAGGAATCCAAATCGGAAAAGAAGAAGTAAGGCTGTCACTGTTTGCAGATGACATGATACTATACATAGAGAATCCTAAAGATGCTACCAGAAAACTACTAGAGCTAATCAATGAATTTAGTAAAGTAGCAGGATACAAAATTAATGCAAAGAAATCTCTGGCATTCCTATACACTAATGATGAAAAATCTGAAAGTGAAATCAAGAAAACACTCCCATTTACCATTGAAACAAAAAGAATAAAATATCTAGGAATAAACCTACCTAAGGAGACAAAAGACCTGTATGCAGAAAATTATAAGACACTGATGAAAGAAATTAAAGATGATACAAATAGATGGAGAGATATACCATGTTCTGGATTGGAAGAATCAACATTGTGAAAATGACTCTACTAACCAAAGCAATCTATAGATTCAATGCAATTCCTATCAAACTATCACTGGCATTTTTCACAGAACTAGAACAAAAAGTTTCGCAGTTTGTATGGAAACACAAAAGACCCCGAATAGCCAAAGCAATCTTGAGAACGAAAAAAGGAGTTGGAGGAATCAGGCTCCCTGACTTCAGACTATACTACAAAGTAATCAAGACAGTATGGTACTGGCACAAAAACAGAATGATAGATCAATGGAACAGGATAGAAAGCCCAGAGATAAACCCACGCACATATGGACACCTTATCTTTGATAAAGGTGGCAGGAATGTACAGTGGAGAAAGGACAGCCTCTTCAATAAGTGGTGCTGGGAAAACTGGACAGATACATGTAAAAGTATGAGTTTAGATAACTTCCTAACACCATGCACAAAAATAAGCTCAAAATGGTTTAAAGACCTGAATGTTAGGCCAGAAACTATCAAACACTTAGAGGAAAACATAGGCAGAACACTATGACATAAATCAGAGCAAGATCCTTTCTGACCCACCTCCTAGAGTAATGGAAATAAAAACAAAAATAAACAAGTGGGACCTAATAAAACTTCAAAACTTTTGCACAGCAAAGAAAACCATAAACAATACCAAAAGACAACCCTCAGAATGGGAGAAAATATTTGCAAATGAAGCAACCAACAAAGGATTAATCTCCAAAATTTACAAGCAGCTCATGCAGCTCAATAACAAAAAAACAAACAACCCAATCCAAAAATGGGCAGAAGACCAAAATAGACATTTCTCCAAAGAAGATATCGAAACTGCCAACAAACACATGAAAGAATGCTCAACATCATTAATCATTAGAGAAATGCAAATCAAAACTACAATGAGATATCTCCTTACACCAGTCAGAATGGCCATCATCAAAAAGTCTAGAAACAGTAAATGCTGGAGAGGGTGTGTAGAAAAGGGAACACTCTTGCACTGCTGGTGGGAATGTGAATCGGTTCAGCCACTATGGAGAACTGTATGGAGGTTCCTTAATAAACTACAAATAGAACTACCATATGACTCAGCAATCCCACTACTGGGCATATACCCTGAGAAAACCAAAATTCAAAAAGAATCATGTACCAAAATGTTCATTGCAGCTCTATTTACAATAGCCCGGAGATGGAAACAACCTAAGTGCCCATCATTGGATGAATGGATAAAGAAGATGTGGCACATATGTACAATGGAATATTATTCAGCCATAAAAAGAAACGAAATTGAGCTATTTGTAATGAGGTGGATAGACCTAGAGTCTGTCATACAGAGTGAAATAAGTCAGAAGGAAAAAGACAAATACCGTATGCTAACACAGATATATGGAATTTAAGAAAATAAAAATGTCATGAAGAACCTAGGGGTAAGACAGGAATTAAAATACAGACCTACTGGAGAACGGACTTGAGGTTATGGGGAAGGGGAAGGGTGAGTTGTGACAGGGCACGAGAGAGTCATGGACATATACACACTAACAAACGTAATGTAGATAGCTAGTGGGAAGCAGCCGCATGGCACAGGGGTATCGTCTCGGTTTTTTGTGGCAGCCTGGAGGGTTGGGATAAGGAGGGTGGGAGGGAGAGAGATGCAAGAGGGAAGAGATATGGGGACATATGTATATGTATAACTGATTCACTTTGTTATAAAGCAGAAACTAACACACCATTGTAAAGCAATTATACCCCAATAAAGATGTTAAAAAAATAAGCAAGGAATTTGAGTATTATCCCAAGTAGATGTGCAAATGGCTAATAAGCACATGAGAAGATGATTAATATCATTAAACATTAGGGAAATAGAAATTAAAACCATGGCAAGGACCACTTCACACCCAGTAGGATGGCTATAATCTAAAATGCAGGCAAACATAAATGTTGTCACGGATGTAGCTAAATTGCAACCATGATATACTGTTGGTGGAAATATGAGTTAGTACAGCCATTTTGGCAAACATTTTGGCAGTTTCTTTAAAACTTATATACGGACCTATCATATGACTCAAAAAATCTACTCCTAGCTGTAAGAGAAATGTAAATATATATATACATGCAAAAACTTGTATGTAAATATTCATAACAGTAGTATTTATACTAGACAAAAGTGGAAACAATCCAAATGTTCACCAATTAGTGAATGGATAAAGAAATACAATATATCCATACAATGGAATATTATCTAGCAATAAAAAATAATGAAATACTGATACATGCTACAACATGGATGAACCCTGAAAATATTATGTGGAAGTAAAAGAGGCCAGTTATAAAACAACATATATTTTATGATTGCATTCTTTTTAGATGTCTGGAATAGGCAAATCACTGTTGAGAGAATTTAAGGAAGGCCATAATAAATTAAGAGATGTTTCATATTCATAGCTCAGTACACTCAATATTGTTAACATAGCTACTCTTCTTGTAATATATACACCCAACACAATCTCAATTAAAATCACAGGTGGTGACATTTTTCTTGGAAACAGCAAGCTAATTCTAAAATTTATATGAAAATGCAAGGAGTTTAGAATAATGAAGAAGAATAAGAAGAGGAAGGAAAAGAAGAAGAGGAAGAAAAGGAAGATGGAAAGGGAGGAGGGGGAAGAGAAAGAGAAGATGTTGTTGTAACACTTACAATATTTCATTTCAAGACTTACAACAAAGTTACAGTAATCAAAAAAGTGTGGTATTTACATAAAGATAGACACATAAATCAATGGAATAGAATAGAGTGCAGAGGTACACCTACACATACTTATTTATATACACATTTAGTTTTGAGTAATGTGCAAGACAATTCAATGGAGGGGAGGATAAACTTTTAAGAAAATGTTACTGGGAAAATTGAAAGTCCATATGTAAAATACAATTCAACTATTACCTTACACTGTATTAAAAAATAAATTAAATGGGATCATAATTCTAAATGTAATAGCTAAAAATATAAAATTTCTAGAAGAAAATATAGTAAAACAATTTCCAAGATCTTGGATTAAGAAAGATCTTGTAAATAGAGCACAAAAAGAATAAAACATAGAAAAAGAAAAAATGGGGATCTTCAAGATGGCAGAGGATTAAGACATGGAGATCACATTATTCCCCACAAATACATCAACAATCTATCTACATGTGGAACAACTCTTAAAGAATACCTACTGAATGCTGGCAGAAGACATCAGACTTCTCAAAAGGCAAGAAAATCCCCACATACGTGGGTAAGGCAAAAAGAAAAAAACAGAGACAGAAGAATAGGGATGGGACCTTCACATCTTGGAGGGAGCTGTGAAGGAGGAAAAGTTTCCACACACTGGGAAGCCCCCTTACTGGCGGAGATGGAGGTGGGAAGGGTGGGGTGGTTTGGAGCCATGAAGGATAGCGCAACAACAGGGGTGCAGAAGGCAAAGCAGAGAGATTCCTGCACAGAGGATCAGAGACGACCAGCACTCACTAGCCTAAGAGGCTTGTCTGCTCACCCACCGGGGTGGGTGGAGGCTGTGAACTGAGGTTCAGGCTTTGGAAGTCAGATCTCACGGAGAGGACTGAGGTTGGCTGCGTGAACACAGCCTGAAGGGGGCTAGGTTTCCAAAGCTAGCCAGGAGGGAGTCCAGGAAAAACCCTGGACCTGACTAAGAGGCAAGAGACAATTGTTTTGGGGTGCTCGAGGAGAGAGGATTCCTTCCCTGTCTGCCCACAGAAGGCAGAGCACCACCTAAACGAGTTCCAGAGATGGGCGTGAGCCACAGCTATCAGCTCAGACACCAGAGATGGGCATGAAACACTAATGCTGCTGCTGCAGCCACCAAGAATCCTGTGTGCAAGCACAGGTCACTATACATGTGCCACCCCCCCCCCCCCACAGAGCCTGTGCGGCCCACCACTGCCAGGGTCCCATGATTCAGAGACAACTTCTCCGGGAGAATACATGACACACCTCAGGCTGTTGCCACATCACATCAACCTCTGCCACAGCTGGCTTGCCCTGCATTCCAATTATAACTACCTTAGTCCTTCCTACCTTCAGCATGAGTGAGCCAGAGCCCCATAATCAGCCACTGCTTTAACTCCATCCTGTCTGGGTGGGAAAAGAACCTACAAGCAGAGGTGGGGCCAAAACCAAGCTGAAACCCAGGAGCTGTGCGAACGAAAAGAGAAAGGGAAATTTCTATGTGCAGCCTCAGGAGTAACGGATTAAATCCCCACAATCAACTTGAGGTACTCTGCATCTATGGAATACCTGAATAGACAACAACAACAATTCAACCCAAAATCGAGTTGGTGGGTTTGGGGAACAACTGTAGACTTCAGGGCTGCTCTGTATGACTCACTTGTTTGTGATTTTTATGTTTACCTTAGTATATTTTAGCACTGGTTGTCATTGGTGGATTTGTTTATTGGTGTGGTTGCTCTCTTCTTTTTTACTATATTTTATATTTTATTTTAAAAATACTTTTTAATTAAAAAACTTTTAAAATATTTAAATTAATTTTTTTTTCACTTTTCTTCTCAGCCTGTGGCTAACAGAGTCTTGGTGTCCCAGCCTGGTGTCAGGCCTGAGCCTCTGAGGAGTGAGAGCCGAGTTCAGGACATTGGGCTACCAGACACCTCCCAGCCCAACATAATATCAATCAGTGAGGGCTCTCCAAGAGATCTACATCTCAAAGCTAAGACACAGCCCCACCCAACGGCCAGCAAGCTCCAGGGCTGGACATGCCACGCCAAATAACTAGCAAGACAGGAACACAATACCACCCATTAGAAGAGAGGCTGCCAAGATCATAATAAGTTCATGGATACCCCAAAACACACCACTGGGTGCAGCCCTGCCCAACAGAAAGGCAATGTCCAGCCCTACCCACCAGAACACAGACACCAGTCCCCTCCACCAGAAAGCCTACACAAGCAACTGAACAAAACTCACCCACTGGGGGCAGACAACAAAAAACAATGAGAACTAAGAACATGCAGCCTGGGAAAAGGAGATCCCAAACACAGTAAGTTAAGCAAAAAGAGAAGACAAGGAAATATTCAGCTGATGAAGGAACAAGGTAAACACCCACCAGACCAACCAGATGAAGAGGAAATAGGAAGTCTACCTAAAAAGGAATTCAGACTAATGATAGTAAAGATTATCGAAAATCTCAGAAAGAAAATGGAAAAATACAAGAAACATTGAACAAGTACCTAGAAGAACTAAAGAGCAAACAAACAATGATGAACAACACAGTAAATGAAATAAAAAATTCTCTAGAAGGAATCAATAGCAGAATAACTGAGGCAGAAGAAGGATAAGTGACCTGGAAGATAAAAGAGTGGAAATAACTATTGCAGAGCAGAAAAAAGAAAAAAGAATGCAAAGAATTGAGGACAGCCTCAGAAACCTCTGGGACAACATTAAATGCAACAACATTCGAATTATAGAGGTCCCAGAAGAAAAAGAGAAAAAGAAAGGTTCTGAAAAAACATTTGAAGAGATTATAGTTGAAAACTTCCCTAACATGGGAAAGGAAATAGTCAATCAACTCCAGGAAGAGCAGGGAGTCCCATACAGGATAAATACAAGGAGAAACACGCTAAGACACATATTAATCAAACTATCAAAAATTAAATACAAAGAAAAAATATTAAAGCAAAAAGCACCAAATAACATACAAGGGAATCCCCATAAGGTTAACAGCTGAACATTCGGCAGAAATCTGCAAGACAAGGGAATGGCAGGACATATTTTAAGTGATGAAAGAGAAAAATCTACAACCAAAATTACTCTACCAACGAGGATCATATTTAGATTTGATGGAGAAACTAAAATCTTTACATACAAGCAAAAGTTAAGAGAATTCAGGACCACCATACCAGGTTTACAAAAAGTGCTAAAGGAACTTCTCTAGGGAGGAAACACAGCAGAAGGAAAAGACCTACAAAAGCAAACTCAAAACAATTAAGAAAATGGTAATAGGAACATACACATCGATAATTACCTTAAATGTAAATGGATTAAATGCTCCAACCAATAGGCATAAACTGGCTGAATGGATACAAAAACAAGACCCAAAAATATGCTGTCTAAAAGAGACCCACTTCAGACCTAGGGACACATAAAGACTGAAAGTGAGGGGATGGAAAGAGATATTCCATGCAAATGGAAATAAAAATAAACCTTGAGTACCAATTCTCATTTCAGACAAAGTAGACTTTAAAATAAAGACTATTACAAGAGACAAAGAAGCACACTACATAATGATCAAGGAATCAATCCAAGAAGAAGATATAACCATTGTAAATATTGAAGCACCCAACATAGGAGCACCTCAATACGTAAGACAAATGCTCACAGCCATAAAAGGGGAATTTAACATTAACACAGTAATAGTAGGGAACTTTGACACCCCTCTTTCACCAATGGACAGATAATCCAAAATGAAAATAAAAAAGGAACACAAGCTTTAAATGACACATCAATCAAGATGGAATTAATTGATATTTATAGGACATTCCATCCAGAAAAAACACAATAAGCTTTCTTCTCAAGTGCTTATGGGACACTCTCTAGGATAGATCATATCTTGGGTCACAAATCAAGCCTTGGTAAATTAAAGAAAACTGAAATCATATCAAGTATTTTTTCTGACCACAACACTATGAGACTAGATATCAATTACAGGAAAAAAAACTGGAAAAAGAACAAGCACATGGAGGCTAAACAATGCCGTACTAAATAACCAAGAAATCACTGAAGAAATCAAAGAGGAAATCAAAAAATGCCTAGAAACAAATGACAATAAAAACACGACAATCCAAAACCTTTGGGATGCAGCAAAACCAGTTCTAAGAGGGAAGTTTAGAGCAACAGAATCCTATCTCAAGAAGCAAGAAACATCTCAAATAAACCACCTAACCTTACACCTAAAGCAATTTGAGAAAGACGAACAAGAAAAAACTGACAAAATTAGCAGAAGGAAAGAAATCATAAAAAAACAGATCAGAAATAAGTGAAAAAGAAATGAAGGAAACAATACCAAGATCAATAAAACTTAAGCTGGTTCTTTGAGAAGATAAAAAAAAATAACTGATAAACAACTAGCCAGACTCATCAAGAAAAAAATGAAGAAAACTCAAATCAACACATTTAGACATGAAAAAGGAGAAATAACAACTGACACTGCAGAAATACAAAGGATCATGAGAGATTACTACAAGCAACTAAATGCCAAAAAAATGGGCAACCTGGAAGAAATGCACAAATTCTTAGAAAAGCACAACCTTCCGAGACTGAACCAGGAAGAAATAGATAATATAAACAGACCAATCACAAGCCTTGAAATTGAAACTGTGATTAAAAATCTTCTAACAAACAAAAGCTCAGGACCAGATGGATTCACAGGTGAATTCTATCAAACATTTAGAGAAGAGCTAACACCTATCCTTCTCAAACTCTTCCAAAATATACCAGAGGGAGGCACATTCCAAAACTCATTCCACAAGGCCACCATCACCTTGATACTAAAAACAGACAAAGATGTCACAAAAAAAGAAAATTACAGGCCAATATCACTGACGAACATAGATGCAAATATCCTCAACAAAATGTTAGCAAACAGAATCCAAGAACATATTAAAAGGATCATACACCATGAGCAAGTGGGGTTTATCCCAGGAATGAAAGGAGTATTTGATATATGCAGATCAATCAATGTAATACACCATATTAACAAACTGAAGGATAAAATCATACAATCATCTCAATAGATGCAGAAAAAGATTTTGACAAAATTCAACACCATTTATGATAAAAACTCTCCAGACAGTAGGCATAGAGGGAACTTACCTCAACATAATACAGGCCATATATGACAAACACACAGTCAACATCGTTCTCAATGGTGAAACACTGAAACCATTTCCTCTAAAATCAGGGAAAACACAACGATGTCCACTCTTACCAGTATTATTCAACATGGTTTTGGAAGTTTTATCCACAGCAATCAGAGAAGAAAAAGAAATAAAAGGAATACAAATCGGAAAAGAGGAAGTAAACTTGTCATTGTTTGCAGATGTCATGATATTATACATAAAAAATCCTAAATATGCTACAAGAAACCACAGATCTAATCCATGAATTTGGTAAAGTAACAAGATACAAAATTAATGCACAGAAATCTCTTTCATTCTTATACCCTAATGATGAAAAATCTGAAAGAGAAATTAAGGAAACATTCCCACTTATCATTGCAACAAAAAGAATAAAACACCCTGGAATAAACCTACCTAAAGGGACAAAGGACATGTATGCATAAAGCTATAAGACATTGATGAAAGAAATTAAAGATGATACAAACAGATGGAGAGCTATACCATATTCTTGGATTGGAAGAATCAACTTTGTGAAAATGACTATATTACCCAAAGCAATCTACAGATGCAATGCAATCCTTATCAAACTACCAATGGCATTTTTCACAGAACTAGAACAAAAAATTTCACAATTTGTATTGGACCACAGAAGAACCTGAATAGCCAAAGAAATCTTGAGAAATAAAAAATGGAGCTGTAGGAATCAGGCTCCCTGACTTCAGACTATACTACAAAGCTACAGTAATCAAGAGTATGGTATTGGCACAAAAAGCAGAAATATAGATCAATGGGACAGGATAGAAAGCTTGAGATAAACCCATGCACATATGATCACCTTATTTTTGATAAAGGAGGCAAGAATATACAATGGAGAAAGGACAACCTCTTCAATAAGTGGTGCTGAGAAAACTGGACAGCTACATGTAGAAGAATGAAATTAGAACACTTCCTAACACCATACACAAAAATAAACTCAAAATGGTTTAAACGCCTAAAGGTACAGCCAGACACTAAAAATCTCTTAGTGGAGGGCTTCCCTGGTGGTGCAGTGGTTGAGAGTCTGCCTGCTGATGCCGGGGACACAGGTTCGTGCCCCAGGTGAGGAGGATCCCACATGCTGTGGAGCAGCTGGGCCCGTGAGCCATGGCTGCTGGGCCTGTGCATCTGGAGCCTGTGCTCCACTACGGGAGAGGCCACAACAGTGAGAGGCCCATGTACTGCAAAAAAAAAAAATCTCTTAGTGGAAAACATAAGAAGAACACCCTTTGACATAAATCACAGCAAGATCCTTTTTGACCAACCTCCTAGAGAAATGGAAATAAAAACAAAAATAAACAAATGGGACCTAATAAAACTTAAAAGCTTTTTCACAGCAACGGGAACCATAAACAAGGTGAAAAGACAACACTCAGAATAGGAGAGAATATTTGCAAATGAAACAATTGACAAAGGATTAAGCTCCAAAATATACAAGCAGTCCATGCAGCTCAATATCAAAAAAAACAAGCAACCAAATCCAAACATGAGCAGAAGACCTAAAGAGACATTTCTCCAAAGATTATATACAGTTGGCCAACAAACACATGAAAGGATGCTCAACATCACTAATCATTAGAGAAATGCAAATCAAAACCACAATGAGGTATCACCTCACACCATTCAGAATGGCCATGATTAAAAAATCGACAAACAATACATGCTGTAGAGGGTGTGGAGTAAAGGGAACCCTCTTACACTGTTGGTGGGAATGTAAGTTGATATAGTCACTATGGACAACCGTATGGAGGTTCCTTAAAAAACTAAAAACAGAACTACCATATGACCCAGCAATTCCACTACTGGGCATATACTCTGAGAAAACCATAATTCAAAGAGAGTCAAGTACAACAATATTCATTGCAGCTCCATTTAGAATAGCCAGGATGTGGAAGCAACCAAAGTGTCCATTGACAGATGAATGATAAAGAAGATTTGACACATATATAGAATGGAATATTACTCAGCCTTAGAAAGCAACACAATTGAGTTATTTGTAGTGAGATGCATGGGCATAAAATCTGTCATACAGAGTGAAGTAAGTCAGAATGAGAAAAACAATTACCATATGCTAACACATATATATGGAGTCTAAAAAAACATTCTGATTAACCTAGGAAGATAGGAATAAAGATGCAGACTTATAGAAGGAACTTGAGGACACGGGGAGGGGGAAGTGTAAGTTGGAAAGTCGTGAGAGAGTAGCATTTACATATATACACTACCAAATATAAAATAGCTAGTGGGAAGCAGCTTCATAGCACAGGGAGATCAGCTCTCTGTAATTTGTGACCACCTAGAGTGGTGTGATAGGGAAGGTAAGAGGGAGACACAAGATGGAGGGGATATGAGGATATATGTATACGTATAGCTGATTCAGTTTGTTATACAGCAGAAACTAACACAACATTGTAAAGCAATTATACTCCAATAAAGATGTTAAAAAAGTATTTGTACTTCATCAGAATTAAGAAATGTGTTCTTCAAAAAAGACTTTTAAGAAAATAAAAAGAAAACTATAGATTGTTAAAATATATATGTCCTAAGTATAATTGATACAGGACTTGTATGCTGAATATATATCTTGCAACCTAATGACAAGGGGACAAAAAACAACTAAATGGGCAAGAGATTGGAACAATCATTTCATCAAAGAAGATGTATGAATGTCCAGTAAGTGCAGGAAAATTTGTCAAACATAATTAGTAATTAGGAAAATTTATTAAAGTAAAACCACAATTGTATATTAATACAAACTCACTAGAAAGGCTAAAATTGAAAAGCCTGATGAAATCAAATGTTCACAAAGAGGTGGAGCACCTGAAACTCTCATACATTGCTGACAAAAATGCAAAATGGCATAGCCATCTTGGAAAACAGTCTGGCAGTTTCTTACATAGCTAAATATACACTTACTGGAAGTTTCTTACATAACTAAATATACACTTATACAGTCTGGCAGTTTTTTACAAAGCTAAATATAAACTTACACTATCTTACATAGCTAAATATACACTTCATATAACCCAGCAATCTTTATCCTAGGTTTTTACCTAAGAGCATGTGGATGTATGTCTATACAAAATGTGTACCTGCATGCTCATAGAAGCTTTATTCATAATAGTCCTAAACTGGAAACAAGACCAGTGTCCATCAACTGGCAGAAGGACAAAACTTGGTACATCCATACAATGGAATACCACAATAAGAAAGAATAAATGACAAAAATGGATGAACTCCTAATTCTACAGTAACATAAATGAATCTCAAAAGCATTATGCTAAGTGAAAAAAGGCAAGACTGAAAAGGCTATATACTGTATCATTCAATTTATACGAAATTCTGTAAAAATCATAGCTATAGAGAGAGAAGTCAGATCACTGGTTACCAGAGGTTAAGGATGAGTGTAGGGAACTTACTATAATACAACAAGAGGGAATTTTGGGGGTAATGAAAATATTCCATATTTTAATTAAGTGGTGATCATATGTCTACATGTTTGCCAAAATTCTTACAACTGTACTCCTTAAAAATGGTGAATTTTTATTGTATGTAAGTTATAATTCAATAACAAACAGAAGTATCCAAAATCCAGAGATAATATTTACAATATGCCCACCTAAAAGAAAGAGAGGCAAAGGAATAAACACAAATACAGGTCAAAAGGAATGAGAAAAAACATAATCATAGACACAGATGACTTTTAAAATTATAATAGAATATAATTTGTAGTTGTCTGTTAATAAACTTTAAAATCTTCAATAAAAGGGCAATATTTAACCATAAAGATGTAGTTAAATAAATTATGGTAAATCCACATGCTGGAACAGTATGTAATCCCTGAAAACAATAATGTAGAAAACAATTTAATTAAATGACCTCATTAATGTTATATATATATATATATATAGAGAGAGAGAGAGAGAGAGAGAGAGAGAACGAGGGAGAGAGAGAGGACTGGTGGCACTGTTAACAAAAGTGGTAACAGTGGTTACCTCAGGGTAATAGAATTACATGTGAATTTTGCTTTGTCTTTGGGCTTTGGTTTGTTTACAAGTTTTCTAAATGTTAATATTGTATAATCTTTATAAAAATAAGTGCTATTTAAATAATTTGATAATATCAGAAAGGAAAGATGTGCTCAAAGTCTAATGGGATAATATCAAAAGGACACAGGAGTTAGATTTAAGAAGTTGTCACTGGCCAAGTTTTAGACAATTTTATCATAAAAAGAATATCAATGACAGTGTATAAAAACACCTCAAATAAAAAAATATATATATATATATCCATGAATTCTTTGTGATATTTCTAAAAAATCTGTAGGGGAGGAAAAGAGGAAGATCAAATTTTTAAAATATATGTGTGTGGTGGTGGGATACTTTCCTTAACAAAAAAATGTCCACTAATATATAGTGAGGAAATGGTAACAAATCATCATTCTGACACCTTCATTGTGTGATTGATTCAATCATATAGTATCATCTGTAGATACTAAAATTATTAAACAAAACATTGTTGGGGAATAGGATATCCACATGGCTATAAAATATCACTAATTGCTTATTAATTAAAAAGGGAAAAGTGTAGATGGAGAGATTCTATGGTCACCACTTTGATCAACAAATCAACATAGCATCATCAGTAGAAGGATAATCTGATGCTATAAACCTCTGGGTGTGACAAAATGGCAAATACAAAACAACACCAATATGTATTCTTGCCAAACATGTTTAAGCTGAATATAATCGTAAAGAAACAATCAGAATATTTGACATTCTACAAAACAACTAGCTGATCTGGATTCCTCAATTAAGAGAAGGTCATTATTAAGGGTCAAGGGGGCAGCAGGGAAACTGTTCTAGATTTAAAAAGATTAAAATTATATAACAAATGCATTTATGAATACTGATTGGATTAAGGACTGAAAAAATTATATTTGTGGGAAAATTTGGGGAATTTGTATATGGCTGTATATTTGATAATATTGACAATTTCTTTAGATATGTGATGGTCTTTTAGTTCTACTAAAAATAGGCTAATTTGTAAGAGATATATGCTAAATTATTTGGGATAACGTGATGTCTACAACTTATTTTCAAATGGTTTAGCAAAAAGTTAAATATATATACGTTTATGCATTTTATATATATATATATATATATATATATATATATATATATATATATATACATATCTCGAGAGAGAGAGAGAATGAGAGGAGGAGAGTACACAAAGTGGCTAAAATGTTAGCAACTGGTAATTCTGAGAATCTGGTGAAGAGATAAAGATGTTCAGTAACTCTCCAATTTTTTTGTAATTTGAAAATTTTCAGAATAAAAAGGAAAAAAGTCATTTGACATTTTAAACTAAAAAGTATTGAAGGTCTTCTGGTACCCTGAGCTCATCTTAATATCTCTATAAATTATATGGAATAAGGCTTGCTGCTTAAATACAACCCTTGCAGGGAGCAAAATGGGTACCTTACAAGGATAAATACTAGCGTGTTCTCTAGGGGCTATGTGGAAGAGCAGAAAGGTGGTAGATGAGTTTCAACATGGGCAAGTATAAGGCAACATGCTGAAAAGCTTTTTAAAATTACACCTATACAATGATGGATTTGAAATCAGTAAAATTTAGTCTTCCTCAATATGATAACTGGAAAAAATTAAGAAACAACACACGTCCTCTCCTGCCTACCACCATCTACTCTTGTGTAAAATCAAGAGGCAGCTACATTGGGAATACTATGTGCAGCCTAAGAATTCTAAATCACAGATTATAAGAAAGCATCTAAGCATCTAACTTGCTAGCCCCTGCCCCTCTATATTTGATTTGAATTTACAAATCAAGGAATTGAGGGTCTGATATGTGACTTGCCCAAAATTACTGTGTTACTTATTAGCAGAGTTTAGCTTGAATTCCAGGCTCCTAACCCCAAGTTCCATGTACTTTCATGATGAAAAGACAGAGGCTAAGTGGGAGTCAAAGTCAAAGACCATTTTCAGGAAAGACATGAAGAGGGGGAAAATAGCCTTGTTCACAAAATCTAGAATAAAAGAACTTGGGGTCTTTTTCTTTAAAGCTTAAAAGAGAAAATTTTAAGGCAAATTAATAAAGTAATATTTTAGACAGCAAATAGTAATTTTAGGCAATTGTTATCCCAACAAGTTGTATAGAGTAGAAATATAAATAAAATCCAAAAAGTTTTAGACAAAGTCATAGAAAATGCATCAATAATAAGCTGTTATTAAAGGAAGCTAGTAAGGGAACATGATGTGGTGCAAATAACAGTGAACCACAGACTACTGAGTTCTAGACCTGAGTTCTGGCCCTTTCAGTGAGCCATCATGGAACCTTAGGCAAAACTCTTTCTTTTATCTGCACCTCAATTTTGTATCTGTCAAATGGAGGGATTAGACTAGAACATAATTTCTCAATATGTGTTCTTTAGAACCTTAGTCCCATGAAATTCTCTGAAAAGGAGTTTTCACAGCCAAATGATTTGAACTAATGTTAAATATTTTGTTTCCTAGAGATTAACAATACATATTAGAGCATTAGTACTCTTGGAAGTCCCAACATATAGAACACTGTTAAACTTTATTTCACACAGTACTTTTCAAATTTATCTAATCCCAGAATCCATTTTTCTTAGAATATTTTCTAACAGCTTATAAGAATATATGGTTTCATGGAACCCCCTTTCGGAGAACTGCATTCTTACTTTGAGGGCCCTGATGTTGGTTAAGCCACGGCTGGCATGCATTCCACAGTATGGTCTTTTTGATATACAGTGGGTAACAAGAATATGTGTTGGGAAGATTATACATACAAACATATATACACACATATACATGCATGTAATATGCACACAGAAGCACACACATGACAGATATCTTCCATATAACCCTCAAAATCTACTCCCAGCTAGGATGACCTGAAAGAATCTCATTTCTGGGCTGTTGTGCTTAATGGGTTCAGCCAACAGGAGGCACTCTCAAAAAATTAAAGAAAAAACAGTGAGGTCAGGATTATTATTCCTTTGGTTTCCTCTCTGAGAACTTGCCTTGGGCTGCTTGAGTCTCTCAATTGAAAAACACTGCTTCTTTCAAGGTGGCCAACTCAAAAGAACTGTCTCTTCCTCCAGATTCTAGCAATTGCTACTTCCCTTAGTCCTTCCCTAGGGGTGATAACTGCTCAAGGGTTACTATCTTGGCATACTGTCCTAATCTTTGTTGTCCACCTACATCTACCCTTTTGTAAATAGCCTCTGTAAAAAAGTCTGGCTCAAACTATCTTATATTGAGTGTGCTGTCTGCTCCTGGTTGGGACCCTAACTAATCCACTGTTTTCAACAGGTTGAGTTTTAGGGTCTTGTGGGTCCTGGAGGCATGCAGTAGTGGAGATCAATGGGCTTGGAGTGCAGGAGAAGGCCCAGAACTAGAGCTAGAGATTTGGGATTCATTGGTTATAAGAGGAAGTGGAAGCTGTGGCAGTGGAAAATAATTTCTTAGTGAGAGTGTAGAGTGAAAGGAGGACTTAAGATAGAAAAGAGCCTGCAAGGAGGAAATATACACTCTCACCTCTTGGAAAGCCAAATTATTAAGCAGATGCAAAAGTTATTTAATGAGCAAAGAGCCAGACAATAGGGAGGTAGATAAATTTGAAGGATATTTTATCCGGACCATCTCTAACTATTAGAAGCACTTTTTCTAGTGACTTGAGTTTGGAGGTCCTTTAGATTCTGGTGGTGCTTAGACTTTCCTGGATACACACTAGCACTCTGTTTTTCTGTGTCCATAATGATACCCTCTCTTCCCGATTCATACGTTCTCCCTTCCAATATTGACAAAACTAATAAAGCTCTAACTAAGTCATTCTTTCTCCTTCAAGCAGAGAAATGTTTTTTCTTGACATTAAATATTCATTTCATTGACAAATTTTGAGATCTGGGATCATCTCATTGCCCTGTATGTATCACAAAATATAACACTGCAGTACTCCCAGCAAAAGAAATTACCAGTGGAGACCTCAGTTTTCAGTCTTGCTGGTATGGGGAAAGTATTCTATCCCATAGGAACTTAATGATAAGTTTATAAGAATATTCAACCTGGAGTCATATAAGGTCCTTAGATTAGCAATCAGGAAATCTGGGTTCTAGATCTGGAAATAAACTAAATTTCAGTGTGACTTTTGGCCTTAATTTTCTCATCTATAACATGAGATAATTGGACTACTTTGATATTTTTCAAAATGTGTTCCTTGGAGCCCGAGAGAACTACTTCAGACAGTACTTCAGGAAGCAAAGGGAGACTGAAAAGGTGGGCTCTGGGTTCATTTTCCCACTTTTCCAAAGCAGCTCTGTTTTTTTCTCTCATAATCTTTGATTCCATGTATAAGATTCCTTTTGAAGGAAAGACTTCATTGCAAAACCAACCAACTGACCGACCACCACCATCACTAATGACTTAAAAAACAAACAACAACAACAACAAAAAAAACAACTAACAGCCTACATTATCTTTGAGATCCCATCCAGTGTGGACAGCTTAAAGTTTATAGATGAGGGCATAGAGAAGAGTGTCCTATCTAAAGTGGACTGCTTTGGGAGATCATCCTTCTTGTTCCCAGGCATGGACATTTTGAAGGCAGAGGAAGGCTGTAGATGACTGATCTCAGCTTCCTGGTTCTGGTGCTGCCTTAGTCTGTTTTAATTCCTGATTGTTAGCTTTGTGATGGCAGAAACGGGAGCCTAGACATTATTATTGTGTTTTTAGTACCCCTCCCACTGTGTAGTATTCAGAACTATGTGGGAGGATGTTACTATTTAGGTAAGATGGGTCAAGCTCCAAAAATGGAAAGCAAGCAAACCTGAAATATTTCTCTCACCAAATTCTGCTCTCTGATCTTTCTACTTCCATCTTTATTTATTTTTCAGTTAATTTTGTGGTTGAAACAGGTCTAAATATAAATAAAATCTCCTCCAGCTGGTCATTATCTCCAGCCAGATCCGAAAGTACAGGGAACTGTGTTGCTGTTACCACTTGCTTTACATCTGGAATCTCAAAAGAGGAATTTCAAAAGGGCAATTATTGGCCTATGCTTCCTAACAAGAATCCTCATGCTGGGATGGGTGGAGACTGAACCAGAGAAAATGATGGAGATAGAATTCTCTCTTCATTTTAACAAGGAAGCAGGGGCAGGAAAGATGAGCCTCCGCAAAAGACATGAATTGGTTGGCAGGAATGTGGTTTGAAAGGATGGTCAGGGAAAGACACTGAATGAGAACCCTCAGAATTTAGATCCCAGCTCCACAGGAATTTTAGAAAGGCAAAGTAAATTTGAGCTCAATCTGCTGAGGGAAGCTAGGAAAAGATTCAGAAAACATGATGTCAGAGGATGCAAGAAGTCACTCTTCTGTCAGGGCTACTGCCTCTTTTCACTATTACTCCCTGCTTCTACTTATTCATTTCTGTTGGGCTCGGGGAGAAAGGACTAAGGCTCAATAGTGAAATCACCTTGGGCTCTGTAATATCAATTTTCAACTTTGTTCAGAGACCAAGACTTACAGACATGGTGTCATGAAGAATTCAAGTTTATTTCAATAAACACTGATTTAAGTGCCTACTAAATGTCCGACTGTGTGTTAAACCAAGAAGTTCATAGCCCAGTAGAAGAAAGAGTAAACAGAATTTCAATGCAATGATAGTGGTCAGAACAGTATAACACAGAAGCATAGAGGAGGAGCACTTGACTAGTTTCATAGAACATCAGAGCTGGAAATAAACAGAGAACATGCAGGCCAATCGTGTCTCCTTAAAGATGGGAAAAGTGAGGCCCAGAATGTTGAAGGAATTTGACCAAGGTCATAGGGCCAGCCAATGGCAGAACTGAAATTCTAATTTAGAGAATCAAGTTCAGTCAGCCTTCTGCCATTCTGCATAGACAATACATTTTTGGCTTCCTTCAATTTGGGTTCTTCAGCCTATAAATTGCCCCATAATGCTGGCTTGGGAAAAAATCTAAGAGAAATTGGTGAAGGTTTTCTGCAGTGTGTAGACATGCCTGTTGGCTTCCTGGAAAAGCATGGTATATCTGTCACTGTGTGTCCTTTCTCTTCTTATGATAGGCTCCACATGAACAGGCCTCACAAAGAAATCTGCCATCACAAAGAAATATGCCTCAGAAAGAAATTTGCCTAGTACAGCACTACTAGAGGCACCAAGTTTGTCACCCAAAAGTAGTGCAGTTCTGGGTGGGAAGGGGACATCTTAGATCCCCTTCTCTCTCCCCCACTTCAAAAATTGTGTTTTCTAATAGATCCTTAGGACAGAACAAAGGTAGATATTTCACTAAATCCAGTTCTGCTGACAAGATTTGATATGCTTGTCAGGTGGTCTTTCAACTCCTGTTTGTACATCTCCAGTAACAGGGATCCCATCCTCCCTCAGAGACAGACTTAAATCTCAGGACAAATCTGCTAGAAAGCACTATCTTATGCCAAATAGACTGACATCTGCTCCCCTGAAGTTTCTGCCCCTTTGGGGATATTCTTATTAAGTTGATCTCCTCTGTCTTTCCAATATTTGAAGAAAACAATTATTTCACCTTGAGTTTTCTCTTCTCTAGGCTCAACAGTCCCAAGACTAGACGTAGACTCTAGCCTTATCCCTGATTATGATCATCTGGACCCATTATTGCTTAGGCTTAAGGATAGAGTGAGGGGAAACATACTCTTTCATATATTGCTTGTGTGTGTGTTAATTTGCAGAGATTGGGATAGTTATTTGCCAACACCTATGAACATTAGAAATATGCATACCATATGACCCAGGTACCCTGCTTCTAAGATTCCATCCCATAGAAACAGCAACATCTCATACCCTCTCTAGCATTTATCGTTTGTAGATTTTTTGATGATGGCCATTCTAACTAGTGTGAGGTGATACCTCATTGCAGTTTTGATTTGCATTTCTTTAATGATTAGTGATGTTGAGCATTCTTTCATGTGTTTGTTGGCAATCTGTATAACTTCTATGGAGAAATGTCTATTTAGGTCTTCTGCCCATTTTTGGATTGGGTTGTTTGTTTTTTGATATTGAGCTGCATGAGCTGCTTGTAAATTTTGGAGATTAATCCTTTGTCAGTTGCTTCGCTTGCAAATATTTTCTCCCATTCTGAGGGTTGTCTTTTGGTCTTATTTATGGTTTCCTTTGCTGTACAAAAGCTTTGAAGATTCATTAGGTCCAATTTGTTTATTTTTTGTTTTTATTTCTATTTCTCTAGGAGGTGGGTCAAAAAGGATCTTGCTGTGATTTATGTCATAGAGTGTTTTGCCTATGTTTTCCTCTAAGACTTTTATAGTGTCTGGCCTTACATTTAGGTCTTTAATCCATTTTGACTTTGTTTTGGTGTATGGTGTTAGGGAGTGCTCTAATTTCATTCTTTTACATGTAGCTCTTCAGTATTCCCAGCACCACTTATTGAAGAGTTTGTCTTTTCACCATTGCATATTCTTGCCTCCTTTATCAAAAATAATGTGACCATGTGTGTGTGGGTTTATCTCTGGGCTTTCTATCTTGTTCCATTGATCTATATTTCTGTTTCTGTGCCAATACCATACTCTCATGATTATTGTAGCTTTGTAGTATATTCTGAAGTCAGGGAATCTGATTCCTCCAGCTCCATTTTTCTTTCTCAAGTTTGCTTTGGCTAATCAGGGTCTTTTGTGTTTCAATACAAATTGTGAATTTTTTTGTTCTATTTCTGTGAAAAATGTCATTGGTAGTTTGACAGGGATTGCATTGAATCTGTAGATTGCTTTGGGTAGTATAGTCAGTTTCACAATCTTGATTCTTCCAATCCAAAGAACATGGTATATCTCTCCATCTGTTTGTATCATATTTAGTTTTTTTCATCAGTGTCTTATAGTTTTCTGCCTACAGGTCTTTTGTCTCTTTAGGTACGTTTACTCCTAGGTATTTTATTCTTTCTGTTGCAGTGGCAAATGGGAGTATTTCCTTAATTTCTCTTTCATATTTTTCATCATTAGTGTATATGAATGTAAGAGATTTCTGTGCATTAATTTTGCATCCTGCTACTTTACCAAATTCATTGATTAGCTGTAGTAGTTTTCTGGTAGCATCTTTAGGATTCTCTGTGTATAGTATCATGTCATCTGCAAACAGTGACAGCTTTATGGCTTCTTTTCTGATTTGGTTTTTTTTATTTCTTTTTCTTCTCTGATTGCTTTTGCTAAAAATTCCAACACTATGTTGAATAATAGTGGTTAGAGTGGGCAACCATGTCTTGTTCCTGATTTAAGTGGAACCCTCTTACACTGTTAGTCTGAATGTAAATTGATACAGCCACTGTGGAGAACAGTATGGAGGTTACTTAAAAAACTAAAAATAGAACTACCATAAGACCCAGCAATCCCACTACTGGACATATACCCTGAGACAACCATAATTCAAAAAGAGTCATGTACCACAATGTTTATTTCAGCCACATTTACAATAGCCAGGACATGGAAGCAACCTATGCATCCATTGATAAATGAGTGCATAAAGAAGATGAGGCACATATATACAATGGAATATTACTCAGCCATAAAAAGAAATGAAATTGAGTTATTTGTAGTGAGGTGCATGGACCTAGAGTCTGTCATACAGAGTGAAGTAAGTCAGAAAGAGAATAACAAATACCTTATGCTAATGCATATATATGGAATCTAAAAAAAAATAAGTGGTACAGATGAACCTACTGGCAGGACAGGAATAAAGACGCAGACATAGAAAATTGACTTGAGGACACCAGAGGTGAGAAGGGGAAGTTGGGACAAAGTGAGAGAGTAGCACTGACATGTAACACTACCAAAGGTAAAATAGATAGCTAGTAGGAAGCAGCTGCATCACACAGGGAGATCAGCTCAGTGCTTTGTGACCACCTAGAGGAGTGAGATAGGGAGAGTGGGAGGGAGACACAAGAGGGAGGAGATATGAAGATATATGTATATATATAGCTGATTCCCTTTGTTATAAAGCATAAACTAACACACCATTGTAAAGCAATTATACTCCAATAAAGATGTTAAATTTTTTTTTTGATGTAAGCATACTATGAAAGGAAATGCTAGCACTGATATGATTGAAGTAGAACTGTGTAATAATACGGAAACATGCCAAGGTACACTAAGTGAAAAAAAATAAGTTGAAAATCAATATGAAAACAAATTTATATATGAATATCTTTATATGTAAAGAAAAATTTTATAGGTTTAGGAAATATCTGGAATGATACACACTAAATTACCTTTGAAAAGTGCACTTTTGGGGACTTTCAATTTTTTCCTTTGTAAACTTATGTATTGGTTTCAATGAACATGGAGTACTCTTGCAAATTAAGCTAAATTAAGGTTATAAAAAGAAAAGATAACTAAAAGAATAAAATTGATCTGTCTCCTCTACTCTCTCATTCACAACAAACACTCCAGAGGTATTTATACAGACGGAGCTGTAACATAGAGTTAACTGTGGGCCCTGTGGCCATACCACTTGGGTTTAAGTCCCAGCTTTTTCACTTAGTGGCACATGATGACTTTGGTCGTTACTTAATGTCACTATACTTCAGTTTCCTCCTCTGTGAAATGGGGATAAACAAAGTACTTACTTCATGGGGTTGTGCTGAGAATTAAATGATTTAGTACATTTAAGCACTTAAGAGGTGATTGGCACATAATAAAAGTTTAATAAATATAAGTAGCAATTGTAATTTTTATTACCTTATGATCAATTATTGTATATTTTTTCAGTTGTGAAGACTTGAGATACCCATCATCTTAACTCCTTCATTTTCCTCACTCCTCACACTAGGTCAGTTACTAAGTATTGAATTCTATTAAGTCAAGCCACATGCAATTCCCATTTCTCTAGAACAGAAAGAGTTTGTTAGCAACAATTTAGTATACTTCAACCTAATACTGGCTCAGGATTTAACAAATCTTTTCATTCGTTTCCTACCATATACCATTAAGTTTGGACTATTATAGTGTTCATTCTTCTAATTGATCTACCTAATCAATCCCTGGTTCTCTTCCCATGCTAATCTGCCTTACATGCATACCTCTGATGGGGTCTTCTCCCTAAACCTATTGATAATACTTCATCCCTGACCATAGTCCACCAATGGCTTTCTATCTATCACAGCAGAAGTTCTCATCCCCTTTTCTAACATGAAACAATGTTCATATGTATGATAACCTCTCATGGATGGTCTCAGATTTTGGTAAACCTCCAAACAAATTCTGCAGTGTAGTAGAGGACATTCACTGCAGATTTTTGGGTGGGTTATTCATATAAGCATCTTACGAGATTGTGAGTAATAAAAACTGTCATTTATATTAACTTGGCTATTTTGCATGATGATAAATGAGATTTTCCTGATAAATTTTAGTGTTTTAAAATCATCTTCAGTACTTTATTTTAATGAGGAACACAGTTGATGAGAATAACCTGTTAGCTTCTGAGCAACTTGCTCAGAATTTGATTTGAAATATCTCTTTAACTTGTTTGAAACTGTTGATCAAGTCAACCATGACTTGGACACTCCCCCAACAAGGCATTGTGGTTTGCAATTGCTTTTGTCACCACTCCAAATAAACCTGAGATTTATAAAATCATCTTTGTGTTTATAATAATGTACACAGCACTGAGCATTTACTAGGTACCAGGTACTGTCCTCTATTGTGTTCTTATTAACAGAAGCATTCATAGTCTCATCCTCACTCATGAGCAAAGTAAATGTAGGGGTCCTAGGCACCCTTTATTTAACTATATTTTTTTCTTTCTAATAAGGAATTTATCTGAATGTAAGGTGAGAAAAAAATTTTGAAGTAACTGCAAAATTACAACTTACAAGTCCTTACAATCATGATCACCAACTATGGAATGAATCAGGGATAAGATTGGGTAAGTATAAGGGTGAGGGTTATGTGTAATTCTTAGTAAGCTAGCTTATAACTCCACTTAACCTTCTCTCCTGCTCAAGAAAGCACATCAGGAAGAAAATCAGTGAAGATGGTCTTATTATAGGATAACACTGAGCTTATTTTACTTGATTTTCTTTTTAGGTAAATCATTTGTAAACTTTGGTACTTTAACTCTTATGGGTAACAAATTGCTTTTGACATATCAGTGTATTGCAACACTGGGTCTGGTCTTCTGAATAAAGTCCAAGGTTTTTTGGCTGGCTTTCAGGAATGGCTGTGCTCTGACCTTCATCTTTTGTGATTACTTTTCCCATACCCCATGCTCTAACCAAATGAAGCTCTTCAGTGTTCCTTATTTACACCAAGCCACCGTGCTTTCTCTTCATATCAAGGACTAGTGTTGGAGCCAGAATTCAGTCCCAGGCAGGGAGTCTGGCTCCAGAGTCTACTTGCTTAACTTCTACATTCTACTGCCTTTCATATGGTTTTTGCATTATAGTGCTTGTTCTCTGGGGTGGGGAGAATGTGGAATTTCTCTTTCCTGTGCATTTGTGTCTTCTACAGAAACTTGCATATAGTAGATCTATGCACTTAATGTTTGTTAAATCAATATGCTATCTAGCTGGTATGGTCAAAACATTAGAAGCATTTAAAAATAAATGTATTAAAGTTTAGGGAAGCTACATTAAAAATTGTACAGAATGTATTTTTGGATGAGACCCTGTGACAAACCAAAAAACTACTACTGGAGATAAGAAAGCAAACTTTCCTGTGATTCACATAATCTAAATCCCTATCAGCTGTGAGAATACAGTTCACTGTTTATTGCTTTACAAAGACTACAGATGTCTTCTAGCATAGCTACTCCTTCGGGTTTACAAGTTAAAAGCTCTAAAACTACAATGAAATTTACACAGCCACTGCTTTAGAATTGGGTATTTCAGGTATAGTATGCTTTGTCTCCTCCTTTAGCTAGTTATTTGACACTGAGTTAGTTGAATGTCTGAGCTTTGCTTTCCGCATCTGTAATATGGGAAGAAGCCCACCACAAGGTGCTTATAAGGATTAAATATCATAATGCATATAAAACACCTATCACAGTAATTTGTACTCCCCCCTCTCATAATATTTGCTCCATGAAATCAGATACTTCATTTCATCTTTCTTCACTGTGACATTTCCAGTGCATAGCACTGTGTCTATCATAATGTAGGCTCTCAATAAATATGGGGTAAATGAATGCATGAACACTCTTTCTTTTCTTCAGACAGTTTTCTTTCCCACATTTCTACCCTTTGCCTGGCTAATGTCTATTCAATATTCGGATTGCACCTCCTTTGCAGCAAATAGCTGGATTAGCTACTCTTCTTCTGGCTTCCCCTACTCCCTATTATTTCTCTTATGCCAGCACTAATCAGATTATTTCTCTGTGTAAAGGTTGAATGGACCCAGATCATAGCAGTCATTGAATGCTAACTCAGGCTGTTTAGACTTCATTTTGTTAGTTACGATGTCTTTGAAGAAAGTTATGCAGGGGTGTATTGTGCCTTGAAAGGATATTTTTGAAAGACTCTTCTAGCTACAGTATGAAGGATATATTAAAGGAGAGCAGGATGATCAGAAACGTCTGTGAATAGGGAGATTAGGACCAAGACAATGAAAAAGACCAGAAGCTTGCCGAACTGAGAATGGATCAGGAGCTGTCATGAAAAAAGAATTAACAGAGTTATATGGCAATTGTATACGATAATGGAAGATGCAAACCATTTCAATGACCATGCTAAGATATTGAGTCTGAGTGGCTTTAGAGTTGAGCCAGAGTACTTCAAGGGGAAATTTAAGTGGAAATGGTCAGCAAGCAGTTATAAGTTTGAGGTCAGCAAAGTTAAATATATCCTGATATGTTTGGAAGTCACCATTCTTAGAAGAACTATGCTCCTAAGGAAGACAATGGAGAGGGAAGAGACCCCCAAGTGTGGTGCTACATATATGGTGACACCTAATGCCCTCAGTTCATTGCTCTTTTCCAAGCTCAGAGAAAAGTTTTCTCCAAAAAGAAAATATGGCTAAAGTTGATGATGTTCTGCCTATGTGCTAGTTGCTGTGCTAGGCCTATAGTAGTCATTTGATCCTCATGACACACTTGTAGTTATGTTATCTCCATTTTACAGATGAAAAAATAAAGGCTCAGCAAATTTGCATACAGGTAGCAAATGGTCTATCTCATATTGGACCTCAGATCTCTGTGACTTCTTTCTGTCACACCAACTCTCAGAGAATATCAATAGACCTCTCTTGTGAAGATGTCCCCCTCTGTCCTGTATTCATTAATTTTAAGGGTTTAGGAATGACAAAAATGATTGGAAAGAAGATTGACCTGTATGGATATGTAGTGGGAAAAGGTCTCTGTGGTTTTCTATGAAGTGGTTGGGTTGAAAAGATCTACTGACCTCTGTGGCAGGTTGCCTGCCCACACTTCTAATATGTTCTGACTGCTATCAAGGGGAAAGGGACACTCCAATCCTTCATCTAGAAATGAACCTGTGCTTATGGAAGCTTTTGTGAGAAAAATAAAACTAACTTCAACTCTTCCCTGAATCTTTCACTACTGGAAATTGCTGCTTAAAATCATATTTGAAGGGGTAGGCTCTGTTTTGAGGGGAAAATATTTGAATGTACCTCACATTTATGAAAAATTAAAACCATAATCTTAATCTGAAATGAACAATGTAGAACTAAACTTGAGTCATTTTCTATTTGTGGGGTTTGTAGAGCTGGCTTTCTATCTCTGAGGTTTAGAGGATAGATTTTGGGTGCTGGATTTTGTTGAGGACTGAAAGGGCAGAGAAAAACATTATCTGGCAACATAGAGATGGTTTGAGGAAATGGGCCATGGTAGATGGACTCTGGGAGCAATTCTCTATAGTGTCCAGTTTAAATATTTTTCTTTTCTACATTGTAATTCCTTTTAGGAAAGTTTGTAAGACATCACAGTCTTGTACTGCCTGTATCTTGGGGAGTGACAAGAGCCTGCCTCTACTCTTGGGTAAAAGGATTCAGGAACAACAATAGCCACCTGGTGAAGTGATGGTTAAGAGAGAGTTTGGCAAGAACAGCAGAGAAGTCTGAGGTTATAGATAAAAAGAGACCACAAGGAAAGATTTGTGGCAAAGGTAAGCAATCACCAGGGAGTCTTAAAAAGAAGTAATGTGAAGAGTCTGTAACCATAGGGTTTATTCTGTCACCCCAAAGTCCCCTGCCATTTTGGAAACACAGGACATTTTTGGGGTTGACACCATAGCAATTCTTGGCTACAGCCTGTTGTCTACCTCTTTTTCCTGAGGCCATCTCCTCACCAGATCTGCCAGTTTCCTTCTTGTGTTTCATTGAGCTTTGCTAGTGGCAGGAAGAAGGGAAGGTTCTGGAGTTATCAGCCTGCATCATCATTCATGCCCCGCTTCCTCCTAGGAAGCTGGGGTGGGGAAGGGGTGAGCTGCAGGTTGGAGTGGTAAGCTGCCCGCAGGCCATAATGAGGGACAGGGGACCTTTGATCAGGTCCCCGTTACTGGCCTGATTTTCCTCATGTCTTTTTTTTCTTTTTGGTCTTTAAATTTTATTTATTTATTTATTTACCCATTTGGTCTGTGCCAAGCAGACACAGTTAGCTATCTAAAGGTCACTAGGATGGAACCATTTGGCCAGAGCCCAATGTTTCAGCTTTGCCAGGGACACTCTGTTCTACTGTACCTCAGCACTGTCAAAAACACTCAATTCAAGCCCATTTTACTTCTTTTTCCTTCTTTCTTTCTCCTTTTTCTTATTCCCACTTTTTTGGTTCAGATATTCTAATCATTTCTGTCATTCCTCTTTTTCCTCCTCCCATACTTTGCAGTCTCTATACTCTTTTCCCCATACTTCCCCTTTTCAGGCTTGGCCGCTTCTTCTTGAATGGACTTGAAGCAACTTATCCTGACCAGTGATGTATCTCTGGGCCTGGTTATCTGAGAAGGCAGCAATTAGGGAAGAGAGCATTTTTCATCTCTAAAGCAGAACTAAGTTTACTGGTAAGCTCTTGGTATAATGCTGAACTGAGGCAGAAACTGGTAAAAGGAGGTAGAGGAGCAACATTGCAGAAGGCGTCTCACTTGGAAAGAACTGAGGGCACATGAATGCCCTCAAACAGGGAAACTAGAAACTATATTTTTGAGGACCAGGGAGTTAAGCTAAGTCTGAGAGGCTTTGACACATACTACTTGTCATATCAGGATGACCCTATCCTCTTTATCCTCCTACCTTTCATCTCTTTCCCCATTTTGGTCCACTCTCTCTCCACCATCACCATGAACACAGTTCAATCCACTACCATCAGTCAGTCCATGGTTTATTTGCCTCTTCTCTTGTCCAAAACATTTTCTGCAAAGCCTTTTGCAGAACCCCTCCCAGTTCCTCTGAGGTCGCTTCTGAATCACTCTCTTAGTGCTCTAGTTTATTGCTATGTCTCTTTGAGAAACTTATGAAGTGGAATGAAAATGAAGACAAGAAAGGGCTTGCTGAATTCAAACAGATAAGTCCACTTCCCAACTCTCAGAACTAGGAATGTTTCTCCTGTCTATCTCTTCCCATAGGCACCAAAGCTCAAGCCCATGGACTTGCCTATATCTGTTACCCCAGGCTATCTTCATGCAGGTGATACCCACTAACTCAGTCCAAGGTCCTGCTAGGAAACAAGGAGGCCTAGTTTGAAAGATTAAGACTTGTATCTCCTGGAGAAAACTGGACCATAGGTGGGGAAGAGAGAAGATCTGTGAAGAAAGGAGATAAAACGTTTGTATGCACCTTTATGGAAATAAGGAGAGGTAAAAAACATAACATGACAAATGTGGGCCAGATGAAACAAAAAGTTTTCTAATAATGTGGATTCTTAAATAATAGCACAAGTAACTGTGAAAAGTTGTTTCACTTTTTTCCAGGAGGTTTTCAAGAATGAAGTATCCTCGCTGCTTTGGGTAGGTGGATGCTACACTCCCTAGGAGTCCTACAATTAGTTATTGACACTATATTTATGAAAGAAATCGACAAATTGGACTTCGTCCAGGGAAAGTTGAAGTACAACTTAAGCTATAAGAGTCAAATAAACAAAAAAATGGCTTGGTCTGGGAAATACAGGACCCATAGGCAGTGTGATTACCGCCTTCAAGCACTGAAAGCCTAACATGTGGGAAAAGGAATGGATATTCTTCACGTTCCCTAAGCATATAACTTGGATAAATGAAGCAAACTCTATGGGGGTGAGAGGAGGGGTAGTAAATGAGAATTGGGCCAGGCAGAAACCTTGAGTGACCCTACCTTGTTAAAACCTTCTTGGAAGAGGGAGGGGAACATGTAGCAGTCAGAGTCAGAGTCTCTTTATACTACTCTGCCCTATGAAGGGCTTACAGAGCTAGAGAAAGAACTTTCACAGTGAGGTTACAGTAGGTTTGAGAATTAGGAGCAAATGTGTCCCACCTCTCATTAGAGATAGCACAGAATTTGAAATCAGACCTACTAGATTATCCTTCCTCTGGATTCCTTATGACCTCTTAACTTCCATTCCATGCCATAGCCTAGTCTCAATTCTTGAAGAGAAGGGATATTAGGAGTTTCCATCAACTGATGCTTTTCTACTCCTCTATGCTCATATATTCCACTCCAAATAAGAGAAGGGGAACCTTGAATGAAACTTCTTCCATTCCTGAAATTCTGGGAAATCTGCTCAACATTCACCTCTATAACTTGAAGCATTCCTATAGGCTCTTCTTTCTCCTTCAAATACCTTATTTTCCTATGTCAAGTCTTGCCTCTCCCCTGGGAAGCAGTGTTGTGTAATGCAAAGAACAAGGACTTTGGATCCATTCACAGTGAGACAGAAATTCCAGCTCAGCCTCCCACTGCCCATGAAACCTTGAGTAAGTAACTTCACTTCTGGGAGTCTTAGATGCTACATATGTAAAATGGGGTAGTGCCACTCATATGATAGGATTGCTGTGAGGACTAAGATAAAGTATTTAAAGTACTTAGCACAAATGAGAAAGAAGTATCACTTAATAATTTTTATTTTAAATAAATATAATTGCTTTCAAATCTTTCTCTATCTTTCTGACCCCAGTCCCTTCACTTGCCCTGGGAATTCCCTTAGCATTTGTCTCTATAAAAACATGCTACATGGACATATATACACTACCAAACGTAAAATAGATAGCTAGTGGGAAGCAGCCGCATAGCACAGGGAGATCAGCTCAGTGGTTTGTGACCACCGAGAGGGGTGAGATAGGGAGGGTGGGAGGAGGGAGACGCAAGAGGGAAGAGATATGGGAATGTATGTATATGTATAACTGATTCATTTTGTTATAAATCAGAAACTAACACACCATTGTAAAGGAATTATACTCCAATAAAGATGTAAACAATAAAAACCATCATATGGTTCATGCGTAAAAAAAAAAAAGACATGCTACAATTACTTGGTATGGTTGTATGCTTGCCTACTCTGGAGAAACTTCATGCCATCTGAAAAATACATCATAGTATCATATTTGACTGAATCAAGAACTGTGTTCTTTCTAAGTCATTCTGGGTCAGTGCAAAGATAAGTTGCCTAATAAGTCTGCTTTTGCTTGATACAACCTGGAGTCAGGGTTTCATTTAAGCATTTGAGAAAAGTATTTCATGGGAACTAACCATCTAAGCTCTATCCTAACTCCCAGAAGGAGTCAGCCAGCAGCTCCAGTGGGTTGATGGCCTTGTTCTCAAGGGGTGTAGACCAGGAGATGGACAATGGAAGGGACTAAAGCTGGTTAAAGATCCACACCTCCCATTTACATGCTCCAGAATACCTCTCCCAAAGACAGAACTGTCCACTGAGGAAATAGCTGGAGAAAATTACCCTATAATTTGGTGTCTGGACATCCTTCTGGTAATGTTTAAGAAACTAAGCAGGTGCTTTGGAAGATAAGCACCAAAGCACCAAGTGAAAGTCCTCTGTTATATACTTGAAAGTTGCTAAGAGAATATATCTTAAATGTTCATGCAATGATAATAATAATATTTATAATAATATTATTATAAATATTGTTATGTGAGGTCATGGATGTTAACTAACCTTGTTTTGATAATAATTTTCTAATATATACATGTATCAAATTATCACATTGTACACTTTAAATTTACATAAAATTATATGTCAATTACAACTCATAAACCTGGAAAATAAAGACCTGTGGCTTACTACAATATTCTACATGATTATGAGAGCTGGCATTACCATCAGCCACTAGAGAGACTCTGCCAATTACAGGGAAGTCTCCCTAAAGACAACTTTGGGTAGGGAAGCAGAGCTCATGGAGAACCAGGAACTGTTGATCTGGACATGAGAGGAAAATTAGGGTTGTCACATAACTACAGGATGGAAAGTGAGAATGTGGGTGAGATGGCCAGGAAGAACATTTTAAGGATTGTATGAGGCCCAACATCAAATTAATAGGGCTCTGCAGTGTGGTTCCTGCAAATCTCAAAATAGCACATAGAGCATCACATCACTAGCTAAGACTCCCAGGAAGAAGGGAAAAGAGAGTCTTTAGGAGGAACAAAGACATCTAGCTGACCCTAGAGACAGAGAGACAAATAGCACCAGTGGCTAATCAGATCTCTAAATGGTGTTAAGACAGGAAAGATAAAATCAACAGATAAAAGGAAGGATCCAAATAAGTTCTTTACAGACACAAATGATAGATTTAAACTCACAAAGCTAAACTCACATTTCTATAATTGGATACAGAAAAAGAAAAGAAAAAAACAACTACAGGATTATAAAATGGTTGAGAATGACCAACAGTGGAACACATAAATATTAAAAAAATTAGGGATTTTAGCTCAATAGGCTGGAATAGAAATGATTTGGTTGCCCAGAAATCTAATTTTTTCAACATTGGGATGCATTAATAGAAGCATAATTGCCAAAATAAAGTAATAATCTAACTTAATACAATTTTAGGTCTTATAATTAAACTGTCTCAATGACAATTTGAAGGATGTTCAGAAAAGGAAAAAAAGACTGATGAAGGTTCTGGAAATCATAACTTTGGGAGAAACTACAAGAACTAGAACTATTTAGGCTGGAAGAGAAAAGACTTAGTAGGAAAAAATAATAGCCATTTTTTATAACTTTTTGGACACTCACATGAAAGAGGAATCATTCCTTCTGTATGTAGGTCCAGATGACAGGACTAAGCTCATACTGTATAAGAAGGAGATATAGGGCCAATCTAAATAACAAATTGTCCAAGGGAATGAAAAATTCTCCCCCACATTCAGAGGGATTGTTTTAGTTAAGTTCATTTTCACCCTCTGATATTGGACCAGATTAAATTCTAAGTGAGTTCTACAACCCCTAAACAAAGCAGAATTACCACAAGAGGGTTGAATGGGAAACATTAGCACCTTGGCTCTTTAATTGAATAGATAAATATCATGTTTGGGTCTAGAACCACCTTGGGGTGGGGGAGGGAAGGATTGGGAGTTTGGGATTAGCAGATGAAAACTAGTATATACAGGAAGGATAAACAAGGTCCTTCTGTATAGCACAGGGAACTATATTCAATATCCTGTGATAAACCATAATGGAAAAGAATACGAAAAAATATATATATATATATATGTATAACTGAATCACTTTGCTGTACAGCAGAACCATCTTGAAACCTGAGTAACATAAGCACAGAGAAAATCATCAAATTATGATAGCATACAAATCTTGCATATATATATATATATATATATATATATATGCACACACACACATATGTAACCCATTGTATAGACCAGTACTGTCCAAAATAAATATAATGCAAGTCACATATGTAAATTCAAATTTTCTAGTAGCCACATTTAAAAGAGTAAAAAAGAATAAGAGAAATTTATTTTATTAATAATATATTTCATTTAACCCAATATATCAAATATATATACTTTCAACATATAATCAACATAAAACTATTAATATGATATTTTATGATCTTTTTTCATGCTATGTCTTCAAAATCTGGTGTGCATTTTACACTTACAAGACATATCCGTTAAGACCAGCCATATTTCAAATGCTCAGTAGCCATACATAGCCAGTAGTACTGTATTGAACAGCAAAAATCTGTGAGCAGTGAGAAATGTATGCACTCACCTGGAAAGAAGTGCTAGATGTGCAGAGGAAATGTACAAACAAGGTATTATTATTTGTAAAACACAAGGTTTTGTTTGACAAGGTTTTTTATTTGGTTTCTCCTGACAACCTTTTATTTCCACTTTAAATCAGTGATTTTCAAACTTTATGGACCACAATTCACAGTTAGAAATTCTTTTTATGTAGACATACGCACACACACACAGAGAAAATATCATGAAATAATATTAATCTTTACTACATGTAATACCCTTTAATCTTTATTTTATTTTCTAATCTAACCAATTTTATCCTTATCTATCCTAACCTATTTCTTTGTTTTAATTCTGGCCATGACTAAATAAATTGATTTCACAACCTACTAATGCCTTAACTCTCAACTGGCAATGCATGAAAAGTTGGGCAGAGAGAGCAAGAGAGATGGACCTCTGCTAAAAGCATATCTGTATCAGGCCGAAAGTTAGTAGTACATTAGCAAACTAATAAAGAATATGCTTGTGCCAACAAAGTGTCTGGCACACAGCAGCTGTTCAATAAATGATAGTTTTCCTGCCTCCTCTCTGCCCCAGTAGCTCCTGTGTAAGTGACTCAACTTTGGCTGAATCAATTCATATTTTGTCAAATGACTTAAGGATGAAGATAGAAGCTGAATGGTCCTGAGTTTGTTATGGCTCAGCCTGGGTGTTTGTGCGGGTAGGGAAGTTTATGGGTGTGGCGATCACCTCAACTCTCATGTCACAGGAGAGAGGCAAGGTCAAATTTACATAATAATCACATCCTCATTTTCTTGAAAGTTTCCACAACATTGGTAATAGTGGAACAAAATTTAGTATTGAGAGAAGGAAAGTGGTTAAGACTCTGCACTTCCAATGCAGAGGGTGTGATTTTGATCCTTGGTGGGGGAACTAAGATTCCACATGCTGCGTGGCATGATCAAAAAAACAAAACAAAACAAAACAAAAAGAAAGCAGGTAAGCTCTGAAAGCAGAATAGGCATGTGGCATAATTTGAAGTACACTGGAAAGTCCGCTCACCAAAAATATTCCCCATCATATACTACAGGGTCCAAAATTTCACCAATAGAGATTCAATCTTTTAGATCTTAGTCTTCCAAAATTACCTAATAAAATGTAGGAAGCAACATACTGGGTCTTAAATTCTTATCTAATAAGTCCTTAGTATATATCATAAAGATCAAGATGGGCCACGAGGGTGAGACATAGGGAACCTGGTAGACAGGAATAGGAGAATCTTCAATAGTTATGCTTTATTTGCATTCTCCTTCTCAACAGGTTTCATGTTTTCCACACCCCCTCACAAACATATACATGTTCTTCTTAGGTCTATCTATGATAGAATCTGGTATAGTGCATTGTTCTTTCACTACATAACATGGGCACTTGCACATACATGCACATTTTACTATTCTTATATTGCTACTTAAGTACACTCAGTTAACTCACCATGTCCTGCTCCCTTCATCTCTCCTCTCCTACCTCTCAAATTGTAACCATCTTTCAAAACAAACAAACAAAAAAAACAAACCTATCTATTATACTTCCCTATGCAGACTACCAGCCTTATTGACCTCACATTCTTGAAACTTATTTTAACTGTTAGAATTTGTTTCACGTAAATCCACCCTCAGTTCTGATCTGCATGTTACACTGACCACACTCTCCTTTATGTCCAAATAAGCTGTGTATTGTCTCATGTCTTTTACCAGGAAGGGAGTTCTTTGGTGGCAGAGGCAATGCCTGATTCTCCTCTGTTCCCCGCAATACACCTAGAAAGCTCATTCCTATAACTAAAGCCTCAAAAATGCCGGGCCTCACTTCTTCCTAATCTTTTGCCCCATAGGTATTCCTCAGTACAATGCCCTACAAAACCAAATATTTCAGGACCTCAAATCTCCTCTCCTCATGGTTTAAAGAGGACTTAGGTTCAGGTTCTACCAAAAGTATCATGAAAGGGGAAAAAATAGAATTAAGACATTTATTTTTTGTACTCCTTAGTGTGGATACATACAGTATACTGGCTAAAAGAATGGGCCTTTGAATCAAACTACTTATGTTAGAAGCCTGGGTCTGCCACCGTCCAGCTCTGTGGCTTTGGCCAAGTCACCCATCCTCACCAAACTTCAGATTTCTCATCTGAAACAGGGGATAATTGTGAGAATTAAATTAGGTAGCACCTGTCATGCTCTTGAAACTGTACATGCCTGATAATTATAGCCATCACTAACACTATCAATGTCACAGACTGTAAAGAAATCAGGTGCCTGAGACTTCAAGGCCTATATCAGCATTCCTGACTTAGGTACCCTCTCCAGAAGTCTTTTTTTAAAATTCCAATCTTACTTTAATTTGAAATTTATTCTCTTTATTGCTGGTCTCCCTCTAGTACAGAAATATGTGTATATGTGATCCCTCTTGGATTAGCTTTATTTTACCCTCTACCCATATAGACTTATTTGGAGTATACATAAGGGGCCTTCTTCATTTGTCACCCAAATCTTTAACACACATATTTTCACAGACCGTTTGTCCAAAAAACAAACAGAAAGTGAACTATGAAAGTACATGCAGGATCTACCTCAGTCAAGGAATCAGGAGTTTTGTTTTCCTCCTTTATTTTATTTTATTAACATCTTTATTAGAATATAATTGCTTTACAATGTTGTGTTAGTTTCTGCTGTATAACAAAGTGAATCAGCTATGTGTATACTTATACCCCCATATCCCCTCCATCTTGTGCCTCCCCCCTACCACCCCTCTAGGTAGTCACAAATCACTGAGCTGATCTCCCTGTTCTATGAAGCTGCTTCCCACTACCTATCTATCTTACATTTGGTAGTGTATATATGTCAATGCTGCTCTCTCACTTTGTCCTAGCTTACACTACCCCCTCCCCATGTCCTCAAGTGCATTCTTTAGTAGGTCTGTGTCTTTATTCATGTCCTGCCCCTAGGTTCATCAGAACCATTTTTTTTTAGATTCCATATATATGTGTTAGCATACAGTATTTGTTTTTCTCTTTCTGACTTACTTCACTCTGTATGACAAACTCTAGGTCCATCCACCTCACTACAAATAACTCAATGTTCATTGCAGCACTACTTACAATAGCCAGGACATGGAAGAAACATAAGTGTCCATCAACCGATGAATGGATAAAGAAGATGTGGCACATATACACAAAGGAATATTACTCAGCCATAAAAAGAAACAAAGTTGAGTTATTTGTTTCTCTATTTTAAATTGATGAGGAACCCTGGCTTATGTCCCCACAAGACAAGACTAAAGTAGATGGGGCTTCAGAAAGAATTTACAAGACTCATTAGAAAAGAGTTCTTGATTAAGGGGCTGTAGGCTCATAGTTCATTCACCTAACCTGAATGCATTCCTAGGGACAAGCTGGTGAGCTTTTTCTTTTTCTACCAATATTTAAAATAATCAAATATGGGGACTGCAAAGGACCCTAGACATGAAGAAACCAAGAGACAGAGAAAAGAGGATCTCTCTAGGCTATAGTAAATTAGTTGTAAAATTGTGAAGGAAACTGAAGTGAATATTTATTCCACTTTATCATGCTGGAAGAGTATAAAGCATACTCCTCCAGAAAAAGAGTGGGGGACCAGTGGATTTCAAGCTTGTTATAAGTTGTATTAAGATTTTACAAAGGTACCTCAAAGATAAAGGTGGATCCTGACGGGTAGGACTCTAAGTCCTGTATCTTTTCTTCAGAGAGCAAATCTCTTGCTTCCTATAGTTTATATACTAGCTGTATTAGTGTCCTGGGGCTGTCATAAAAAAGTATCACAAATTGGGTGGCCTAAAACATAGAAATCTATTTTCTCAGTTCTGGGGAATTGAAGTCCAAAATCAAGGTGTTTCCAAGGACATGTTCCCTCTAAAACCTGTAGGAGAGAATCTTTTCTTGCACCTTCTTAGAATCTGGTGGGTTAGCAGCAATCTTTGGCACTCATTGGCTTGTAGATGCATCACTACAATCTTCTGTTTTCTCATCGTGTTCTCTCTGTGTCTCTTCACATCGTCTTCTTTCTGCATGTCCGTCTCTGTAACCAAATTTTACCTTTTTATAAGGACGTCAGTCATGTTGGAATAGGGCCCAGCCTTATGACCTCACTTTAACTTATGTCTGTAAAGATTCTGTTTCCAAATAAGGTCACATTCTGATGTACTGGGGGTTAGGAATTCAACATATATTTTTGGGAAGACACTATTCAACCCGTGTCACCAGCCTTCCATTTAAGTGTTTGTGAAATAATAAGGAGTTCCATGGCTTTAAAATCTAAATGGTTCAGAGATCTATCTAATCTGTCTCCCTTCTGTGGCCTGACCAATGAGTTTGACATAGACATGGCTGCCATCCTTTGCAAAAGAAGGCTGACCAGCTTCTAGAAAAACATGACAAGAAAGTGCTAACAGAATAGACACATCCAGGAGTTCTAGACTACAAGAATGCTTTAAGCCTAGTTTTTGGTGTACCTTGTGTTCTAAATGGAGCTCTCCTAATGGGCAATGTGGTTTGTGCCTGGGATAAATGACATCCTTTTCCAAGGAAGGAGAGAAGAGTCGTTTCTGAGTGTTGGGTTCCAGAGGTCTAGTCGGCTCTAAGGAAAGTGGTCAACTCTAGCTACATTTGCAGGAGAAATCTTCCTGAATACCTTTTCTCACAACCAAGCTGATAATTGATATGTAAAACTCAACCTTTATGAGAAGATAGGAGGAGAGTGATCAGACAAAAAGCCCCACTTTCCTTGCGATTATGGAGAATTTTTCCAACTCATTATATTTTTCCTAATTCATTTTCTTCATAAGGAGCTCATTTTCCAGAGCTCCTTTATGTTTACTAAACATATTAGTTCTGAGCTAATTATAGCTCTGTAGTAAATGACTTCAATATCAAATTTCTATTTTTCACAAGGAAACGATAAAACTCTGAGAGGGCTGTGGGGACCCAAGGAGAAAAGAGTCAATGGAGTCTGTGGGGAGTTGCTGTTCAACCAGTATAAATGTTCAGTTATTCACGATAAATTCTAGAGATCTGCTGTACAACATTGTGCTTATAGTTAACAATACTGTATTGCATATTTAAAAGTTTGTTAAGAGAGTAGATCTCATGTTAGCTGCTTTTACAATTTAAAAAATGTCAATGAAGTCTATACAATGGAGTGTATGTAAAGAGGTGGTTGGATGAGGACTGAAACATAATTAATCTGAAAACTCAGATTAATGGGATTACACCACTCATTTGGGCCCACTGCATGTAATTAGGAGGTAGAACTGCCCTCTCCTTATCAAGCTGGGGAAATTTCCATGACACTAGGCTTCTGGGCAAAGTTTTGAAGGGAAAATGATGTCCTGCATGGTATTGTTGTGTGGTAGAGACAAAATAGAGGCAGGGTGATCACTTCATGTTTCCTTAGTCTCTAGGCCTGGGAATAGAGGAAGGTAGCTAGCAGGGAGTGAGGGAAGACAGCTACATTTAACCAGGTGGGGCCTGGCCCAGCGGCAGGCCAATATATGTAGGGATTAGGGAAATGACCCCAGCTGGTTCTTTTCCCCAAGAAATCCTATAGTATCATAGGAAGAAGGTGCACATGATAGAGTTTGTCATGGCAACCCTAAACTGAAAGTTGTCCACATTCACTGCTATTTGAATCTAGCTGCCCTCCCAAAGAACCAAAGGTTTCATTTTTACCGATTTTGTGCTTTCCTTGCTCCAATTTTTCCTATAACACGTAGATCTTATGTCAATTTAGGAGAAAATCTTCTCGGTGTCAGTGAGAAAACATCAAGAGTATATATTCTGAGCACAGTATCTGACACATGAACAGTGGTAAATATGCTGAGTGCTTTGTCTTACCTCATTGTTTTGTTTTCAGTTCTCCACAGTAAGATACAACTTAGGTACTACCTTCTTCATATCTCACTTCTTTCAACTAGAGGCCAGCTCTGCTGTCTGAAACACAGTTCTTGGGATTATTAGAACTTTCTGATTGAGCTCCAGTCCCATTCCTGTAAATGCACCTGCATTAGCATCCCGGCTCTTAGTCTACTGCACTCACTCTCAACTGCCCTTCAACAAATTCTTGCCAAAAATAGATCCTTCCTACTTACGTCAGTTTCCAAAGTGGCTTCCCTTCTACACCTTACAGTCTTAATTCTGCCTAACCTTTGCTTCTCTTTTGCTCAGGATAGCTATTGTTGTAGCTATCATTTTTCATTTTACTGAAGCCCTTCTTAAATCCTCAATTTTACTTAAACAGATTCATAACTTTTGCTTATCTCCCAGAATCCAGTCTCTTCTGGAAGCACCAGAAGAGGTGTCAACTACTTTCTAACCCATAGTTAAAACAAATACACCCGCCTCCATCCCATTTAATTCAATCTTCATGAGAGCACTTTGTTGAAGACACTAGAACTACAGTACTTATAAAATATCTGTCTCTCTGTCTCTGTCTCTGTCTCTGTGTGTGTGTGTGTGTGTGTGTGTGTGTGTGTGTAGAGAGAGAGACAGAGTGGTCTTAGATCACAAGAATCACAAAACTGAATTTGCTTAACCAGTCTCCAATCCAAAAACTGGCAAACTTTAAAAAATTTATATAATAAATAGTTTAGGCTTTGAGAGACATAAAGTCTCTTTTGCAAGTATATAGCTCTACCGTTGTAGCACAAAAGCAACCATAGACAATATGTAAATAAATGGGTGTGACTGTGTTCCAATAAAACTTTATTTGCAAAACCATGCTGTGGGCCCACAGGCCAGAGTTTGCTGACTTCTGCACCTAGTCCACCAAAGCATCAAAATATGTTCTGTATAGTTTGATGTACTAATGATAACAATGATGCTGCTGCTGATACTATGATAAATAGCTTCTATAGAGTACTGTGTGATGAGCCCTGTACTAAGCACTTAACATGCATTATTTCATTTAATCCTCACAAAAGCTCTATGAGGTTGACCCTATGTTTAGTCATATATTACAAATGAGGAAACTGAGGCACAGAATGGTTAAGTTAGAAGTGGAGTGAGAATTTGGTTTCAGTCCTGGCTCTGAAAGTATAAATGTCACTTAATCTCTCTAAATCTCAGTTTTCTTCTTCCGTAAAATAGCAGTAAAATAATATATTGTGTATATACAAGTGCTATGTACATTTTTACACTGTATACAAGAGTACTAGGATAGATGGATAAAAAAGTATGATGAAAAGTGCTGTAGTGGTGTAAGTTATCATTATTGCTATAGTTAATTATACTTTGTCTCATTCCATAAAATTTGTGATAACATTACTGGTATATTTGCCTTTACCCTAATGGGTATACATTCCTCAGTATTCATTCTCTAAACAGAAATGGTTACTTATACTGGGCAAGTCGTTATTTGCAAGGTTGACTAATATCAAATATAGCAGGGATTCTGTCTTCCTTAGGGATAAGTTGACAGAATTGGTGGTGTGTTTATGTTTCATCCAAAGAAAGTAAGAATGAAGTGAAAGTCTCAATTATTTAAAAGAGGCAATGGACACCTTCAACACAACTTACCTCAAAACAATCTCATTATATTCCTCCCAAACCGACTTCTATTAATGAGTTCCTTTTCTCAGGGAATAGCATAATCATGTTTCTAGTAACCAAGTCCAGAAACCTCTGTGTCTTCAAGTCTTATTTCTTTTCTAATTTTCCCCATCCAATCAACTTCTAAGTTTCACCATTCTGTACCAGGGCTTCATCAATTTTACTTGGACCATTGCTATCACCTCCTAACTCATCTCTTGCTCTCTACTCCAAGCTAGACTTCTTACTACTTCAAAAATGATCTTTCAGAAACTTGGCTTTGACCATATTTATCTTTTGCTCATAAATCTTCAGTTTTTCCTTGACATACCTTCCATAATTTAGACACAAGTCCCCTTTATATTTATCTCCCATCACCTCTCCTTTTGAACTTCTTCTCATATGTGAAAACCCAGTTATAATTCAACCCCTTTTGTAATGCTTTCCTTAAGCTCTATCCCCCACCATGGGTATTAATGCCTCATTTTTGAACATAGCATTTTAGCTAAAACATGTATGTGTAAGCCTATTTTCCACACTGGAGTATAAACTGAAGGGTTGTATGGTAAGCTCAATAATAGAACCTCCAAAAATAACCATGTCCAAATCCTAGGAACCTGTGAATATATTACTTTACATGGCAAAGGGACTTTGCAGATACAATTTAGTTAAGGACTTTGAGATGGGGAGCTCATTTTGGACTATCCATGTGGGTCTAATATAATTCCATGGGTCCTTAAAAGCAGAGTACCTTTCCCAGCTGTAGAGAACCAGAGAGATGGTAATGTAAGAAGGGCTTGGCTTGCTGTGGCTGGCTTTAAAAACAGAGGAAGGGGCCCATGAACCAATTTATGTGGACAGCCTCTGGAAGCTGGTAAAGGTAAGGAAGTGGATTCTACCTTAAAGATCCCTAAAGGAAGAAAGCCCTGACAGCACCTTGACTTTCACCAAGTTATACCCAAGTTGAACTTCTGACTCACAAATCCATAAGATAAATTTGCACTGAGTTTGTGGTAATTTGTTATGGCAGAGGTAGAAGTCTAATACATGTTGTAATATCAGCTGACTCCCCAGCACCTAGCATAGTACCTTGACCTTGGGCACTCATTGAGTATTTGGACAGTGAACTGAGAAGGGCGTGTTCCAAACTATTTCTCCACATACATTAATAATATGAGGTTCTCCTCCCTGCACAAGCCAGATTGTTTTAATTTACTGTATTGTACTATTAAGGAACCCTCCAGCATGAGTTCACAGCAAATGGATATAGCCATCATTATTTAGTCATAAAATTCAGCCTATACTACTGTTTTAACCCTAGGCATTTGTCCCCAAGTTAATTTGCTTGGTTATTCTAAAGCAGTTTTGCAAATCAAAAGCCAAACTCAACATACACAACTGCAGTCCTTGTTGGTTACTCAGCCATTTTTTGCCCTGTCATGCCAGAAGCTAAGAGATGTTAGAGACGGAAAGAGCGATTCTAGCCTGGAGGAAGCTGTGTAGTATATTACGAAGAATGCCAAATTGAGAATCAAGAGGTTCAGGTACCAGTCTTAGCTCTGCCAACGATTAGCTGTTTGACTTTGGGCAAGATAATTACTCTATCTGAAATACAGTTTATTCATCTACTACATAAGGAAGAGATCTATGTTGGTTGTTTTCAAATGATGTTAATATAGAATGCCCTCCTGGTTTATGGCAGATACAGCCACAGGCCCTGGAACCCTAGCAGCTTTGGATTTATCTGTGTATGTTTTTATTTGAATAAAGGGTTCCATGAGGAAATAAACAACTTGAAACACCCGGATTAGCTAATCTCTAAATTCTTTTCTATTTTTGTCATTGAACAAGCTAAAGTAAGGAAGATGTTTTGTATAGCAGTAAAGAGCCTATGCTTTTGATGTGGACTGCCAGAGTTCAAAGCCCAGCTCTGACATTACATATCCATGTATCCTTGGGAAAGCTCCTTCAACTTCTCTATGTCTGTTTCCCCATCTGAAAAAGAGAAAGTAATTGCACTTACCCCAGAATTTTGTGGGGATTAAGAGGTTAATTATGGTTAATATACATGAAGTACTTAGAAATGTGCTTATCACATAGCAAATACTAAAGCAAGCACTCAAGTGCTGCTTTGGGAAGACCAAAAGGGGAAAATAAATTCTTGTGCTTTGGGGGAAGGCTTTTATTTCATTTCACTCATGAGAACGTGAAACCTACTCTAGAACACCCTCCACTTAAACCTCTCCCTCCCTCCTAGAGGGCGAAAAGTGTTCTGGAAGAAAAATGAAGGGAAAAAGCATTCCAATTCCTTTTTTTGATATCTCAAACTTAGATTCCTCTTCCTCTTACTGTGTAACTACCCAAGGGAATATAGAGATAGAGGAGGCTTGGGAGCATGGAGTAATTATCAGGCTTCCTCAAATCTAGCTTAAGCTCCCATAGGGGAGCAACAAATATCTGTTAGGTTAAAACAAAAGGTCACCTACAAAGAAGTCTCAGTTCAGATGGGCAGACAACAGTTATGTTTTTTTAAAATTTTTATTGAAGTATAGTTGATTTACAATGTTGTGTCAGTTTCAGCTGTACAGCAAAGTGAATCAGTTATACATATGCATATATCCACTCTTTTTTAGATTATTTTCCCATATAGTCCATTACAGAGTATTGAGTAGATTTCCCTGTGCTATACAGTAGGTCCTTATTAGTTGTCTATTTTATATATAGTAATGTGTATTTAGCAATCCCAATCTTTCAGTTTATCCCTCTCTCCCTTACCACTGGAAACCATAAGTTTGTTTTCTACATCTGTAACTCTATTTCTGAGAACATTTATGTTTAACCCAACACAGTGTTTCTCTAAGAGTTGCCTCTTACCAGTACATCAAAATTGCCTGGAAGCTTACTAAGAATACATATTCCTATTCCAGATATACTGAATAAGACTCTTTGGGGGGAGTGGTCCAATGTGGGAATCTATATTTCATTCAATTTTCCATGTGATTACTACTGTCCTAAGTATTAAAAGAAGGTCAGTGAGGGGGTGGAAGGGAAGGGGACATGGAGATAGTTAATGGTAAGAAAAAGGTTTCTAGAGAAAGATTACCTAAATTCAAATCCCAGCTATACCACCTATTGGCTATGTGACCTTGAGGGAATTATTTAACCTCTCCATGCTTCAGTTTCTTCATCTACAAAATGAAATAATTAATAGTACCTACCTCATAAGATTGTTGTGGGAATTAAATGAGATTATTATATATAAAATGTCTAATATGGTGCCTGAAATATGGTAAGAGCTCAGTAGATGTTAATTATCATTATTATTATAGATTTAAAGGGAGTGGTCCCTGTTGGTGGTGGTGAAGAAGTGTCACTCTGTCACTTTTCTCAAGACAGATTGGCGGGAGGGTGTCTGTAATACATAGTAACAGATTTCTTAGGTTAAGAGGGTGACACCCAGACATATAAGAGGTAGAAAAAAGGGAAAAAAACAACCACATGCCACTGAAAACTACGCAATTTTCAATAGGCTCTTGACTCCTTTTCCAAAATTATATAACCATAAAAACAAGATCTGATTTGTTGGCCATTGGTCAAGTTTGATTACTCCATCACAAAGGTAACCTATTAGAAGTTTCCCCAAAGTAATGTGTGATATAAGCTGTAACCATGATGGAATCACTGTTTATATGCAGTCCTTAATATTTTTCCAACATCTCTCCATGGGAATTGGTGGCTGGGGTTAAGGGTAGTGATCAACTAAATATAATTCCAGACCAAGGGGCACCTGAACTTGCTGCTTGAAGGAAAGTGGTCAATTACTTGTGAGCTTTTTTTGTGTTTTTTTGTGATGATGGTGAAATTCAGCCCTCCTTTTTCCAGACTAACATGAATTTTAGTTGCATTAATTAAATATAGTGTTGATAATATGGGGGACAGTGATAGTTTCTAACTTCACTTTCCTAGTCCTATCTGGGGTTTTCTGACTTATTCTCGTGATATACTGCTGATCAGAAGCACAGCCACAGACCATGCAAAAGGGGCAATGTCTCAAATCCACAATCTAGAAATATGAGATGAAAGAATTGTAGCTTAATTGAATTGTAGCTTAAAAGAATTGTAGTTAAAATAGAAAAAAATAGGAAGAGCAGAAATGTCTTCCAGCAGCTGAAAGTTTGTCCTCTGGAAGAGAATGCTGACTTAATTCTGAAGTCCTAGAGAGAACAAGAGCTGATAATAGGAATCTATAGGAAGATAGATTACAGCTTCCTGGAAGAACACCCTAACTGAACTCTTGGACAACAGAACAATGGGAGACCCACTACACATTAGGTAATGACTTCCCCATCACTGAAGGAATTCAAGCATATGTTGCTTGATTTTTTTCAAGAAAATATACCAAGCAGAACATAGGTGTAACTAATATATCAGATATAAGGGTTATTAACCTAGTTTCCCTGGATAAAATTCAGGGAATCCATAAAATTTGATGGAAAAATATACCTTTATTTATACAAACCTCTGACCATAACTTACTATTTCCTGCAGTATTGAATTTAGCCAACAGTTTCAATAGTACAATAGTATTTGCAACTTTGTTTCCAATATAAACCACAGATAATTTTAAATCACATTACATTTGCTGCAGACATCTTTAAATATTATCTATGCTTATCCTTACTTTGAAATTATGGTAGTTATTGGACTTCACACCAGGCCTCATTTTTTATTTTACTAATAAGGAAACTCAAATTATTACTATGTCACACTAGTTATTTTGTATTTCAATATAATTGATTCCCTTTATAACCCTATAATTTTTATATGTTAAAAATATTATTATTCTGAAAAGGGGTCAAAGGGGTCCAAGGCACAAAACTTGCTAAGATTCCCAAGATTAGAGGGTTGGCCTGGATGCTCTCTAAGTTTCCCTCCAAACCTGAAATTCTAGGATTCTAGGAAGCTAGAATGGCTGACAAGGAGAAACAAGTTTGAGATGTAATAAGTATTATGGCTGGGTCTCTGAATTGCTGCCACTTAAAGTCAAGGGATTTTAATAAGCATTTGAGGAAACAAGACAATTTCATGGAGTTTGTGGACAGGGCAAATCAAGTCTACATTCCTTCCTGTTGTGAAGGAAGCCTCAGACATACCATAATTAAAAGACCTCCAAATGGCAGATTCTTCTAAATCAACATTTCATTAAACTTGAATATTTGGATAAAACAGTCCATGACTGAAAAATAAAATAATATATTTGAATCATGGAAGGAGGAGTAATCTAATAAAGGAAAGCTATCACAGCCAAACACACCCAGGGAGACTTCAGAATGGAGTTGGGATGATTGTTAGCTGAAGGACCGTCCAGGTGAGCAATAACACTGAGTTACAATGCTTCACACATTAGCTCATTTAGCATTCACAGCAAACCCATAAGGGGAAGGGAAGTTATTCTTATCCTCATTTCATTTTATAGTTTGAAGAAACTGATGCTTACGTTAAATAACTTGTCCAATGTCAAATAAGTGGTAAGTGGTTGAACTAGGATTTAAACCCAGGTCTGGCTAACTGAGTAGCCAAAGCTATTAACTATAACACTATACTTCTTAAGGTTTAAGATTAAAATGAATGTTGCCTTTTACTGCTGGTGCATCCTTTGCCAAGTTTTAAAGTTTAAAGTTTTTTAAACTTTGCCAAGTTTCATCTTTAAAATGGAAACAATGAAACAACATTGAAAAACTGTTATGAGGAATTGAGGTGACAAAGGTAAAGTTTTGATCATGTAAAGCCCCTGGTAAATGTTAGCTTTTCCTAAAGTGTGTGCGTGATGGGGGATGGTGATAATTAAACAAAACAATTTGTGTGTAAAGTGCCTAGCCCTGAGCCTGACCAAGCAGCAGGCTTCATGTGGTCAGAAACAATGACAATTTTCTTTATTGAATCTTGAGTACCTGTAACTAGAATTAACACATACTACAAATAAATTAAAGAGTGCATACATTATTTTATTTAATAATAATTTTAAATACCACTCTATTATGGCATGAATGATCAGATGCTATCCCAGATAGAAAAGTTCTTTTCTGCAGTGAGAAGGAGAAAGAGAGAGAGAGAGAGAGAGAGAGAGAAGAGAAGAGAAGAGAAAGGGAGGGAAGGGAAAGAAAGGAAACTCAGACAATTAAAAGATGCAATTATGAAAATCTTAATGACTTGTGAGAGCTAAACAACTAATCTCTCCCCCTCCACATACTATCTGTTAGCAAGATATGTCAACTTTATCCTTCAAAATATTTTCTGAATCTGACTAATTTTCACCACCTTCACTATCCATGGCTAATCTGTTATCTCTTTTCTTGACAACTGCAGTGGTAAACTTCTTCCACTGATACTCTCCTATAGTCTATTCTCACAGAAACCAGAGTGATCTTTTATAAAACTTAAATCAGATCATATTTCTCCTCCACTTAAATGGACGAATGCAACTATACTTAGAATTTAAAAAGCTCAACTAGTTGGCAAAGCTCTCCATGATGTATTCAATGCTTACCCTTTGGATTCTGTCTCCTATGGTACACCTCTTGTTTATCATATCTCACTCACATAGGCCTTCCTGACAATGCTAGAATCCTCTCTTCTCATTTTCTTTTTAACATCTTTATTGGGGTATAATTGCTTTACAATGGTGAGTAAGTTTCTGCTTTATAACAAACTGAATCAGTTACACATATACATATGTTCCCATATCTCTTACCTCTTGCATCTCACTCCCTCCCACCCTCCCTATCCCACCCCTCCAGGCTGTCACAAACCACCAAGCTGATATCCCTGTGCTATGCGGCTGCTTCCCACTAGCTATCTACCTTACCTTTGGTTGTGTATATATGTCCATGCCTCTCTCTCGCTTTGTCACAGCTCACCCTTCCGCCTCCCCATATCCTCAAGTCTGTTCTCCAGTAGGTCTGTGTCTTTATTCCTGTCTTACCCCTAGGTTGTTCATGATATTTTTTTCTTAAATTCCATATATATGTGTTAGCATACAGTATTTGTCTTTCATTTTCTGACTTACTTCACTCTGTATGACAGACTCTAGGTCTATCCACCTCATTACAAATAGCTCAATTTCGTTTCTTTTTATGGCTGAGTAATATTCCATTGTATATATGTGCCACATCTTCTTTATCCATTCATCCGATGATGGGCACTTAGGTTGTTTCCATCTCCGGGCTATTGTAAATAGAGCTCCAATGAACATTTTGGTACATGACTCTTTTTGAATTATGGTTTTCTCAGGGTATATGCCCAGTAGTGGGATTGCTGGGCCATATGGTAGTTCTATTTGAAGTTTTTTAAGGAACCTCCATAGTGTTCTCCATAGTGGCTGTACAAATTCACATTCCCATCAGCAGTGCAAGAGTGTTCCCTTTTCTCCACACCCTCTCCAGCATTTATTGTTTCTAGATATTTTGATGATGGCCATTCTGACTGGTGTGAGATGATATCTCATTGTAGTTTTGATTTGCATTTCCCAAATGACTAATGATGTTGAGCATTCTTTCATGTGTTTGTTGGCAGTTTGTATATCTCCTTTGGAGAAATGTCTATTTAGGTCTTCTGCCCATTATTGGATTGGGTTGTTTGTTTTTTTGTTATTGAGCTGCATGAGCTGCTTGTAAATTTTGGAAATTAATCCTTCGTCAGTTGCTTCATTAGCAAATATATTATCCCATTCTGAGGGTTGTCTTTTGGTCTTGTTTATGGTTTCCTTTGCTGTGCAAAAGATTTGAAGTTTCACTAGGTCCCATTTGTTTATTTTTATTTTTATATCCATTTCTCTAGGAGGTGGGTCAAAAAGGATCTTGCTGTGATTTATGTCATAGAGTGTTCTGCCTATGTTTTCCCTTAAGAGTTTGATAGTTTCTGGCCTTACATGTAGGTCTTTACTCCATTTTGAACTTATTTTTGTGTATGGTGTTAGGGAGTGATCTAATCTTATACTTTTACATGTACGTGTCCAGTTTTCCCAGCACCACTTATTGAAGAGGCTGTCCTTTCTCCACTGTACATTCCTGCCTCCTTTATCAAAGATAAGGTGACCGTATGTTCATGGGTTTATCTCTGGGCTTTCTATTCTGTTCCATTGATCTATCTTTCTGATTTTGTGCCAGTACCATACTGTCTTGATTACTGTAGCTTCATAGTATAGTCTGAAGTCAGGGAGCCTGATTCCTCCAGCTCCGTTTTTCGTTCTCAAGATTGCTTCGGCTATTCGGGGTCTTTTGTGTTTCCATACAAATTGTGAAATTTTTTGTTCTAGTTCTGTGAAAAATGCCAGTGATAGTTTCATAGGGATTGCACTGAATCTGTAGATTGCTTTGGGTAGTAGAGTCATTTTCACAATGTTGATTCTTCCAATCCAAGAACATGGTATATCTCTCCATCTATTTGTATCATCTTTAATTTCTCTCATCAGTGTCTTATAATTTTCTGCATACAAGTTTTTTCTCATCTTAGGTAGGTTTATTCCTAGATATTTTGTTCTTTTTGTTGCAATGGTAAATGGGAGTGTTTTCTTCATTTCACTTTCAGATTTTTCATCATTAGTGTATAGGAATGGCAGAGATTTCTGTGCATTAATTTTGTATCCTGCTACTTTACCAAATTCATTGATAAGCTCTAGTAGTTTTCTGGTCGCATATTTAGGATTCTCTATGTATAGAATCATGGCATCTGCAAACAGTGACAGCTTTACTTCTTCTTTCCCGATTTGGTTTCCTTTTGTTTTCTTTTCTTCTCTGATTGCTGTGGCTAGAACTTCAAAAACTCTATTGAATAAGCATGGTGAGAGTGGGCAACCTTGTCTTCTTCCTTATCTTAGTGGAAATTCTTTTAGCTTTTCACCATTGAGGATGATGTTGGATGTGGGTTTGTCATATATAGGCTTTATTAAGTTGAGGAAAGTTCCCTTTATGCCTACTTTCTGCAGGGTTTTTCTTTTATCATAAATGGGTGTTGAATTTTGTCAAAAGCTTTCTCTGCTTCTATTGAGATGATCATATGGTTTTTCTCCTTCAATTTGTTAATATGGTTTATCACATTGATTGATTTGCATACATTGAAGAATCCTTACATTCCTGGAATAAACTCTACTTGATCATGGTGTATGATCCTTTTAATGTGCTGTTGGATTCTGTTTGCTAGTATTTTGTTGAGGAGATTTGCATCTATGTTTATCAGTGATATTGACCTGTAAATTTCTTTCTTTGTGACATCCTTGTCTGGTTTGGGGATCAAGGTGATGTTGGCCTCGTAGAAGCAACTTGGGTGTGTTCCTCCCTCTGCTATATTTTGGAACAGTTTGAGAAGGATAGGTGTTAACTCTTCTCTAAATGTTTGATAGAATTTGCCTGTGAAGCCATCTGGTCCTGGGCCTTTTTTTGTTGGAAGATTTTTAATCACAGTTTCAATTTCAGTGCTTGTGATTGGTCTGTTCATATTTTCTATTTCTTCCTGATTCAGTCTTGGCAGGTTGTGCATTTCTAGAAATTAGTCCATTTCTTCCAGGTTGTCCATTTTATTGGCATAGAGTTGCTTGTAGTAATCTCTCATGATCTTTTGTATTTCTGCAGTGTCAGTTGTTACTTCTCCTTTTTCATTTCTAATTCTATTGATTTGAGTCTTCTCGCTCTTTTTCTTGATGAGTCTGGCTAATGGTTTATCTACTTTGTTTACCTTCTCAAAGAACCAGCTTTTAGTTTTATTGATCTTTGCTATTGTTTCCTTCATTTCGTTTTCATTTATTTCTGATCTGATTTTTATGATTTCTTTCCTTCTGCTAACTTTGGGGGATTTTTTGTTCTTCTTTCTCTAATTGCTTTAGGTCCAAGGTTATGTTGTTTATTCGAGATGTTTCCTGTTTCTTAAGGTGGGCTTGTATTGCTATAAACTTACCCCTTAAAAAAAAAAAACTTACCTCTTAGAACTACTTTTGCTGCATCCCATAGGTTTTGGGTGGTCTTGTCTCCATTGTCATTTGTTTCTAGGTATTTTTCTATTTCCTCTTTGATTTCTTCAGTGATCACTTCGTTATTAAGTGGTGTATTGTTTAGCCTCCGTGTGTTTGTATTTTTTACAGATCTTTTCCTGTAGTTGATATCTAGTCTCATAGTGTTGTGGTCAGAAAAGATACTGGATACGATTTTAATTTTCTTAAATTTACAAAGGCCTAATTTGTGACCCAGGATATGATCTGTCCTTGAGAATGTTCCATTAGCACTTGAAAGAAATGTGTATACTGTTGTTTTTGGATGGAGTGACCTATAAATATCAATTAAGTCCATCTTGTTTAATGTATCATTTCAAGCCTGTGTTTCCTTTTTTATTTTCATTTTGGATGATCTGTCCATTGGTGAAAGTGGGGTGTAAAAGTCCCCTACTAGGAATGTGTTACTGTCGATTTCCTCTTTTATGGCTGTTAATATTTGCCTTATGTATTGAGGTGCTCCTATGTTGGGTGCATAAATATTTACAATTGTTATATCTTCTTCTTGGATCGATCCCTTGAGCATTATGTAGTGTCCTTCTTTGTCTCTTCTAATAGTCTTTATTTTAAAGTCTATTTTGTCTGTTATGAGAATTGCTACTCCAGCTTTCTTTTGGTTTCCATTTGCATGGAATATCTTTTTCCATCCCCTTACTTTCAGTCTGAATGTGTTTGTAGGTCTAAAGTGGGTCTCTTTTAGACAGCATATATATGGGTCTTGTTTTTGTATCCATTCAGCCAATCTGTGTCTTTTGGTGGGAGCATTTAGTCCATTTACATTTAAGGTAATTATTTACATGTATGTTCCTAATCCCATTTTCTAAATTGTTTTGGGTTCGTTATTGAGGTTCTTTTCCTTCTCTTGTGTTTCTTGCCTAGAGAAGTGCCTTTAGCATTTGTTGTAAAGCTGGTTTGGTGGTGCTGAACTCTCTCAGCTTTTGCTTGTCTGTAAAGGTTTTAATTTCTCCATCAAATCTGAATGAGATCCTTGCTGGGTAGAGTAATCTTGGTTGCCGGATTTTCTCCTTCATCACTTTCAGTATGTCCTGCCACTCGCTTCTGGCTTGCAGAGTTTCTGCTGAGAGGTCAGCTGTTAACATTATGGGGATTCCCTTGTGTGTTATTTGTTATTTTTCCCTTGCTGCTTTCAAAATGCATTCTCTGTATTTAATTTTTGACAGTTTGATTAATATGTGTCTTGTCATATTTCTCCTTGGATTTATCCTGTATGGGACTCTCTGTGTTTCCTGGACTTGATTAACTATTTCCTTTCCCATATTAGGGAAGTTTTCAACTATAATCTCTTCAAATATTTTCTCAGTCCCTTTCTTTTTCTCTTCTTCTTCTGGAACCCCTATAATTCGAATGTTGGTGCGTTTAAATTTGTCCCAGAGTTCTCTGAGACTGTCCTCAGTTCCTTTCATTCTTTTTTCTTTATTCTGTTCTACAGGAGTTATTTTATCTTCCAGGTCACTTATCCGTTCTTCTGCCTCAGTTATTTTGCTATTGATCCCTTCTAGAGTATTTTTCATTTCACTTATTGTGTTTTTCATCATTGCTTGTTTAGTTCTTCTAGGTCCTTGGTAAATGTTTCTTGCATTTTGTCTATTGTATTTCCAAGATTTTGGAACATCTTTACTATCATTATTCTGAATTCTTTTTCATGTAGACTGCCTATTTCCTCTTCATTTGTTAGGTCTGGTGCATTTTTATCTTGCTCCTTCATCTGCTGTGTGTTTTTCTGTCTTCTCATTTTGCTTATCTTACTGTGTTTGGGGTCTCCTTTTTGCAGGCTACAGGTTCGTAGTTTCCGTTGTTTTTGATGTCTGTCCCCAGTGGCTAAGGTTGGTTCAGTGGGTTGTGTAGGCTTCCTGGTGGAGGGGACTAGTGCCTGTGTTCTGGTGGATGAGGCTGGATCTTGTCTCTCTGGTGGGCAGGTCCACGTCTGGTAGTGTGTTTTGGGGTTTCTGTGGACTTATTATGATATTAGGCAGCCTCTCTGCTAATGGGTGAGGTTGTGTCCCTGTTTTCCTAGTTGTTTGGCATAGGGTGTCCAGCACTGTAGCTTGCTGGTCATTGAGTGATGCTGGGTGTTTGTGTTGGGATGGAGATCTCTGGTACATTCTCGCCATTTGATATTATGTGGAGCTGGGAGGTCTCTTGTTGGCCAGTGTCCTGAAGTTGGCTCTCCCACCTCAGAGGCACAGCACTGACTCCTGGCTGCAGCACCAAGAGCCTTTCATCCACATGGCTCAGAATAAAAGGGAGAAAATGTAGAGAGAATGGATTAGTAGAAGTAGGAAGAAAGGAAGAAAGAAAGAAAGAAAGAATGAATGAATGAATGAAAGAAAGAAAAAAGAAAGAAAGGAGGGAAGGAAGAAAGAAAGAAAGAAAGAAAGAAAGAAAGAAAGAAAGAAAGAAAGAAAGAAGGAAAGAAGGAAACAAGGAAAGCAGGAAATAAGGAAAGAAAGAAAGAAAGTAAGGAGGGAGGGAGGAACAGTGGTAGGAGGAAGGAAGGAGGGAAGGAGGGAAGGAAGGAATAAAGAAAGAAAGAAAGAAGGAAGATAAAGTAAAATAAAATAAAGTAAAATATAATAAAGATATTAAATTAAAAAATAATTATTAAAATTTTTTTTAAAAAATGGACTGATAGAGCCTTAGGGCAAATGGTGGAAGAAAGGCTATACAGACAAAATCTCATACAGAATCATACAAATACACACACACAAAAAGAGGAAAAGGGGAAAAAACTCATAAATCTTGCTCTCAAAGGCCACCTCCTCTAATTGGGATGATTCTTTGTCTAAAGGAGGGAAGGAGAGAAAGAAAGAAAGAAAGAAAGAAAGAAAGAAAGAAAGAAAGAAAGAAAGAAAGAAAGAAAGAAAGAAAGAAAATAAAGCAAAATAAAATAAAGTTATTAATTATTAAGAAAATTTAAAAAAAAACGGACGGGTAGAACCCTAGGACAAATGTTGGAAGCAAAGCTATACAGACAAAATGTCACACAGGAGCATACACATACACACTCACAAAAAGAGGAAAAGGGGAAAAAATCATAAATATTGCTCTCAAAGTCCACCTCCTCAATTTGGGATAATTCCTTGTCTATTCATGTATTCCACAGATGAAGGGTACATCAAGTTGATTGTGGAGCTTTCATCTGCTGCTTCTGAGGCTGCTGGGAAAGATTTCCCTTTCTCTTTTTTGTTCTCACAGCTCACAGGGGCTCAGCTTTGGATTTGGCCCCTCCTCTGCATGTGGGTCGCTGGAGGGCGTCTTTTTTATGATCAGACAGGACGGGGTTAAAGGAGCCGCTGATTCGTGGGCTCTAGCTCACTCAGGCCGCGGTGAGGGAGGGGCGCAGAGTGCGGGGCGAGCCTGCGGAGGCAGAGGCCAGTGTGACGTTGCACCAGCCTGAGGCCCGTCGTGCGTTCTCCCGGGGAAGCTGTCCCTGGATCCTGGGTACCTGGCAGTGGCGGGCTGCACAGTCTCCCCAGAAGAGGGGTGTGGATAGTGACCTGTGCTCACACAGAGGCCCCTTGGTGGTGGCGGCAGCAGCCTTAGCGTCTCCTGGCCGTCTCTGCGGTCCGTGCTTTTAGCCACGGCTCGTGCCCATCTCTGTTGCTCCTTTAAGCAGCGCTCTTAATCCCCTCTCCTCGGGCACCAAGAAACAAAGAGGGAAGAAAAAGTCTCTTGCCTCTTCGGCAGCTCCAGACCTTCTCCCGGACTCCCTCCCGGCTAGCCGTGTTGCACTAACCCCTTCAGGCTGTGTTCATGTAGCCAACCCCAGTCCTCTCCCTGCGCTCCGACCAAAGTCCAAGCCTCAGCTCACAGCCCCGCCCACCCCGGCAGGTGAGCAGACAAGCCTCTCGGGCTGGTGAGTGCTGGTCAGCACCGATCCTCTGTGCGGGAATCTCCCTGCTTTGCCCTCCGCACCCCTGTTGCTGTGCTCTCCTCCGTGGCTGCAAAGCTCCCCCCTCTGCCACCCGCAGTCTCCGCCCACGAAGGGGCTTCCTAGTGTGTGGAAACCTTTCCTCCTTCACAGCTCCCTCCCACTGGTGCAGGTCCCGTCCTTATTCTTTTGTCTCTATTTTTTTCTTTTACCCTACCCAGGTACGTGGGGAGTTTCTTGCCTTTTGGGAGGTCTGAGGTCTTCTGCCAGCATTCAGTAGGTGTTCTGTAGGAGTTGTTCCACGTGTATATATATTTCTGGTGTATCTGCGAGGAGAAAATGATCTCCGCGTCTTACTCTTCCGCCATCTTCCCCAGCTCTCCTCCTCATTCTTATTTTAGGACCTTTGTGATTTCTTCTCACTCTACCTAGAATATATAGCAAGTTCATTCAGGTTTCTGCTGAAATGTCATCTCTTCAGAGAGGTCTTCCCCTATCATCCTATTAGAAACAACACACACCCCTTGTCACTTTTTTCCAACTTACTCTCTTTTATTTTGTATAAACTTAAATCTAGTAGAAAAGTTATATTTTTATTTATTTACATGTTTATTGTGTCTCCACAACTAAACAATATGCTCCACGAGGAGAGGCTATAACAGGTTAAGAGTGCATATTCTGATAATGGTCTCTTTGGATTTGATTTCTAACTTCATGGCTCTGTTACTTATAGGCTTATGACCTTGAGAAAGTTACTTAACCTCTCTGTTTTTCACTTTCCTCATATGTGAAATTGGATTAGCATGATGTATATCTCATAATATTTTAAAAGCAAACAAGATAATTCTATGCCAAGTAGTGAAAATAGTGTCTGACACATACTATGTGCTATATAAGTGTTAACTATTTTTTATTATTCTCTTCTTTCTCAGAACTTAGATCATCTCTTGGATCATAGCAGGTGTTTAATAAATATTTGTAGAATGATGACGCATGTGCATTGTGGACCTGATTTTTAGAGTAGCTATAATATTAAGTGTCTGAAGAGCACAGAAATGTTGGTGCTACTGACTGTTATCTCCTGGCATGTCAGAACAATGGAAACTGAGAAGGAGAATAAGGACATCACCCAGAGAGGTAGGAGGGGAAAACAGATAAAGACAAAGAGAAAATGAGAAATATAAAGAGTTTGTTATGAAGAGGAATGGTGAAATACTTTTCAGTTGAACCCATTCATCCACTAAATATGCAGCCCTCCCCTATTCTCAGTAGACAGAATACCAAGGAAAATAAAGATCTGGTGAAATGAATTGGGAAATAGAGTTAGAAGAACCCTAATCCCTTTCTACTCCCAAGAGTCTGAGATTAAATGAATGCCCACCACCGAGCCTGCCCTCCTGGTGAAAGCCAAGTCACTTGCCTGAATACCTGGGCAATCACAACTGTGTATACAAAACCATTGAATAAGAAGTGAGTTGCATGAGATGAAGAACTTCAGAGTCATGAATGAGCAAAAGCCTGGATTCTATCCTTTGGAAGCAGAAGGGCAGCCTCCATCTCCTCTCCGTCAGTTTAGAATATCCAGTCAGATGATGGCTAGTGGCAGTGGTGGTAGGAAGGAGGCTATTACCATTTGGAGTAGTGAGGAAAAGTGTAGGACATGACCTTGCTATACAGTCCCTTCCTTTCATCCCCAAAGGAAGCAAGTCACAGGGTGAGCTCACCAAAGATGGTATTATTTATTATTATGTCACAGCCCCCTTTTGTCAAAACCTGGGACAATAAGAAGCAACCTGAAAATGAAGTTACTTCCATTTTCTCTGCTACACCTTAACTTGGCCCAATCTTAGTCCTACAAGGTTTTCTCAAATGATTTTCTTAACCCAAATATGTACTGAAGAGGGCTTTAAGTTGTCACTCATCTCTGAAATATTTAAAGACCCGAAAACGCTTCCAGAAAAGGAATAATAAACTAAAACACACCAAAAGTGTCTTAACCAGTCAGTCAGGAAAAGAAAAGTCAAACTGTGTCTAGCCCAAGTTACTTTACGTAGACCCAGGCTGAGTTGAAAAAGTTAATCCTCCCACCTCCCTTCTTCCATTTTGTGGAACTTTAGTGGATGAGAGGGAATAAAAGCAAAGCAATATGTTTACTTTTGTTTTTATTTCCATTTTTCTAGGAGGTGGGTCAAGAGATATGGGAATATATGTATATATATAACTGATTCATTTTGTTGTGAAGCTGAAACTAACATACCATTGTAAAGCAATTATACTCCAATAAAGATGTTAAAAAAAAAAAAAAAAAAAAAAAAAAAAAGGATCTTGCTGTGATTTGTCATAGAGTGTTCTGCCTATGTTTTCCTCTAAGAGTTTGATAGTTTCTGGCATTACACTTAGGTCTTTAATCCATTTTGAGCTTATTTTTGTGTATGGTGTTAGGGAGTGATCTAATCTCATACTTTTACATGTACCTGTCCAGTTTTCCCAGCACCATTTATTGAAGAGGCTGTCCTTTCTCCACTGTACATTCCTGCTTCCTATATCAAAGATAAGGTGACCATATGTGCATGGGTTTATCTCTGGGCTTTCTATCCTATTCCATTGATCTATCTTTCTGTTTTTGTGCCAGTACCATACTGTCTTGACTACTGTAGCTTTGTAGTATAGTCTGAAGTCAGGGGGCCTGATTCCTCCAGCTCCGTTTTTCATTCTCAAGATTGCTTTGGCTACTGGGGGTCTTTTGTGTTTCCATACAAATTGTGAAATTTTTTGTTCTAGTTCTGTGAAAAATACTAGTGGTGGATTGATAGGGATTGCATTGAATCTGTAGATGGCTTTGGGTAGTAGAGTCATTTTCACAATGTTGATTCTTCCAATCCAAGAACATGGTATATCTCTCCATCTATTTATATCATCTTTAATTTCTTTCATCAGTGTCTTATAATTTTCTGCATAAAGGTCTTTTGTCTCCTTAAGTAGGTTTATTCCTAGATATTTTATTCTTTTTGTTGCAAAGGTAAATGGGAGGGCTTTCTTGATTTCACTTTCAGATTTTTCATCATTAGTATATAGGAATGCCAGAGATTTCTGTGCATTAATTTTGTATCCTTCTACTTTACCAAATTCATTGATTAGCTCTAGTAGTTTTCTGGTCGCATCTTTAGGATTCTCTATGTATAGTATCATGTGATTGGCAAACAGTGACAGCTTTACTTCTTTTCTGATTTGGATTCCTTTTATTTCCTTTTCTTCTCTGATTGCTGTGGCTAAAACTTCCAAATCTATGTTGAATAAGAGTGGTGAGAGTGGGCAACCTTGTCTTGTTCCTGATCTTGGTGGAAATGCTTTCAGTTTTTCACTATTGAGGACGATGTTGGCTGTGGGTTTGTCATATATGGCCTTTATTATGTTGAGGAAAGTTCCCTCTATGCCTACTTTCTGCAGGATTTTTATCATAAATGGGTGTTGAATTTTGTCGAAAGCTTTCTCTGCATCTATTGAGATGATCATATGGTTTTTCTCCTTCAATTTGTTAATATGGTTTATCACATCTGGAATAAACCCCACTTGATCATGGTGTATGATCCTTTTAATGTGCTGCTGGACTCTGTTTGCTAGTATTTTGGTGAGGATTTTTGCATCTATGTTCATCAGTGATATTGACCTGTAGTTTTCTTTCTTTGTGACATCTTTATCTAATTTTGGTATCCGGGTGATAGTGGCCTCGTAGAATGAGTTTGGGCGTCTTCCTCCCTCTGCTATATTTTGGAAGAGTTTGAGAAGGATAGGTGTTAGGTCTTCTCTAAATGTTTGATAGTATTCGCCTGTGAAGCCATCTGGTGTGGGCTTTTGTTTGTTGGACGATTTTTAATGACCCTGCAATCCCACTACTGGGCATACACCCTGAGAAAACCATAATTCAAAAAGAGTCATGTGCCAAAATGTTCATTGCAACTCTATTTACAGTAGATGGCAACAAGCTAAGTGTCCATCATCAGATGAATGGATAAAGAAGATGTGGCACATATATACAATGGAATATTACTCAGCCATAAAAAGAAACGAAATTGAGCTATTTGTAATGAGGTGAATGGAACTAGAGTCTGTCATACAGAGTGAAGTAAGTTAGAAAGAGAAAGACAAATACCATATGCTAACACATATATATGGAATTTAAGAAAAAAAATGTCATGAAGAACCTAGGGGTAAGATGGGAATAAAGACACAGACCTACTAGAGAATGGACTTGAGGATATGGGGAGGGGGAAGGGTGCGCTGTGACAAAGCGAGAGAGAGGCATGGACATATATACACTACCAAAGGTAAGGTAGATAGCTAGTGGGAAGCAGCCGCATAGCACAGGGAGATCGGCTCGGTGCTTTGTGACTGCCTGGAAGGGTGGGATAGGGAGGGTGGGAGGGAGGGAGATGCAAGAGGGAAGAGATGTGGGAACATATGTATATGTATAACTGACTCACTTTGTTATAAAGCAGAAACTGACACACCATTGTAAAGCAATTATACTCCAATATAGTTGTAAAAAACGAAAAAGCAAAGCCATAAATTCAGCTATTGAGAAAATGCTGAACAGTGTCTTACCAGACCTTATTTACATAACTTGATCTTACAGAGTCATCCCAAGAGTATGACAAATCAGAGCAATTATTTCTTTCAAAATCAAATCTTTAGAGCTTTCAGGGCCCTTGGCGATCATGTAATCCACTTCTTTATTTCACAGATATGCAACATGAGGCCTAGAGGACCTAATATAGCAAGCTTGTGGCAGCACTCAATCTAAAATCCAAACCTCCAGAAAGCTTCTCTTGTGCCTATCCAAAGTACCTGGATCTCTGGATTTTTAGGAAGGAATTTCTACTACTATTCTAGGGGAGGCTGGTGCTTTGTGTTTCAAATCTGAGGATAGCTGTGGACCTTCTTTCCATCCCCATCTCCAAAATGTACACATGCCATGTAAGTGCAATTTTGCACACACTGTCAGAGCCAAAGGAACCTGAGATTAAGAACACTTGCCTATAGATACATTCATATTCCTAGCTTTTCCAACATCCTGTGTCTTACCTTGTTTTCCAGCTGGAAAGTGGCAAGACAATTATTGTATCTTGGAAGTGCAATACCCATTCCACTCCTGCCAGGCACCTCAACCTTAGCCCAGCTAAATTGACCCATATGTGGACATGTCTATTTTGAAAAGGGATTTACTAAATAACTAAGAAAATGGAAAATGGAAACCTAGAAGCACAAACAGATGGGAACCCTTGTTATATATGATGATCTAAGTCTGGATGATTTGCTTGATATAGGTTTCTAGATACAACATACTTGATTTTAATATTACCTTGGAGAAACCCCAGCCTACAAAATTTGTTGCTATCCAAGTTGCTATCCTAATATTTTCTCCATTCTTTCCCAAAGTAACCTCTTCAGCCCTATATGCTGGCCTCTATAACCATGCTCCCTCTCAGACATGGCCTGGCGTCCCAAGTGAGAAAAGCCACTTTCTTGTTGAGATCTAAGAAGCATACTTTCCCATCATCCCTGGGGCTTACAAGAAGTCTTTTTTCCCCTCATCCTGCAAGGAACTATGAGCTTAAGTCTTCATTCTCTGGACTTCGAGTATCCCAAGTCTGACCCCAAGGTTCCATAACATCTTAATTACACATGCGCCGTGCTGGCACTGGTCCTTATAGTGACTTTCTGTGAATTAAAAGTAGGCAACTCTTGAATTCAGACATATCCCAGGGCACATTGACCGAATTCAACTTCTCAGCCAGACACCATTGTGAAGTGAACAACTTGCACAATTCTGTGAATCAGCCTTGTAGCTCAAGTAATATTGATTGACATATCTGGATATATAATTTGCTTGTGAGAACTTTTGAAGAAAACAGTGTGGTTTTGCCACCTGGCAAAATAGTTGAAGGATTCTTCTTGGAAGTTCTTGATGTTCCTTATAATAATAAAATAAAATGAGAGAAAGAAGAAAGGAAGTAAGGAAACAAAGGAGAAAGGAGTCTGTTGAGAAGTGGGAGGTTTGACAGAACCTAAATCATGAACTAAGATATATGGACAAGAGGGAGAGAAGGGAGATAAAGGAAAAGATGGAAGTAACTAACAATGGTTGAGCACCTACTGTGAGCCAAATATTCTGCTGTTATGCAAGCACCATATTACCAACACCTGACAATACTACAAGGTAAGTATTTTAGTTCCATTTTGAAATTAAAAAAAAATTAAATTATGGTGAAATCCACATAATATAGAATATACCATTTAAACCATTTTTTGTAGTAAAAACATACAACATTAAATTTACCATCTTAACCATGTTTAAGTGCACAGTTTAGTGGTATTAGTTATATTCACATTGTTGTGCAAACATCACCACCATCCATTTCTAGAACTCTTTTCATCTTGCAAAAGTGTAACTCCGTATAGGCATACCTCAGAGATATTGCAGGTTCAGTTCCAGACTACCACAATAAAATGAGTCACACTAATGTTTTGGTTCCTCAGTGCAAATAAAAGTTATGTTTACACTATACTGTAGTCTATTAAAAGTGCAAAAGCATTAGGTCTAAAAAAAACAGAACAATGTACATACTTTCATTTAAAAATACTTTATGGATAAAAAAGGCTAACATCATCTGAACCTTCAATGACTTGTAATCTTTTTGCTATTCAAAGATCTTGCTTTCATGTTCTAAAAATTTCTAAGTACTATCTTGTCATTTCAACAATATTTACAGCACCTTCACCAGGTGTGGTTTCCATCCCCAGAAACTACTTGTTTTTGCTCATCCATAAGAAGCATATCCTCATCCTTTAGTTTCATTATATTGCAGCAATTCAGTCACATCTTCAGTCTCCATCCTTAACCCTAGTTTCTTGCTATTTCTACCACATCTGCTGTTATGTTCTCCACCAAAGTCTTGAACCCTTCAAAGTCATCCATGAGGATTGGAATCAACTTCTTCCAAACTCTTGTTAATGTTGATATTTTGACCTCTTCCCATGAAAAATGAATATACTTAATGGTATCTAGAATGGTAAATCCTTTCCAGAAGGTCTCCAATTTACTTTGCCCAGATCCATCAGGGAAACACTACCCATGGCAGATATAACCTTACAAAATATATTTCTTAAATAATACTTGAACATTGAATTTGATCCATGGGCTGCAAAATGCATGTCGTGTTATCAGGCATTAAAACATTATTCTCACTGTACAGCCCCATCAGAGCTCTTGGGTGACCAGATGCATTATCACTGAACAGTAATTTATTGAAAGGAATCTTTTTTTCTGAGCAGTGGATCTCAACAATGGGCTTAAAATATTCAGTAAACAATGTTGTAAACAGATGCGTTATTATCCAAGCTTTGTTTTCCCATTTGGAGAGCACAGGCAGTGTAGATTTAGCATAAATCTTGAGAGCCCTAGGATTTTAGGAATGGTAAATTAACATTGGCTGCAACTTAAGTCACCAGCTGCGTTAGCTCTTAACAAGAGAATCGGCCTTTCCTTTGAAGCTTTAAAGTCAGGTATTGACTTCTCTCTCGCTCTGAAAGTCTTAGATGGCATCTTATAATATAAGGCTGTTTCATCTACACTGAAAATCTTTTGTTCAGTGTAGTCATCTTCTTTAATTACCTTGGCTAGATCTTCTGGATAACTTTCTGCAGCTTCTACATCACCACTTGCTGCTTCGCCTTGCACTTTTATGTTATGGAAATGGCTTATTTCCCTAAACCTCATGAATGAGCCTCTGCTAGGTTCAAACTTTTGTTCTGCAGCTTCCTTATTTCTCTAAGCCTTCACAGAATTAAAGAGAGTTAAGGCCTTGTTCTGTATTAGGCTTTGGTTTAAGGGAAGGTTGTGGCTGGTTTGATCAACTATCCAGACCACTAAAACTTTCCCTGTATCAGCAATAAGGTAGATTCACTTTCTTATCTGTGTGTTCACTTGAGAAGCATTTTAAGTTGCCTCCACGAACTTTTCCTTTGTATTCACAACTGCCTAACTGTTTGGCATGCGGCCTAGCTTTAGGCCTATCTCAGGTTTTGGCATGCCTTCCCCACTAAACTTAATCATTATTCTAGGTTTTGATTTAAAGTGAGAAGTGTGCAACTCTTCCTTTCACTTGAACATTTACAAGCCATTGTAGGGTTATTAATTGGCCTAATTTCAACACTGTTGTGTCTCAGGGAATAGTGAGGCTGAAGGAGAGGAGAGAGATAGGGAACAGCTGGTCAGTGGAACAGTCAGAACACACACAACATTTAACAATTAGGTTCAATTTATTGTGTCACAAAGCAATTATAATAGTAGCACCAAAGATCACTGATCACAGGTGACCATAATAAATATAATAATAATGAAAAAGTTTAAAACATTGTAAGTATTACTGAAATGTGACAGAGATTGGAAGCAAACAAACGCTGTTAGAAAAATTGCTCTGATAGATTTGTTCAACAAAGGGTTTTACAAACATTCAATAAGTAAAAACATAACATCTGGAAGAAAGGTCCATGGTGGTAGAGTAGGAAGACCTTGAGCTCACCCCCTTCCATGGGCACATAAGCATTACAAGTATTTATGGAGCAACTATCAATGAGAACAAGCCTAAGACTTAAGTAAACTTAAGCAATAAATATTTTCCATAACTAAAGTTATAAAGAAGGAACCACAACAAGGTGGGTAGAAACGGTGAAGATGGAGTATCATCAAGACCCATGCTCCAGGGTAGAAGACCTACAAACAAGAGGATAATCACAACTGTAGAGGTTCTTTTAAAAGAGTAAGAGACCTGAGCCACTCATCAGGCTCCCCAGCCCAGGGATCCTGCACCAGGAAGATGAGCCCCTCAAACATCTGGCTTTCAAGGCCAGTGTGGTTTGTGTATGGGAGAGCTAGAGGGCTGTAGGAAACGGAGACCCAACCCTTAAAGGGTGCACACAAAACCTCATACATACCAAAACCCAGTGCAGAGGCAGCAATTTGAAAGGAGCTTGAGTTAGAAACACTTTCTGATCTTGGAGAGCCTCTCATAGAGGCAGGAGGCAACTGGGACTCCCACTGAGGACATAGACCCTGAAAGCAGCCATTTCTGGGAGCTTGTCTTACCATGAGAAAACTGGTGCTGACAAGAATCATTTTGATGCCATATATATGTGTTAGCATACGGTATTTGTTTTTATCTTTCTTACTTACTTCACTCTCTATGACAGACTCTAAGTTCAGCTGATTCAATTTGTTATAAAGCAGAAAATAACACACTATTATAAAGCAATTATACTCCAATAAAGATGTTAAAAAAAAAAGAAGAACCATTTTGGAGTCCTCCCTCTAGCCTATTAGCTCTTGGGGCTTACCTGCCCACAAGCCAAGCTAACCAGTTCCAGGGCCAAACAACTAGCCATGCTGGGACATGGCCCTGCCCACCAGTGGGCTGCCACCAGCCCCAGGGATCCCCAGGGATCCTGAGGCCCTGCAGCCAGGAATGCCAGGAACTGGTCCTATCCACCAGTGGGCCAGGGCCCAGCCCCACTTACCAGCACAACCAGAATAGTGAGCCCCACCATAATAGAAGTTTCCACACAGACCACATAAGGGGCACCACTAGAGCATACACCTCTGCTGGTCAGAAGGGAGTGTGTTGCTGAGTTCCATAAGAAGTCTCCTACATAAGGCCACTTCTCTAAGACTGGGAAATGTAATAGACCTACTAAATACATAGAAATAAAAACAGGGAATTAGGTTAAATGGGGTGACAAATGAATACTTTCCAAATGATGGAATGAGATAAAACCCCTCAGAAGAAGAGATAAGTTAAGTGGAGATAAGCAATATACCCAAGAAAGAGTTCAAGGTAATAATCATAAAGATGCTCAAAGAACTGTGGAGAAGAAAAAATAAACATAGTAAAAAATTTTAGAAAGAGTAAAAAAAATATAAAGAAATACCAAACAGAGCTAAAGAATGCAATAAGTGAAATAAAAAATATCCCGGAGTGAATCATCAATACATTATATAATACAGAGTAAATGATTAGCAATCTGAAAGACAGAGTGAAAATCACACAAGATGGACAGAAAAACAATTTTTAAAAAGAGAACAGTTTAAAAGACCTCTGACACAATATCAAACATACAAATGTTCATATTATAGAATTCAGAGAAGGAGAAGAGAGATAGAAAGGGCAGATGAAATAATTTGAAGAAATAATGTATAAAAATTTCCCTAACCTGGGAAAGGAAACAGACATCTAGTTATAGGAAGGCCAAAGTACCAAACAAGATCAACCCAAGATGTCCACATCAAGACACTTTATAATTAACATGAAAGAAATTAAAGAGAAAAAAAAAAAGAGAAAATCTTAAAAAAAAAAAAATCTTAAAAAAAAAAAAAAGAGAGAAAAAAAAAAAAAAAACAAGGGAGGGCTTCCCTGGTGGCACAGTGGTTGAGAGTCCACCTGCCAATGCAGGGGATACGGGTTCATGCCCCGGTCCGGGAAGATCCCACATGCCGCGAAGCGGCTGGGCCCGTGAGCCGTGGCCACTGAGCCTGCGCATCCGGAGCCTGTGCTCCGCAACGGGAGAGTCCACAACAGTGCGAGGCCCGCATACCGCAAAAAAAAAAAAAAAAAAAAAAAAAAAAAAAAAAAAACAAGGGAAAAGCAAATACTCATGTGCAAGGGAACTCCCTTAACACCAGCGGCTGAATTTTTAATTTTTTTTACAGTTTTTCTTTTTTAAAGTATTATTTGTAAAGTATTTTATTTATTTTTCCTTTTATTAACATCTTTATTGGAGTATAATTGCTTTATAATGGTGTGTTAGTTTATGCTTTATAACAAAGTGAATTAACTATACATATACATATATCCCCATATCTCCTCCCTCTTGTATCTCCCTCCCACCCTCCATATCACATCCCTCCAGGTGGTCACAACGTGCCGAGCTGATCTCCCTGTGCTATGTGGCTGCTTCCCACTGGCTATCTATTTCAAATTTGGTAGTGTATATATGTCCATGCCACTCTCACTTTGTCCCAGCTTACATTTTACCCTCCCCATGTTCTCAAGTCCATTCTCTATATCTTTATTCCTGTCCTGCCCTGGGATCTTCAGAAACTTTTTTTTTTTAGATTCCATAAATATGTGTTAGAATATGGTAATTGTTTTTCACTTTCTGACTTACTTCACACTGTATGACAGACTCTAGGTCCATCCAACTAACTACAAAAAACTCAGTTTCATTTTTTTATGGCTGAGTAATATTCCATTGCATATATGGGCCACATCTTATTTATCCATTCATCTGCTGATGGACACTTAGATTGCTTCCATGTCCTGGCTATTGTAAATAGAGCTGCAATGAACATTGTGGTACATGATTCTATTTGAATTATGATTTTCTCAGGGTATATGCCCAGGACTGGGATTGCTGGTTCGTATGATGGTTCTATTTTTAGTTTTTTAAGGAAACTCCACACTGTTCTCCATAGTGGCTATATCAATTTACTTTCCCAACAATAGTGCAAGAGGGTTCCCTTTTCTCACACCCTCTCCAGCATTTATTATTTGTAGATTTTTTGATTATGTCCATTCTGACTAGTGTGAGGTGATACCACTTGATTTGCATTTCTCTAATGATTAGTGACGTTGAGCATCCTTTCATGTGTTTGTTGGCCATCTGTATGTCTTCTTTGGAGAAATGTCTGTTTAGGTATTCTGCCCATTTTTGGGTTGGGTTGTTTGTTTTTTGATATTAAGTTGCATGAGCTGCTTTTAAAATTTGGAGATTAATCCTTTCTCAGTTGCTTCATTTGTAAATATTTTCTCCCGTTCAGAGGGTTGTCTTTTCATCTTGTTCATGTTTTCCTTTGCTGTGCAAAAGCTTTTAAGTTTCATTAGGCCACTTTTATTTATTTTCGTTTTTATTTCCATCTCTTTAGAAGGTGGGCCAAAAAGGATCTTGCTGTGTTTTATATCATAAAGCTTTCTGGCTAAGTTTTCATCTAAGAGTTTTAAAGTGTCTGGCCTTACATTTAGGTCTTTAATCCATGTGGACTTTGTTTTTGTGTATGGTGTTAGGGAGTGTTCTACTTTCATTATTTTACATGTAGCTGTCCAGTTTGCCAAGCACCACTTATTGAAGAAGCTGTCTTTTTTACATTGTATATTCTTGCCTCCTTTATCAAAAATATGGTGACCATATGTGCATGGGCTTATCTCTGGGATTTCTATCTTGTTCCATTGATCTATATGTCTGTTTCTGTGCCAGTACCATACTCTCATGATTACTGTAGCTTTGTAGTATATTCTGAAGTCAGGGAATCTGATTCCTCCAGCTCCATTTTTCTTTCTCAATATTGCTTTGGCTAATCGGGGTCTTTTGTGTTTCAATACAAATTGTGAAATTTTTTGTTCTATTTCTGTGAAAAATGTCATTGGTAGTTTGATACAGATTGTATTGAATCTGTAGATTGCTTTGGGTAGTATACTGATTTTTACAACGTTGATTCTTCCATTCAAAGAACATGGTATATCTCTCCATCTGTTTGTATCATCTTTAATTTATTTCATCCGTGTCTTGTAGTTTTCTGCATACACGTCTTTTGTCTCCTTTAGCAGGTTTACTTCTAGGTATTTTACTCGTTTTGTTGCAAAGGTAAATGGGAGTGTTTCCTTAATTTCGCTTTCAGATTTTTCATCATTAGTGTATAGGAATGCAAGATTTCTGTGCATTAATTTGAATCCTGCTACTTTACCAAATTCATTGATTAGCTCTAGTAGTTTTCTGGTAGCATCTTTAGGATTTTCTATGTATAGTATCATGTCATCTGCAAACAGTGACAACTTTATTCTGTATTTTCTGATTTCGATTGCTTTTATTTGTTTCTCTTCTCTGATTGTTGTGGCTAAATCTTCAAAAACTATGTTGAATAATACTGGTGAGAGTGGGCAACCTTGTCTTGTTCCTGTTATTAGAGGAAATAGTTTCAGTTTTTCACCATTGAGAAGAATGTTGGCTGTGGGTTTGTCATATATGGCCTTTATTTTGTTGAGTTAAGTTTCCTCTATGCCTAATTTCTGGAAGGTTTTTATCATAAATGTGTGTGGAATTTTGTCAAAAGTTTTTCTGCATCTATTGAGATGGTCGTATTATTTTTCTCCTTCAATTTGATAATATGGTTTATTACATTGATTGATTTGCATTTATTAAAGAACCGTTGCATTTCTGGGATAAACCTCACTTGATCACGGTGTATGATCCTTTTAATGTGATTTTGGATTCTGTTTGCTAGTATTTTGTTGAAGATTTTGCATCTATGTTCATCAGTGTTATTGACCTGTAGTTTTCTTTCTTTGTGGCATCTTTGTCTGGTTTTCGTATCAGGGTGATGATGGCCTTGAAGAATGAGTTTGGGCGTGTTCCTCCCTCTACTATATTTTGGAATAGTTTGAGAAGGATAGGTGTTAACTCTTCTCTAAGTGTTTGATAGAATTCGCTTGTGAAGCCATCTGGTCCTGGCCTTTTGTTTGTTGGAAGACTTTTTATCACAGTCTCAATTTCAGTGTTTGTGATTGGTCTGTTTATATTTTCTAGTTCTTCCTGGTTCAGTCTTGAAGTTTGTGCTTTTCTGAGAAGTTGTTCATTTCTTCCAGGTTGTCCATTTTATTGGCATATAGTTGCTTGTAGTAATCTCTCATGATTTTTTTTATTTCTGTGGTGTCAGTTGTTACTTCTTTTTATTTCTAATTCTATTGATTTCAGTCTTTATTTTTTTCTTCATGAGTCTGGCTAATGGTTAATCGATTTTGTTTATCTTCTCAAAGAACAGGCTTTTAGTTTTACTAATCTCTGCTATAGTTTCCTTCATTCCTTTTTCATTTATTTCTGATCTGATCTTTATGATTTCTTTCCTTCTGGTAAATTTTGGGGGTTTATTTTGTTCTTTTTTCTCTAATTGCTTTAGGTGTAATTTTGGGTTGTTTATTTGAGATGTTTCTTTTTTCTTGAGGTAGGATTGTATTGTTAAAAACTTCCCTCTTAGAACTGCTTTGGCTGCATCCAGTAGGTTTTCAGTCATTCTCTTTTCATTCTCCTTTGTTTCTAGGTATTTTTTTTATTTCCTCTTTGATTTCTTCAGTGATCTATTTGTTATTCAGTAGTGTATAATTTAGCCTCTACCTGTTTTTATTTTTTATAGTTTTTTCCTGTAATTGATATCTAGTCTAGCATTATGGTCCAAAATAATACTTGATACACTTTAAATTTTCTTAAATTTACCAAGGCTTGATTTGTGTCCCAAGATATGATCTATCCTGGAGAATGTTCCATGAGCACGTGAGAAGAAAGTGTATTCTGTTGTTTTTGGATGGAATGTCCTAAAAATATCAATTATGTCTATCTTGTTTAATGTAACATTTAAAGCTTGTGTTTCCTTATTTATTTTTTATTTTTGATGATCTGTGCTTTGGTGAAAGTGGCGTGTTAAGGTCCACTAATATGAGTGTATTACTATTGATTTCCCCTTTTATATCTGTTAGCATTTGCCTTCTGTATTGAGATGCTTCTATGTTGGGTGCATAAATATTTAAAATTGTTATACCTTCTTCTTGGATTGATCATTTGATCATTATGTAGTGTCCATTTTTGCCTCTTGTGATAGTCTTTATTTTAAAGTCTATTTTGTCTCATGTGAGAATTGCTACTCCAGCTTTCTTTTTAGTTCCATTTGCATGGAATATCTTTTTCCACCCCCTCACTTTCAGTCTATATGTGTCCCTAAGTCTGACGTGGGTCTCTTGTAGACAGTACATGTAGAGGTCTTGTTTTTTTTTTTATCCAATCAGCCAGTGTATGTCTTTTGGTTGGAGCATTTAATCCTTTACATTTAAGGTAATCATCAAGATCTATGTTCCTATTACCATTTTCTTAATTGTATTGGGCTTGTTTTTGTACGTGTTTTTCTTCTCTTGTGTTTCCTACCTAGAGAAGTTCTTTAGCATTTGTTGTAAAGCTGGTTTTGTGGTGCTACATTCTCTTACCTTTTGGTTGTAAAGGTTTATTTTCTCCGTGGAGTCTGAATGAGATTCTTGCTGGGAAGAGTAATCTTGTTTGTAGACTTTTCCTTTTCAACACTTTAAATAAGTCCTGCCACTCCCTTTTGGCTTGCAGAGTTTCTGCTGAAAGATCAGCTTTTAATGTTATTGGTATTCCCTTGTATGTTATTTGTTGTTTTTCCCTTGCTTCTTTTAATATTTTTTCTTTGTATTTAATTTTTGATAGTTTGATTAATATGTGTCTTGGTGTGTTTCTTCTTGGATTTATCCTGTATGGTACTCTCTGCACTTCCCAGAATTGGTTGACTATTTCCTTTCCCATATTAGGGAAGTTTTCAACTATAGTCTCTTGAAATATTTTCTCAATGCCTTGTTTTTTTCTTCTTCTTCTGTGACCGCTATAATTCAAATGTTCATGCATTAAATGTTGTCCCAGAAGTCTCTGAGTTTGTCCTCAATTCTTTTCATTCCTTTTACTTTATTCTGCTCTGTGGTAGTTATTTCCACTATTTTTTCTTCCAGGTCACTCATCCGTTCTTTGCCTCAGTTATTCTGCTATTGATTCATTCTAGAGAATTTTTAATTTCATTTATTGTGGTGTTCATCATTGTTTGTTTTCTCTTTAGTTCTTCTAGGTCCTTGTTAAACGTTTCTTGTATGTTCTCCATTCTATTTCCAAGATTTTGGATCATCTTTACTCTCATTATTCTGAATTCTCTTTCAGGCAGACTGCCTATTTCCTCTTCATTTGTTTGTTCTGGTGGGTTTTTAATTTGCTCCTTCATCTGTTTGGTGTTTCTTTGTCTTCTCATTTTGCTTAACTTACTATGTTTGAGGTTTCCTTTTCACAGGCTGCAGGTTCGTAGTTCCCATTGTTTATAGTTTCTGCCCCCAGTGGTAAGGCTGGTTTAGTGGGTTGTGTAAGCTTCCTGGTGGAGGGGCCTGGTGTTTGTGTTCTGGAGAATGAGGCTGCTACTTGTCTTTCTGGTGGACTGGACACATCCAGTGGTGTGTTTTGGGGAGCCTGTGATCTTATAATGATTTTAGGCAGCTTCTCTGATAATGGGTGGGTTTGTGTTCCTGTCTTTATAGTTGTTTGGCTAAGATGTCCATTACTGTAGCTTGCTGGTCGTTGAGTGGAGCTGGGTCTTAGCTTTGAGAAAGAAATCTCTGGGATAGCTTTTCCTGTTTGATATCCCATGGAGCTAGGAGGTCTCTGGTGGGCCAATGTCCTTAACTTGGCTCTGTCATCTCAGAGACACAGGTCTGACACCAAGGCAGAGCACCAAGAAACTGTCAGCCACACAGCTCAGAAGAAATAGGAGAAAAAAAATAAAGAAAAATAAAGAAAATAAAATAATTGAAATAAAAATTATTAAAAATAAGAAAAAATTAAAAAGTAATAAAAAGAAAGAAAGAAAAAAAGAAGGAAGATGAAATGAAACCAAAAAACAAATCCACCAATCATAACCAGCACTATAAACTATAGGAAAAAAACAAAAAAATACCAACAGACCGAACCCTATGACAAATGGTAAATGCATAGTTATACAGACAAAATCATTCAAAGAAGCATACACGTAGACACTCACAAATAATGAAAAGGGAAAACCTAGGGGCATGAACATAGGGGCATGACAGTAATAAAGATGCAGATGTAGAGAATGGACCTGAGGACACGAGCAGGGGGAAGGTTAAGCTAGGATGAAGTAAGAGAGTGGCATTGACATATATACACTACTAAATTATATTAGATAGCTAGTGGGAAGCAGCTGCATAGCACAGGGAGACCAGCTTGGTACTTTGTGACCACCTAGAGGTGTGACATATGGAGTGTGGGAGAGAGACACCAGAGGTAGGGAATATGGGGATATATGTATATGTATAACTGATTCACTTTGTTATACAGCAGAAACTAACACACCATTGTAAAGTAATTATATTCCAATAAAGATGTTAAAAAAAGAAACTAACACAAAAATGTAAAGCAATTATACTCCAATAAAGATGTTTAAAAAATTCTAACAAACATTTAAACAGGTATTTAAACACCTATTCTTCTCAAACTCTTCAAAAAATTGAAATAGAAGCAATGTTTCCAAACTCATTCTATGATTCCAGCATCACTGTAATACCAAAGCCAGACAATATACCACAAAAAAGAGAAAATTATAAGCCAATATCTCTGATGAGCAAAGATGCAAAAATCCTCAACAAAATATTTGCAAACCCAATTCAACATTACATTGAAAGGATTATATTACCATAATCAAGTTTTTTTGATCCCAGGGATATAAGAATGGTTAAATGTCAGCAAATCAATCAATATGAAACATCATGTTAACATATTGAAGAATAAAACCCATATGAGCATCTCAATAGTTTGTGAACAAGATTTTGACAGAATTCAACATCCACTTAAGATAAAAACTCTTAGCAAAATGTGTATAGAGAGAAAACCTCAACTTAATAATGGCCATGTATGACATGCCCACAGCCAACATCAGACTAAATGGTGAAAAGCTGAAAGCATTTCCTCTAAGATCAGGAACAAGATAAGGATGTCCACGCTACACTTTTATTCAACATAGTATTAGAAGTCCTAGCCACAGCAGTTAATAATAAAAAAAAAATCGGCACACCAATTGTTAAAGAAGTCAATCTTTCACTTTTGCAGATGACATGATACTATATATAAAAAAGTTCTGAAGACACCATCAAAAACTATTAGAACTAACAAATGACTACAGCAAAGATGCAGGATACAAAATTAATATACAGGAATTTTTTGCATTTCTATGTACTAACAACAAACTTTCAGAAAGAGAACTTTTAAAAATCCCATGTGCAAGTGCATCAAAAATGAATAAAATACCTAGGTATAAATCTAACCAAGGAGGTAAAAGACCTGTATTCAGAAAACTATAAGACACTGATGAAAAAAATTTTAGATGACACAAGCAGATGTAAAGACATACTGTGGTCATAGACTGGAAGAATAATATTGTTAAAATGACAATACTGCCCAAGGGAATATACAGGTTCAATGCAATCTCAATCAATATACCAATGGTGTTTTTCTCATATCTAGAACAAATAATTCTAAAATTTATATGGAAACACAATGATCCTGAATAGCAGGAACAATCTTGAGAAAGAAGAATTAAGTTAAGGTATCACACTCCCTGATTTCAAACTATGATACAAAGCTAAAGTAATGAAAACAGTATGGTACTGGCACAGAATCAGACACACAGATAAATGGAACACAATAGACAGCCCAGAAATAAACTTCTATATTTTATAGTCAATTAATCTATGACAAAGGAGGCAAGAATATGCAATGGGTAAAAGAGACCCTCTTGAAAAAATGTTGGGAAAACCAGACAGCTATATGCAAAAGAATCAAACTGGACTACTTTCCCACAACACATACAAAAGTAAGCTTAAAATGGATTTAAGACTTAAATGTAAGACTGAAACCATAAAATTTCTAGATGAAAACATAGGTGGTACACTCTTTGACATTTTTCTTAGCAATATATTTTTTATTATGTCTCCTTAGGCAAGGGAAACAAAAGCAAATATAAACATGTGGAACTAAAGATCTTAAGATTAACTTTTTAATATGTTTGAGATAATTTTTGTGTATGGTGTAAGATAAATGTCCAATTTCATTCTTTTTGATATGGTTATCCAGTTTTCCCATCACCATTTATTGAGATGACTATCTTCTCCTCATTATGTATTCTTGGCATTCCTGTCAAATATTAGGTGACTGTATATACATGGGTTTATTTATGAGCTCTCTATTCTGTTTCATTGGTCTATGTTTCTGTTTTCATGCCAGTACCATACTGTTTTTATTACTATAGCTTTGTACTATATTTTGAAATCAGGACATATATTACCTCTAGCTTTATTCTTTTTTTTTGTCTAGCTTTATACTTCATTCTCAAGATCAATTTGGCTATTCTGTGTCTTTTGTTGTTCCATATGAATTTTAGGATATTTTTCTATTTCTTTTTGTTCAAATGCCATTAGTATTTCGATAGAGATTGTTTTGAATCTGTAGATCACTTGGTGGTAGTGTAAGTTTTTAAAAAAATATTAATTCTTCCAATCTATGAATAAGGGGTGTCTTTCCATTTATGGCGTCTGCTATAATTTCTTTCATCAGTGTTTTATAGTTTTCAGTGTACAAGTCTTTCACCTCCTTAATTAAGTTTATCCCTAAATATTTAATTTTTTTAAATTTTTGAATACTTTTGATTTCACAAAAAAATTAACAGGAAGGTATAGAGGTTGCCTACAGACTTCTTCCCCTACACATGCAAAGTTTTCTCCATTATCAACATCTCCCACCAGACTGGTACATTTGTTACAATTGATGAAACTGCATCGACACATCATTACCACCCAAAGTCTAGGCAACTCTGATTGTCAGAAAGTTTTTTTTTTTCATTTTCAGTTGAAATTCATCTCTGTGTGTAACTCTTACCCATGGGTACTATCTCTGACTTTGGGGACACAAGTAACACATACTTGTATTACAAGTAATATAGTACTTGTCTATTTCATCTTCCCTGGCCAAAACCTACATCTTCTGGTCTCCAGGCTAAAAAACTCACTTTTCCAACTAATTCTCAAAGGACCGATTCCTTCCTTTATTCCCTGCCTCTGCCTAAATGTATGTTTGAATTTATCTGTGCTTTTTTAAAGTATGACACTCAGAGGTAGAACTGGACTTGTTGGTGAGGTATGACTGGCCCTGCTAGTGCAAACCTGTAACCTCCTTTCTCAGGTCTCTGTACTATAAATATACAGACAGATGCCATATTACCATATTGAGCTATCACATCACATTTCTATGGGAGCTATAAAAGCTGCTTAGTCTTTTTCATCCATGCACTTATTCTTGGTTGTATCCCGCACCTATGCCTCTTTTCCCCCTTGGTATCCAAGGGGGAGCCTCCTCTGCCACTGGATCCAATTTTTAACCACTTTCATCTTTTTCTTCATCTTCACTCAGGAGATGGCTACTTCAGAGGCCACCACACTCAATACACCCATAGAGCCCTCTCTATATTTTTTTGTCTTTTGCCAGTGCTGAGGAAGTTGGCCTTCTTTTTTCTCCAGGCCCCATGTCTAACTATAAATTCACCACAGTGCATTGGTCACTAATCTACTTATAATTACTCACTGTGGGACTGGGCCAAAGTTAGGAGTCAAGAGAAGACTTTCTGATGACCAACTTTAGCTGATTCTTAGCACAGATATAAAGAACTAGGGTCAAGTGGTCTTCCCTCTGAGGACACCTGGGCCTAGGCCCAGAGCCTCTCATGGGAGGGTGAGAGGTACCCAAGAAAAATTTTCTGGGATGAGTCCACTTCCTGGAAATAAGCTCAACTTTCTGCCCCTTGAACATAGATGCCAACCCCTCCCATGTGTCATACAGTTTTTAGTTTTCAAATAACGTCCGTGCCACTTCTCTCGTCTGGAAGGAGTACGTGCCATTGTTCACTGCATTGATTTTATAGATACAGAAACTGGAATTCAGAGATATGGAGTGACTCACCCAAAGTCACACAATAAGTGTGGCCTTATTAAGTGGCAAAGCTTGTGGAAGAGATGGAAGCAGAAACTTCTCTTCTTCCATCTCTTTAGAGTAAGCCACATGTGAAAAGGGCAAACAAGATAATCATTTTTCTGGCTCATCCTTGAAAATAGTATAAACTCCAGCCAGGAGTTTAAATTAAAATACAAATTAGCTTTTAAAAGGTCAGACTAGAATGCATACTTTGAAGCATCAAATAATACCTCTTCCCTGGACCCCAAGGTTTATGAATGTTCTTGGAGGAGAAGATTCAACCTGACAGCTTATAGTCTGGGCATAGTTACAAGCAATATCTCCCATGCCCTTAAGGCTAGGACACCAACAACTAGAAACCTTTTAAAGAAATGGAATAGTAACTTCTATTGATTAAAAACTTGAACCCTGAACACCTATATGTATAAAATTGTCTATTTAAAACAAACAGCCAATTAAGCCCTTATGTATTTGTATTATTACTACCCAAGCCAAATGAAGAATATTTGTAAAAAAAGGAAGTCTCTTGAGAGGAGTTTAGGGTGGAGAGATAAGACCAGGATTTGAGTGCAGCCTTTAACAGAGTACCTCAGTTGAATTGCTTCACTTCTGTGGGTCTATTTCTTTACTTGGTAAAGATCTCCCTTACTTACCATTGAGTAAAGCAAAAGAGCTTCAGGAAATCCAACCAAAAGATACTGGGGACATTCAAGATAGCTCCATCAAAGATCTAAAACAAAGAATTTCTCCTAGAACAGGGAATCATCCTGTTGGGGATAGAAGACGACAGGCTGAGAAATTCTTCTCCAATCGGTTATGGGAGTGTTGCCCCAAAACTTGGGCAAAAGAGGAGGATTTTTCAAGTGTGAGGAGGGTGAAAGCCAAACGGCTTGGTGCTGGGTCACCTAATAGGCAGACCAAGTTCATGCTAATAAGTTACCAGCAAGCATATACTCAAAAAAAAAGAGTTTTTCAAAACATTCTAATATTTGATATTAAAATAAAACAAAACAAAAACAAAACCTTCAAAGTAATCATAATGAGGAAAATTGTAGATTTCCATTCACTTATTTTATGCTGCAGTATGTTTTTTGTTTTAAAATACATATGGGGGGAGGGACTCTTGAAACCTTATCAGTTCAGAGGGCTCCTAAATGTTTTACTGTGACCCTAAATAGACATTAGTATAGATGATGTCTTCTTTTCCTGTTGTTTTGGTCTCCTCAGCTCCCATCTGACATGCCTTAATTCAATCTACGGAGAAAATGCATGTGTCTCACTGCCCTCCTAAGCCTAGCCCAAGGGTACTTTTGTCAATTTAATCAGCCTAAACTTTGGTCCCTGTGCTTGCTGCAAACAAACATTCATTGTAGGGGAAGTGACTTCAAGAAGATATTTTGTCCTTCCTCCTGACTCCTTGAAAGTCAAGGGGAAACTACCAAATGCATATTATGGTCCATTCTAAATACTGGAGTTTGAGGAGGCTATTATATAGGTGGGGACTCTGGATAGTTTGTTCATTTGTTGAATGAAAAGAAAGTGTAAGACTCTCTTAGCAGATGGCTTCAGGATCCAAAACCCCTTATCTCAGGAAGTCAGTACTTAAATTTCACATAACTTCTCTTGCCACAATTTAAGCTCATTTCCATTGCTCTGTCTCAATTAAAAGAGTCCATCATTATTTTCTTTTATAGAATAGTGTAATGATGTTATATTAGAAAGAGTTTTCTCTGCAAACAAATTCCTGAAAAACCAAAGTCAAGACTCTTCCTTTCTCCAGTTGTCAGTTTCCTCATCTGTGAGTCAAAGAAAACAATACTTTACTCAAAGGGTTGTTGTGACTAGTTAATGATGGGAAGGTTAGGCACCAGTTTCTGACATATAATAGGTATACTCAACACACTGTTTTCTTAATCTCATAATCCATGATGGTATAATCAGTATCACAAATCACAGCCCGGATTTCCTGATTTCTATTCCAGTGTTGGAATGGTGATCATGAACATACTGCTGGGAATATCTGACCTACAGAAGACTAGGAAATTAAGGTCAGTGAATGAAGGAGAGTTATTACCCTTGAAAGCTGAGTAAAGAAGTCTGGACATGATATATAAATCAAGAAGTCATGGTAAGCCTCTGGAGTTCTTGCATTGTTGAATGACAGGTTGAACGTAGTGGAGAATCACATCTCTGAACTTCCCCTCTAAGTTTCCAAGAGGTTGTTTACAACCCCTTGAAAAAAAGTTGAGGGCCCCCCAGCTAGAATGCGCAGGATAAACGTCTACAGAAGACTTCCTCCCAGACCTCTGAGACCAGTAATCTTTACCAGCTTCCCCCTGTTCTTACTGACTGCTCTCCCTAAGTGTGTCCTCTCTCCTTCCTTCTTCAACCCCCATTTACTTCTGTGGAACTAAGTACCCTCACTGAAATTTTATCTGAAATTTTCTGTTCCAGGAAAGTCTACGTACCATGTGATGTATTCATCTCCCTACTCTCAGCCAAGATTTCACAGTTCTCATCTACAAGGCTGGAATGTCTTAGACCAAAGACAGTGATAGGGCCAGGCCTGTTCTTGTAATTATAGAAATTGTCAAAGATTAAAGCTAGGAGTGCCCTGGAGAAACAATTTTTTTCAATACCCTCATGATAAAGATGAAGAACTGAATCCTAGAAAGAGTATTGTAGCGGGGAGTAGCAGGAGAGACTTGCCTAAAATCACACAGAGCCTGTACCAGAACCCAGGTCTCCTAACTCCCAATCCAGTACTATTTTTACTACACCAAGTTCAACTCCTGAGATTTTTCCTCAGTCCATCCTTGCAACTTCTGGTCCCCAGTTTCTCTTCAGCAGTTCTCCTTCAGGGGAGTATTTTAGTTCACAACATTCCCCTTTCCCACCTGACTCAGAAACACCATGAATTGATCCCTTCATTCAATATTTGCTTACTCTAGGGGTTTAGACTTAAGTGGTTTTCTCAGCCAATTCTCCCACCACAGTTGGAACCCAAGAGCAGATAGGAATGTCTCTAACTTTGTCCCAGGGTTGCATCTGCCAGGGCTAGTTGTACATAGTCTCAGCCAATGAAGTGGCAAAGAGGAAACTGTCATTCTAAAGTGTCTTAGGACCAGGTTCCACTGAAATATTTTCATCGATCCTGGGACAGGAAACTGGTTGCCTATTTACAGGACTGGCCTAAGAAGGAATGGAATGAAAACAATCGTGAATCCAAAACTTTCCTTGATTACCAAAAAATAGGCAAAGAAGTATCATTTTGGAGTATCTCAAAACCCAGGCTGAAGATGTTTGGTGATATGGTGAATGGCTTGACACTTCAAACCTGGCTATTAGGGCTCCACTGAAAGGATGTTCTCATTGGGAAGGGAGGAACAGAAGGGTAGTTAACCTTGGTGGACTGAAGTAACCTCTAAAGATGGCATCTATGCACCCAATATCCTGCTCAACTACTTGGAAGATTTGTGCCAGGGATAACCCATCAGATCACTTTATTACAGGATGTGAACTTAAACATTTCACCTGGCTAGTGTCCCAGAAAGTATAAAACTGGGCAATGAAGTGCAACTCTAAGCTGTCTTCAAAGGCCAGAACTAATGACTATAATCAACTCCATGTGGGGAGATAGTAGGGTAGCATTAGTGAATGAGCAGATCTGATTTAGAAAGTGAATCCAACATTAACAATAGAAGAAGGATCAGGGCATCACAAAGATGTAGCAGTGTGGGGAAAACCAGGCTTAGCTAAAAAGGAGTCTACTGATATGACCATGAGTTTGGGCGGAATGGCTATGGAGCACTAGACCAACATGTACAGTTTGTTAAATTCTTTGCAGATCATAACAAGGTAGCTCATAGATGTAGGTTTCCCCCATGGAAAGAATCTGAGGATGAATCCCAGGATTCCAGATCTAGCTTTAACACTAACTAGGCTAGGTATTACCTGTCTCAATGTCCCCATCTGTACAATGGGAGGTGGTCAAATAAGATGATGACCTTTCCACTTATTACATCATACATGATGTTCTGTGGCAAACCTAGCATTATCTTTGAGCTACAAAAGAGGACTTGTGGGATGGCAGGAATTAGGCTACTGTGGCACCTTAGTTAATTTCTGACTATGCCAGAAGCTGCTTTCAACTTCTATTCTCTGGAGTTCCATTTCAAGAGACAGTTTGGAAATTCCTTAGGCCATGAGATGTCCATGCTAGGGTCAGTAAGGCTCTCTTCTGCTCTGATGTTATTCCTAGTTTGCTTTCCTAAATGGGGCTTGGAGGTAGAATTTCAGTAACTTTTTTAACCAAATGCAAAAATTGTTTGGCTTCTTTGTACCTGCACTCCCCATTCTCCCTCTTATTAACCTACATTAGTTAATTTTCTGTACAAGGGCTCAGCTTAAGACATTGCAATCCAAAGTCTTAGCTGCCTGATAATAGGAAGACTGTATCAGAGGGAAGAATAATGCCTTCACCACTCTTCTTTTCCACAGGGAATAGGAAAAAGAAAAAATGTGCAGTGAGTTGACACCTGAAGAAAAGAAGAAAAGGCTTTTTCTGCACAAGCAAAAGATAGGAAAGTGGTAGAAGTTGCTTTGGGCAGGAGTCCCCAACCCTCAGGATGCAGACCAGTACCAGTCCATGGCCTGTTAGGAACCAGGCCACACAGCAGGAGGTGAGCGGCGGGTGAGTGAGCAAAGCTTCATCAGCCACTCCCCATCGCTCGCATTACCACCCCACCCCTATCCATGGAAAAATTTTCTTCCATGAACCCAGTCCCTGGTGCCAGAAAGGTTGGGGACCGCTGGCTTAGGGGATTCAGAAACCAGTGATCAGGAAATTGAGTCCCTGCCAACATTGGCATATGACCTTAAGCCAACTGAATGGGACCGTAGGCTACATCAATAGGTGTGTGAGCCCCAGATCAAGGGAGATGGTCATACTGCTTTACTTCATTTAGACTCTACATAGTGATATACAATTAGTTCTGGAATCCCTATGCTCAATTTCTTTCTCAAAATAAACGTATACTCATGGTAAATAATTTGAAATATATGAAAAGATAAAGAAGAAAATAAACATATGATTGCTTAGATACCACTTTTAAAGTGCCAATGAATTTTCTTTTTTCCGTGAAGATTTCTCTCTCTCTCTCTCTCATATATATATATATATATATATATATATATATATATATTTGTGTGTGTGTGTGTAATTTAAAAACATTTTTTTACAAACTTGAGGTCATAGAGCCTGCGTGTGACAAAGGTTGTAGATCATGGATGGGTGTCAATGTTTTATCCTCTGCTCCCAGCTTTCCACAACTACCACCACCTCTTCTACAGTGATTATATTCTCTACAAATGCTGTATTTGGTTCCTTTGAAGCACTTATGCAAGTTGTAATTATGTATTTTTCTGTAGATATGTTTGTTCATTGCTTAAATCCCCACTGGATTTGGAGCTATCTTCAGCGAACAACTGTGTTAGGCTCTTCAGCTCTCTATTCATACTAGTACTTAGCACAATTACAGGGACATAATAGACTTTCCCAAAGTGTTTGTTGAATGAATGGATGATATGTCTGTGGCCCCATAAGCCCAAAAGAAACTACGTGTCAGGGTCTTAGAAAGAAAAGCCTTAGCCTGTAAATAGGGAACATGACTTTCTGACAGAATTGCATTCTTAGTTATTTATGATGGATATTTTGATATATATCTTAAAAAACATTAGATTTTAACTTTTATCTAAGACATATAAACAGCAAATGTCCTCAAATTATCCCTGATCCTCTTTCCCATCCTTGAACTTTCTCACTCCTGTGGATAAGGTGAAGAAAGGAGTAGAAGTGAGGGGTAGAATGGAGAACAGAAATGGGGTTGGGGTGAAAGATGGGTGAGAGGTGAGATAGGGAGAGGATAAGGGGTATAGGTGAAGGATGTCTTTCACATTCACTACTTAGTAACCAACCAGTAATATTTTTAACATGTTGAAATCTGTATCGAAAATCTCTGCTTCATTGTCATGCTAGCTTAGAGGGGACTGCCTAGTGAACTTCACCTTTGCCAGAAGACATTTCTGAAGCCTGAGGCAGGGCTTGAGGGGAGTCTTGAAGGGAAATAGGAGAAATTACAGGCTTTACTGAGGTGGTTCTTCATGGAATAGGGCCCCTTACACAGGGTCTGCTTTTTCATGGTTATCCATAAACCTTCCCAGTCCCTGGTTGCTGCCTAAAATCAATAGGAACTGTGCCCATTTAAATGAGAGCGTATTCCCTGTTATATATCGAATCTAAAAAAAAAAGGTTCTGATGAACGTAGGGGCAGGACAGAAATAAAGATACAGACGTAGAGAATGGACTTGATGACACGGTGAGGGGGTAGGGTAAGCTGGGACGAAGTGAGAGAGTAGGATTGACATATATACACTACCAAATGTAAGATAGATAGCTAGTGGGAAGCAGCTGCATAACACAGGGAGATCAGCTCGGTGCTTTGTGATCACTTAGAGGGGTGGGATAGGGAGGGTGGGAGGGAGGTGCAAGGGATATGAAAATATATGTATACATATAGCTGATTCACTTTGTTATACAGCAGAAACTAACACAACACTGTAAAGCAATTATACTCCAATAAAGATGTTAAAAAAAGATGACCCCCTATCATGAGATCCAGCCAACAATATTAACATAAGCAATTTAAAAGTCCAATTTCATCTTTATCTTTAAGATGAAATGTAATTTAGAGGGGAAATGTCACACTATAGTCAGAAGACTGCACTTCAAATGCTAACTCCATCACTTCCTAGAGGTGGCAAGTCATTTCACCTCTATGAGCCTTGGTTTCTCACTTGCAAACAAGCTAATAATCTCTCCCTCCTAGCTTTTTGTAAGGATTAATTTAAGTGAAACAATGTCTGAAAAATCTGTAGCACACCTCTCATACCAAAATTGGTGTTCATAATTATTTTGATCTCCCCAATGTCATTAATAACTGGATTTGAGCCAAGTTTGAGGTCGCAGTTTTCACAGGTGAAACTACAATGTGAAGAAGGGAGATAAATAAGTTGTGTGGGTGGGATGGGGTTAAGGAGTAGGAAGGCATAGATGACCTATGCAAAGGGGGTACTTGGCCTAAGATTAAGCAAAAAGACAGAATCCTCATCAACTTCCAACTTTGAATTTTTATGTCACAGCTTCTTATATAGTCTCTAAAAAGAAGGAAAGCAGTAGATTTCCATGGTTTTGGATCATACAGAGTGGAGCTGCCCTATTGTCTGTAGTATTGGGCTGTGGAAATGAGGTGTCCTAATTTTTCTACAAGAATTATGTTTGGTTGCTCTCACCTGAAAGCTTAAGGTGATGTGTTCAGTTGTATCTTCCCAACACTGAAAACTCAGTTTAAAGAGTGAAATATATACCTTGGTATATATAAAACAGAAAATTGTTTAAATTTTATTTTTTATCTGAATGATATTTCAGTGCTATAAGCCCAAATCTTGACTTCATTAAAAATAAAAATAAAACACTGGCCTAGGGCCCAAGATACATGGGTTAAAATTTTGTCTCTCCCATGGATTTTGAACTAATTCTCCTCAATGTCATCTGCAAAATGGGCATAAGGAGAAACCACCTAAAGTGAATTAGAGAGAGAAAAAGACTGGAGAAAAGAACAAAGCATCAATGAACTATGGAATAAATTTGAGTAGCCATAATGCATATAATCAGAGTCCATGAAGAAATGGGTTGAGGGATACAAATAAAACATTTAAAGCAATATTGGCCAAAAGTTTTCCAAAATTAATGAAAATTATAAAACTCCAGATCCAAGAAGTTCAATGAACCCCAAGTACAAGAAATAAGAACAAAACTACATTAAAGCATTTCATATTCAAATTGCTTAAAACCAGTGATAACAGAAAATCTTAAAACTAGCTAGAGGAAAAAGGCTACACACAGAATAAGGAAGAAAAATTTGACATGAGATTTCTTATCAGAAGGAATGCAAGTGAGAAGACAAAGAAGGAAATACTGAAAGAAAAATACTTTCATCTGTAATTCTTAAGAGCAAATATATATATATATATCATAAACAAAGATGGAATAGAGAAACTTTCAGACATACAAAAGCTGAAAGTTTTCAGTCAGCAGACCTGTCTCTAAGAAGTGTTAAAGTATATCTCTTATGCTGAGGAAACATGGCACCAGATGGAAACATGGATTTACACAAAATAATGCATACATAAAGATATTTTAATCTAATTATTTAAATCAATTACAAAGACAATAACAGCAAAAATCATCTTTAAAAAGATATGTAGGTACATGTGTGATCTCACTAGCAATCAGAAAATTAAAAACAGCAATTTTAATGAATATTACATTACATGTGCATTAAATTAGCCAAACTTTTGAATATATAATGATATTGGTTTGGAATTGATGGATCCATTCATTGAAACTTGCCCTTCAAATTGATATTACTTTAAAAATAGTCAAGGATTATAGAGAAACATAAAAATGTTTTAAATCTTTCACACAATAAACATTTCCCATAAATTTAGGCAGAGAGTAAGCCAAGGAAAAAATACATATATAAAGTTGCTCATTTTAGTGTTATTTTAAACAATGTGCAGATATGTCCCTGGTCTGCCAGTGGGTAAGACACCATGCTCCCAATGCAGGGTGCCTGGTTTGATCCCTGGTCGGGAAACTAGATCCTGCATGCTTGCCACAATTAAGAGTTTGCATGCCACAACTAAGAGTTCACATACCAAAACTGAAGATCCCACATGCTGCAACTAAGCCCTGGTGCAACCAAAATAAATCAAATAAATAAATATTTAAAAAGAAATGTGCAGCAATTCATGTACAATTGACTGTTGAGCAACACGAAATTGAACTGCATGGGTCCACTTATACGATTTGTTTTTAATAGTAAATACTACAGTATTACATAATCCATGGTTGCTTGAATCCAAGGAGGCAGAACTGTGGATATGGAGGAACAATAGTTATGAAGGAACCACAGGTACATAAGGCCAACTATACATTATACATGGATTTTTGACTGTGCAAGGGTCAGCATCTCTAACCCCTACATTATTCAAGGGTTAACTGGAGTTGACTATAATATACATCCGGTATATAATATCAGTTATCCATTAAATTTGTAATTAGTAAGATTGTGTAGCAAATATGGAAAATCCTTACAAAGCTCAGTAATTGAAACAGATAAAATTGAAGTTTTTCTATGATCACAACTACATAAAAATGATGTTTGTGGATAAAGATCTAAGAGACCATGGAAAAACTGAAATTTGATTTATCAGAGCAATAAAGTGGAGGTGTAGTGTTTTCTTTTCCTTGCCTTTTTATTAAGCTGTTTCATTTTTTGTAAAGTAAAAATAAAAGTCATAAAACAGATCCCATTTTTGTCCCCAGATTGTTGTAAGAAATGAGGTGATAATGATTACTTATGAAAGACCTTTTATAATTGCTAAAATGTTATTCTGCAGTTTTAAACTGATTGCTTAATTGATTTAAAATTATTTAAACATAATTCCCAAGGTATTACCTGGAACATTGTATTTCTCAGTAGTCTCCAAACTAATGTTTTGTTTGAACATTGTAAAACAAAGCCAGAAAAATATTGGAAGAAATAATTGCCAAAATCATCCCAAATTTGATTAGAAGCATTAACCTGCACATCCAAGAACTTCAACAAACTACAAGTTGGATAAACATCCACACCTAGAGACATAATAGGCAAACTGCCAAAAGATGGAGAGAATCTTGAAAAAAGCAAGAGAAAAAATGATTATTTACATACAAAGAATCCTCAATAATATTTATAGCTGATTTCTGTTCAGAAACCATGGAGGCCAGAATGAAGTAAATAGTATGACATATTCAATGAGGTGTCCTTTCAGAAAAGACTGGCAGCCAATCACTCTATATCCCACAAAATTATCCTTCAAAAAATAAATAATAAATTTAGACATTCTCAGGTAAACAAAAACAGAAGTTTTGCTAGCAAATTTCCCTACCAGAAATACCCAATACATTTTGAAGTGTTTATTTAAAAGACGTGAAGTCATATAGAGTATGTCTCTGAACATGATGAAATTAAATTAGAAATAAGGAAACAAACAATATTTGGAAATTCACAAATATGTGGAAATTAAACAACACACTCCTAAATAACCAAGTGCCCTCTGAGGAAATCACAAAAGAAATTAGGAAATATTTTGAGATGCATAAAAAAGAAAACACAGCATATCAAAACATATGGTATGTAGCTAAAGCAATGCTTAGCAGGAAATTTATAGTTTCAAATCCTTTAAAATGAAGCAGAAATTAAGACATTGCAAGATAAGCCAGAACATAAAAAAATTGTTACCAGAAAATCTGTCTATGAAAATTATGAAAGAGAGTCTTTCAAGAAGAAAGTAAAGAAAAATAGACAGGAACTCAAATTCACATGAAAAAATAAAGTACACTGGTAAAGGTAACTACATAGCTAAATAGAAGAGGTATAAAATGATTTTTATTTATAACTCCATTCTTCTATGTTTTAAAAAAGACATTATCATTAAATTATAATCATAAAATTGTGTTAATGGGTTGCTTAAAAGGCTAATTTGCATGATGATAGCATAAAAGAAGGATGAAGGTTGGGCTTCCCTGGTGGCGCAGTGGTTGAGAGTCCGCCTGCCGATGCAGGGGACACGGGTTCGTGCACCAGTCCGGGAAGATCCCACATGCTGCGGAGCGGCTGGGCCCGTGAGCCATGGCCGCTGAGCCTGCACATCCGGAGCCTGTGCTCCGCAATGGGAGAGGCCACAACAGTGAGAGGCCCACGTACCGCAAAAAAAAAAAAAAAAAGAAGGATGAAGGTAATGGAAGTATATTACAGCAAAAATTTTTTCATAATATTGAAATAAAGTTAATTTAATAAAAATGATTATTTTAAGCTAAAAAGTTAACCAGGGTAAAGACTAAAAATAACTCAAAATATAGTAAAACGAGGGGGTGGGATGCACACTAGAAAATACCTACATAACACAAAAAAGAAGGCAGTAATGGAAGGATAGAGAAACAAAAAAGACATAAGACATATAGAACATAAACCATAGAATGACAGGTATAAAGCCAACACTGTCAGTAGTTACATGAAATGTGAATAAACTTAACACATTAATCTAAAGGCAGAAATTGGTAGAATGGATTTTTAAAAACCATACAACTGTATGATATCAAAGATACACATAGTTGAAAGTAAAAGGATGGGGGAAAGATATACCATGCATACCATGAAAACAGTAACTAAAAGAGCTGGAGTGACTACACTAATATCAAACAAAATAGAATTTAAGAAAAAAATTATTAATAAATATAGGAAAAATACATTTTGTAATGATAAGAGAAGCAATTTCATCCGGAAGATATAACAATCATAAGCATAGGTACAACTACCAACAGAGTCTCAACTTGCATGAAGTGAAAACTTACAGACTGAAGAAAGAAGTAGACAATTCAGTAACAGTAGTTACAGATTTCAGTATTCCACTTTCAATAATGGATACAACTAATCAGAGATTCATAAGGAAATTGAGGAGCTGATGAATATGATAAACCAGCTAGACCGAACACACATCTGTAGAATACCTGACACAACAAAAATAGAATACAAAATCTTTCCAAACACATATGAAATATTCTTAATGTTATACAACATGACAGACCATACAGATATGCTCAATAAATTTTAAATTGAAATGATAAAAGCACATTGTTCAATCATACTGGAATAATATTAGAAATCAACAGTAGAAGGGAATATGAGCACTGTACAAATATGAGAAAAGTTTAAAACATACTTCAAATAATCAATGAGTCAAAGAATCACTCACAAGGGAAATGAAAGTACTTTGAAAACAAAGCCACACGATACCAATCTTCTGGGATGAAGCTAAAGCAGTAGTCAGAGGCAAATTTATAGCTGGAAATACCTATATTAACAAAAAAAAATGTCAAGCCAACATCCTAATATCTTGCATTAAGAAACAAGTAAAAGAATAACAAACAAAAAGCAAGCAATAGAAAGATAATAATAAAGATTATAGTGGAGATAAGTAAAATAAAGAATAGAAAAATGATAGAGCAAATCAGCAAAACTAAAAGTTGAGTCCTTAAAAATATTAACAATATTGACAAAACTTTAGCCACACTGATCATAAAAACTAGAGGAGACACAACTTATCAAAATCAGAAATGAAAGAAGGAACATTACTATGAAACTTAAAAAATAAATATGAAGAAAATACTATGAACAATGGTAAGCCAACAAAATAGATAAATTAAGTGAATAAACAAATACCCAGAAACACAAAAACTACTGAACTAACAAAGAAAAATATAGAAAATCTGAATAAAGCTTTAAGTTAAGATATTCATTAAGTAATACAATATATATCCATACACAAAATCCTGGGCCCAGATTTCTTCAGTGTTGAATTCTATCAAATATTTAATTAATACAAATTAATCACAAACATTTACAAAAATAAAAAAAGGTGTTTTGTAACTTATGCTATCAGGCCAGTATTATCCTGATATTGAAAGCAAAACAAAAAATTACAAGAAAATTAGAGACCAATATCTCTTATTAAGATAGATGCAAAAATTATCAATAAAATACAAGCAAACTAAATAGAGCAGCATATAAATATGCCTGTACATTAATGCCATTAGTATTTATCCAAGGAGTGATAGGTTGATTCAATATATAAAAATAAATCAAAATAATATACCACATTAAGAGAAAAAAAGAGGAAGATTCACCTAATGATCTCAATAGAGAAAATAAAAAAACATTTTACATGATAAAAAGCACTCAGTCTTAGTAAACTAGGAACAGAAGGGAACTTCTTCATCTTGATAAACAATATATAGAATATTTTAAATGTCTAGAAATTGTGGAGTTAAAAAGTACAATAACTGAAGTAAAAAAAAACAAAACTCAGTAGGAGGCTTAATATTAGATTTGTCTGAGAGACAAACTAGCAAATTAAAGGCAGGTTAATTGAGATTATCCAGCTTGAGTAACAGAAAAAAGAAGAATGAAAAAACATGAACAGAGCCTTAGAGATCTGTGGGACACCATCAAAATTCTAGCATATACATATTAGGAGTTCCAGAAAGAGAGGAGTAGAAGAAAGAAATAAAAGAATATTTGATAAAATAATGGCCAAAATCTTCTCAAATTTATTGGTCTACACATACAAGAAGCTCAAAGAATTCTGATAGAATAAAATCAAAGAGACCCACAACTAGACATATAATAGTCAAACTACCAAAAGACAGAAGGAATCTTGAAAGCAGTCAGAGAGAAGTGATTCACCACATACAATGGATCCTCAAAAAGAATAATAGCTGATAGCTCATTGGAAACCATGGATACCAGGAGAGAGAGGAATGACATACTTAACTACTGAAAGAATAAAACCTCAGGAAATAATTTTATATATTATAAACCTATCCTTCAAAAATGAAGAATAAGAAGTTGACCATGATGGCAAAATAAAAGCCTCCTGAACCTTCTTCCTGCAGATACATTGAATATACAGCTACACACTAATTCTCTCTGAAAGAGATCCAGAAGCTAGCTGAGTGATTCCTACACATTGAGTGAATTAGAAAATACCCACACTGAAACACTGAAACTTTTATCATAAACTTCACTGCTACTACTGTATTGTATGATCAGCAGGGAATCTTTCACTCCCAGGTTCTCTCCGTAGGGCAAAGGATTTATACCACTTCAGCTTTTCAGAGTGCCACCCAAGTTCCTACCCAAGGCACCTAACTCTGAAATGCAGCTGGACTTGTGTCCATGAGATGAACAAGAATATAGCAAACAGAAGGAAGTACTTAATGTGCATGCAAACATTCGCCTTGGTGATCTCACTGAGGCTCAGTTCAGAGAGCAAGCAAAAATTCCTATCTCCCAGTTTCCCTGAAGGAGATTTATCTACATAGTTTAAAAGCAGCTACTTAAGGGTCAGGTTTCTAATTTAACATGCATCTAGGGACTGGCTTCAATCCTCCCTAAAGAATGTGGACTCTAGCAGACACCTCCCCTGACTTCTGACCCCAGCCCACTCTAGTAATAAAACCAATACACCAGTTTCTCCCTGGAAAGAACTTGTACACGTGTCTGGCACACACAGATTTTATGACTGCTGCACAAGGGATGGACAACTGGATAGCCTGGCTCCAATAGCCAATGGGGCTTACATTCACAAGTCCAATGGGATTGTAGGAAACAAAAAAATCAGTTCTTAATGGATGCAGGAGCATCCCTCCCCCACTCTGTCTCATACAACAGGGTCCAGCACAGAGGGAGAAAAGAAGTCCATCTCCATTTCTTCCCTGCAAAGGGATTAACTACATACTTTCACAGCTGTGACTTGAGGGCCCGGCTTTTAATCAGTCTTCATCTAGTTGCTGACTTTAATCCTCCACTTTGGGAAAATGATGGGTCTTTGCTCCTTGAATACTGGGAACTACTAAAAACAAAGTGGGTGGATTGGACAATCACAGAAGTTTGAGGGACAAAAGGGAGCTAGGGCTGGGCTGGTTGACAAGGCTTATCTCCTACAGGACACCTTTCTGTGATGACTGGGAGAGGTAGCCTTTTTATCTAATGTGCAAAAACAGAGTCAAGGAAGATGAAGAAGAATATGTTCCAAAAGAAACAACAAAATAAATCGCCAGAAAGAGATTTTAATGAAATTAAGATATATATTTTACTGGATAGAGAGTTCAAAATAACAGTCATAAAGGTGCTCACTGAGGTCAGGAGAGCAATGCATGAACAAAGAGAAAATTTCAAACACGAAATATAAACTATTAAAATGTACCAAATAGGAATCACAGAACTGAAGAATACAATAACTGAACTGACAAATTCAATAGAGGAATTCAAAAGAAGACTAGATAAAGCAGAAGAAAGAATCAGTGAACTAAAAAACAGGGCAGTGAAATTGATCTAAACAGAGGAGTAAAAAATTTTAAATAATGAAAAAGAGTGAAGATAGCTTAAAGGACTTGTAAGACACCATTGAACAGACCAATATATGTGTTATTGGTGTACCAGAAGGAGAAGAGAGAGAGAAGGGGGCAGAAAGCTTATTCAAAGAAGTAATGGCTGAAAACTTCTATAATGTAGGAGGAAGACAGATATCTGGATCCAAAAAAACAAAAAGAAGATAAGAAGATAAATCCTAAGAACCTAAGAAGATAAATCCAGAAACCCACAATGAGCAATATTAATTAAATTTTCAAAAGTTAAAAACAAGGGGAGAATCCTAAACATAGCAATAGAAAAGCAACGGTTATATTACACGGGAACCCCCATAACACTATCAGCAGATTTTTCAGTACAAATATTACAGGCCAGAAGGGAGTGGAATGATATATCAAAAGTGCTGGAAGAAAAAAATCCTGTGAACCAAGTGGGTTTTATCATATTAAAAGAGTCTTTCAACAATCAACACAATTGAGTTCTAGTATATTCCATCACCCCCAAAATAAAATCCATACTCATGTAGAGGCCCTCCTAATTTACCTCAGCCCTCAGCAAACACTAAACTGCTTTGTGTCTCTATGGATTTGCCTACTATGGACATTTCTTACCAATGTAATCATAAAATATGTGGCCTCTTGTACCTGCCTCCTTTCACATAGCATAATATTTTCAAGATTGATTAATGTTGTAGCCCATATCAGGACTCCAACTCATTTTATTGCTGAATAACATTCTATTTTATGGATATACCACATTTTGTTTATTCATTCATCAGCTGATTGAGATTTGGATTGTTTCCATCTTTTGACTATTAGGAATAATGCTGCTTTGAACATATATTTTTTTTCAATTTTCTTGGGTATATACCTAGGAATAGAATTTCTGTCATATGGTAAAACCCACTGAGTTATACTCTTTCCAAAGGTGATCTTAATCATATGTGAATTGTGTATCAATGAAAAATTGCCAAAAAATGTCAGCCGCCATTCATTTTATAAATTTATAAGCTGATTAAAAAAATTCATATGGCAGTACAAATGACCTTCCCAAAACAATTTTGAAAAGGGACAAAGTTAGAAGACTCACACTACCTGACTTCAAGATATTATAAAGCTATAGTAATGAAGAAAGTGTGCTATTTTTATTAGTGTGTGTGTGTTTATAATGAACATTTATAATGAAGGGGGTAGCAGAAATCTTTCGAAGTTGATAGATATGTTTATGGACTTGATAGTGGTGATGGTTTCATAGGTGTATACTTATCCTCAAACACTGAGTTTTATAGATTAAATATTGATATGTCAATCATACCTCAATTAAGAGGTTTAAGAAAAAATAAAGTGTGCTCTTGACATAAAGATAGATATCTAAAGAAATGGAACAGAAAAAGAGTAGACCCATCCATGTGGAAATTAGTTCTGCCAAAAGTGCTAAGACAATTTAATAAGGAAATAACAATCTTTTACAAAAAAGGTGCAGAGAAAACAGTAAGCTCATAGGCAAAATGCAAAATTCAGTGCCATATAAAAGGAACTTGAGGGCTTCCCTGGTGGCGCAGTGGTTGAGAATCTGCCTACCGCTGCAGGGGACACGGGTTCATGCCCCAGTCTGGGAGGATCCTGCATGCCGCAGAGTGGCTGGGCCTGTGAGCCATGGCTGCTGAGCCTGTGTGTCTGGAGGCTGTGCTCTGCAGTGGGAGAGGCCAAAGCAGTGAGAGGCCTGTGTACCGAAAATAAAAAAGGAACTTGAAATGGATCACAGACATAAATGTTAGCTAAAACTAAAAACTTCTAGAAAAAAAATAAAATCTTAGTTACCTTGAGAAAATAATTCTTAAATAAGAACAAAAACACAAAATATGAAAAAGGTCAATAAACTTGACTTTATAAAATTAAAAAAAACTTTTTTCTTCAGCAGACATACTAGGAAATGAAGAGGCAAGCCACAGAAAAGAATATATTTTAAAACTCTATACCTGATAAAGCACACATATCTAGAAAAAGAAATTTTATAACTGAAAGAGAATCCAAAAAAATGGGAGAAAGTTTGATCAAAGACTTCAGTAAGGATAGTCTACCAATAGTAAGTAACCATATAAAAATATGTTCTAAATCATTAGTCATTAAAGAAATTAAAATTAAAACCATAATAAGACACCTATTGGAATGGCTAAAATGAAAAAAAAGACTAACCATAGCAAGTTTGGCAAAAATGTGGATGAACTAGGACACTCATACATTGCCAATGGGAGTGCAAAATGGCACAGCCATTCTGGAAAACAGTTTGACAGTTTCTTTAAAAGCTAAACACACACATACTATATGACTCAGTCTTTTCACTATTGCACTTCTAGGTACTTATCTAAGAGAAATTAAAAGCATATGTCCTTTCCTTGTACACAAATGTCCATAGTAGACCTGTATGTGAGAGCTAAAAACTGGAAACATCAAAAGGTCCATTAGAGGTGAATGAATAAAATATTGTGACACATCCATACAATGGAACTCTACTCAAAAATAAAAAAAAAGAATGAACATTGTTGGACAATACAACATTAATGAAACTCAAGACAACTATTTAGAGTGAAAGAAGCCAGACAAAAAGAGTACACACTGTCATTCTATGTATAAAGCAAAGCTCTATAAAATGAAAACTAATATATACTGTCAGAAAGAAGATTAGCATTGTCCCAAGAATATGATTGGGATGACAGACAGTGGCAGGAGCAACAGGATAAAAACAGGTAAGTTGGGATTCCCTGGTTGCACAGTGGTTGATAGTCCGCCTGCCGATGCAGGGGATGCGGGTTCGTGCCCCGGTCCGGGAAGATCCCACATGCCGCGGAGCAGCTGGGCCCGTGAGCCATGGCCGCTGAACCTGCGCATCTGGAGGCTGTGCTCTGCAACAGGAGAGGCCAAAACAGTGAGAGGCCCACGTAATGCAAAAAAAAAAAAAAAAAAAAAACAGGTAAGTTTATGTAAAAGAATAAAATTAGAACATTTTTAACACCATCCACAAAAATAAACTCAAAATGGATTAAAGACCTAAATGTAAGACTGGATACTATAAAACACCTTGAGGAAAACATGGGCAGAACACTCTATGACATAAATTGCAGCAATACTTTTTGGATCCATCTTCTAGAGTAATGGAATAAAAACAAAAATAAACAAATGGAACATAATTAAACTTAAAAGATTTTGCACAGCAAAGGAAACCATAAACAAAACGAAAAGACAACCTACAGAATGGAAGAAAATATTTGCAAAGGAAGTGACCTACAAGGGATTAATCTCAAAAATATACAAACAGCTCAATATCAAAAAAACAAACAACCCAGTTAAAAAATAGAAAGATCTAAATTGACATTGCTCCAAAGAAGACATACAGATGGCCAAAATGCACATGAAAGGGTGCTAAATATCGCTAATTAGAGGAATGCAAATCAAAACTACAATGAGGTATCATGTCACACCAGTCAGAATGGCCATGATAAAGAGTCTACAAAATATAAATGCTGGAGACGGTGTGGAGAAAAGGGAACCCTACTACACTGTTTGTGGGACAATCATTATGGAGAAAAGTATGGAGGTTCCTTAATAAACTAAAAATAGAGCTACCACATGATCCTGCAATCCCACTCCTAGGCATATAACCAGAGAAAGCCATAATTTGAAAAGATACATTCACCCCAATGCTCATTGTATCACTATTTACATTAGTCAAGACATGGAAGCAACCTAAATATCTAACAGATAAAATGATAAAGAAGATGTGGCATATATATATATATATATAGATAGATAGATAGATAGATAGATAGATAGATATAGATATAGATAGATATACACACAAACACACAATAGAATATTAGTCAGCCAGAAAAAATAAAGAAATAATGCCAACTGAAGCAACATGGATGGACCTAGAGATTATCATACTAGGTGAAGTAAGTCAGAAAAGATGAATATCACATATCTCTTATATGTGGAATCTAAAAAAAATGATATAAATTAACTAATTTACAAAACAGAAACAGTCACAGACATAGAAATCAAACTTATGGCTACCAAAGGGGAAGGATGTGGGGAAGAGATAAATTAGGAGATTGGGATTAACATATATACACTACTATATGTAAAATAGGTAAACAACAAGAAGCTACTGTGTAGCACAGGGACCTATACTCAATATTTTGTAATAACCTGTATGGGAAAAGAATATATATATATATATATATAAAATAACCTGTATGGGAAAAGAATATATACATATATATATATATATATATATATATATATATATATACACACACACATATATGTATATATATAATCCAATCAATTTTTTCTTATATCTTTATTAGAGTATAATTGCTTTACAATGGTGTGTTAGTTTCTGCTTTATAACAAAGTGAATCTGTTATACATATACATATGTTCCCATATCTCGTCCCTCTTGCGTCTCCTTCCCTCCCACCCTCCCTATCCCACCCCGCCAGGCAGTCACAAAGCACCTAGCTGACCTCCCTGTGCTATGCGGCTGCTTCCCACTAGATATCTACCTTATGTTTGGTAGTGTATATATGTCTATGCCTCTCTCTCACTTTGTCACAGCTTACCCTTCCTCCCCCCATATCCTCAAGTCCATTCTCTAGTAGGCCTGTATCTTTATTCCTGTCTTAGCCCTAGGTTCTTCATGACATTTTTTTCTTAAATTCCATATATATGTGTTAGCATACGGTATTTGTCTTTTTCTTTCTGACTTACTTCACTCTGTATGACAGATTCTAGGTCTATCCACCTCATTACAAATAGCTCAATTTCATTTCTTTTTATGGCTGAGTAATATTCCATTGCATATATGTGCCACATCTTCTTTATCCATTCATCCGATGATGGGTACTTAGGTTGTTTCCATCTCTGGGCTATTGTAAATAGAGCTGCAATGAACATTTTGGTATGTGACTCTTTTTGAATTATGGTTTTCTCAGGGTATATGCTCAGTTGTGGGATTTCTGGGTCATATGGTAGTTCTATTTGTAGATTTTTAAGGAACCTCCATACTGTTCTCCATAGTGGCTGTACCTATTCACATTCCCACCAGCAGTGCAAGAGTGTTCCCTTTTCTCCACACCCTCTCCAGCATTTATTGTTTATAGATTTTTTGATCATGGCCATTCTGACTGGTGTGAGATGATATCTCACTGTAGTTTGGATTTGCATTTCTCTAATGATTAATGATGTTGAGCATTCTTTCATGTGTTTGTTGGCAGTCTGTATATCTTCTTCGGAGAAATGTCTATTTAGGTGTTCTGCCCATTTTTGAACTGGATTGTTTATTTTTTTATTATTGAGCTGCATGAGCTGCTTATAAATTTTGGAGATTAATCCTTTGACAGTTGCTTCATTTGCAAATATGTTCTCCCATTCTGAGGGTTGTCTTTTGGTCTCATTTATGGTTTTTTGCTATGAAAAAGTTTTGTAGTTTCATTAGGTCCCATTTGTTTATTTTTGTTTTTATTTCCATTTAACTAGGAAGTGATTCAAAGAGGATCTTGATGTCATTTATGTCACAGAGTGTTCTGCCTCTGTTTTCTTCTAAGAGTTTGATCGTTTCTGGCCTTACATTTAGGTCTTTAATCCAGTTTGAGCTTATTTTCGTGTATGGTGTTAGGGAGTGATCTAATCTCATACTCTTACATGTACCTGTCCAGCTTTCCCAGCACCACTTATTGAAGACACTGTCCTTTCTCCACTGTACATTCCTGCCTCCTTTACCAAAGATAAGGTGACCATATGAGAGTGGGTTTATCTCTGGGCTTTCTATCCTGTTCCATTGATCTATCTTTCTGATTTTGTGCCAGTACCATACTGTCTTGATTACTGTAGCTTTGTAGTATAGTATGAAGTCAGGGAGCCTGATTCCTCCAGGCCCGTTTTTCATTCTCAAGATTGCTTTGGTTATTCGGGGTCTTTTGTGTTTCCATACAAATTGTGAAATTTTTTGTTCTAGTCGTGTGAAAAATGCCAGTGGTAGTTTGATAGGGATTTCAACGAATCTGTAGATTGCTTTGGGTAGTAGAGTCATTTTCACAATGTTGATTCTTCCAATCCAAGAACATGGTATATCTCTCCATCTATTTGTATCATCTTTAATTTCTTTCATCAGTGTCTTACAATTTTCTGTATACAAGCCTTTTGTCTCCTTAGGTAGGTTTATTCCTAGATACTTTATTCTTTTTGCTGCAATGGTAAATGAGAGTGTTTTCTTGATTTCACTTTCATATTTCTCATCATTAGTGTATAGGATGCCAGAAATTTCTGTGCATTAATTTTGTATCCTGCTACCTTACCAAATTCATTGATTAGCTCTAGTAGTTTTCTGGTAGCATCTTTAGGATTCTCTATGTATAGTATCATGTTATCTGCAAACAGTGACAGCTTTACTTCTTCTTTTCTGATTTGGATTCCCTTTATTTCCTTTTCTTCTCTGATTGCTGTGGCTAAAACTTCCAAAAATACGTTGAATAAGAGTGAGAGTGGGCAACCTTGTCTTGTTCCTGATCTTAGTGGAAATGCTTTCAGTTTTTCACCATTGAGGACGATGTTGGCTGTGGGTTTGTCATATATGGCCTTTATTTTGTTGAGGAAAGTTCCCTCTATGCCTACTTTCTGCAGGGTTTTTATCATAAATGGGTGTTGAATTTTGTCAAAAGCTTTCTCTGCATCTATTGTGATGACCATATGGTTTTTCTCCTTCAGTGTGTTAATATGGTGTAGCACTTTGATTGGTTTGCATATACTGAAGAATCCTTGCATTCCTGGAATAAACCCCACTTGATCATGGTGTATGATCCTTTTAATATGCTGTTGGATTCAGTTTGCTAGTATTTTGTTGAGGATTTTTGCATCTATGTTCATCAGTGATATTGGCCTGCAGTATTCTTTCTTTGTGACATCCTTGTATGGTTTTGGTATCAAGGTGATGTTGGCCTCTTAGAATGAGTTTGGGAGTGTTCTGCCCTCTGCTATATTTTGGAAGAGTTTGAGGAGGATAGATGTTAGCTCTTCTCTAAATGTTTGATAGAATTCGCCTGTGAAGCCATCTGGTCCTGGGCTTTTGTCTGTTGGAAGATTTTTAATCTCAGTTTCAATTTCAGTGCTTGTGATTGGCGTGTTCATATTTACTATTTCTTCCTGATTCAGTCTTGGCATGTTGTGTATTTCTAAGAATTAGTCCATTTCTTCCAGCCTGTCTGTTTTATTGGCATTAGGTTGCTAGTAGTAAGCTCTCATGATCTTTTGTATTTCTGCAGTGTCAGATGTTACTTCTCCTTTTTCATTTATAAATCTATTGATTTGAGACTTCTCTCTTTTTTTCATGATGAATCTGGCTAATGGATTATCAATTTTGTTTATCTTCTCAAAGAACCAGCTTTCAGTTTTCTTGATCTTTGCTATCATTTCCTTCATTTCTTTTTCATTTATTTCTGATTTGATTTTTTTTTTTTTTTTTTTTTTTTGCGATATGCGGGCCTCTCACCTCTTTGGCCCCTTCTGTAGTGGAGCACCGGTTCTGGACACGCAGGCCCAGCGGCCACGCCTCATGGGCCCACCCACTCCACGGCACGTGGGATCATCCCAGACTGGAGCACGAACCCGCGTCCCCTGCATCAACAGGCAGACTTTCATCCACTGCGCCACCAGGGAAGACCTCTGATCTGATTTTTATGATTTCGTTCGTTCTGCTAACATTGGGGTTTTTTTTGGTTGTTGTTTTTCTTTCTCTAATTGCTTTAGGTGTAAGTTTAGGTTGTTTTTTCGAGATGTTTCCTGTTTCTTAAGGTAGGATTGTATTGCTATAAACTTCCTTCCTAGAATTGCTTTTGTTGCATACCATAGGTTTTGGATCGTCATGTCTCCATTGTCATTTGTTTCTAGGTATTTTTTTTTAATTTCCTCTTTGATTTCTTCAGTGATCACGTAGTCATTAAGTAGTGCATTTTTGAGCCTCCATGTGTTTGTATTTTTTACAGATCTTCTCCTGTAATTGAAATCTAGTCTCATAGTGTTGTGGTCGGAAAAGATACTTGATACAATGTCAATTTTCTTAAATATCCCAAGGCTTGATTTGTGACCCAAGATATGATCTATCCTGGAGAATGTTCCATGAGCACTTGAGAAAAATGTCTATTCTGTTGTTTTGGGATGGAATGTCCTATAAATATCAGTTAAGTCCATCTTGTTTAATGTATCATGTAAAGCTTGTGTTTCCTTTTTTCTTTTCATTTTGGATGATATATCTATTGGTGAAAGTGGGGTGTTAAAGTCCCCTACTAGGAATGTGTTACTGTCGACTTCCCCTTTTATGGCTGTTAGTATTTGCCTTATGTGTTGAAGTGCTCCTATGTTGGGGTCATAAATATTTACAATTTTTATATCTTCTTCTTGGATCAATCCCTTGATTATTATGTAGTGTCCTTCTTTGTCTGTTCTAATAGTCTTTATTTTAAAGTCTATTTTGTCTGATATGAGAATTTCTACTCCAGCTTTCTTTTGGTTTCCGTTTGCATGGAATATCTTTTTCCATCCCCTTACTTTCAATCTGTATGTGTCTCTAGGTCTGAAGTGGGTCTCTTGTAGACAGCATATATATGGGTCTTGTTTTTGTATCCATTCAGCCAATCTGTGCCTTTTGGTGGGAGAATTTAGTCCATTTACAAGTAAGGTAATTATCGATATTTATGTTACTATTCCCATTTTCTTAATTGTTTTGTGTTCGTTATTATAGGTCTTTTCCTTCTCTTGTGTTTCTTGCCTAAAGAAGTTCCTTTAGCATTTGTTTTAAAGCTGGTTTGGTGGTGATGAACTCTCTCAGCTTTTGCTTGTCTATAAAGGTTTTAATTTCTCCGTCAAATCGGAATGAACTCCTTGCTGGCTAGAGTAGTCTTGGTTGCAGGTTTTTCTCCTTCCTCATTTTAAATTTGTCCTGCCAGTCCCTTCTGACTTGCAGAGTTTCTGCTGAAAGATCAGTGGTTAACCTTATGGAGATTCCCTTGTGTGTTATTTGTTGTTTTTCCCTTGCTGCTTTTAATATGTTTTCTTTGTATTTAATTTTTGACAGTTTTATTAATATGTGTCTTCGCGTATTTCTCCTTGTATTTATCCTGTATGGGACTCTCTGTGCTTCCTGCACTTTTTAACTATTTCCTTTCCCATATTAAGGAAGTTTTCAACTATAATATCTTCAAATACTTTCTCAGTCCCTTTGTCTTTCTCTTCCTCTTCTGGAACCCCCTATAATGCGAATGTTGGTGTGTTTAATGTTGCCCCAGAGTTCTCTCAGACTGTCGTCAGTTCTTTTCATTCTTTTTTCTTTATTCTTCTCTGCAGTAGTTATTTCCACTCTTTTATCTTCCAGGTGACTTATCCATTCTTCTGCTTCAGTTATTCTTCTATGGATCCCATCTAGAGTATTTTAAATTTCATTTATTGTGTTGTTCATCATTACTTTTTTCATATTTCGTTCTTTTAGGTCCTTGTTAAATGTTTCTTGCATTTTGTCTATTGTATTTCCAAGATTTTGGATCATCTTTACTGTCATTATTCTGAATTCTTTTTCAGGTAGACTGCCTATTTCCTCTTCATTTTTTAGGTCTGATGGATTTTTATCTTGCTTCTTCAACTGCTTTGGGTTTTTCTGTCTTCTCATTTTGTTTATCTTACTGTGTTTAGAGTATCCTTTTTGCAGGCTGCAGGTTCGTAGTTCCTGTTGTTTTTGGTGTCTGTCCCCAGTGGCTAAAGTTGGTTCAGTGGGCTCTGTAGGTTTCCTGGTGGAGGGGACTAGTGCCTGTGTTCTGGTGGATGAGGCTGGATCTTGCCTTTCTGGTGGGTAAGTCCACGTCTGTTGGTGTGTATAGGGGTGTCTGTGGACTTATTATGATATTAGGCAGCCCCTCTGCTAATGGGTGGGGTTGTGTTCCTGTCTTGCTAGTTGTTTGTCATAGGTTGTCCAGCACTGTATCTTGCTGGTCGTTGAGTGAAGCTGGCTGCTAGTGTTGAGATGGAGATCTCTGGGAAATTTTTGCCATTTGATATTATGTGGAGTTGGGAGGTCTCTTGTGGACCAGTGTCCTGAAGTTGGCTCTCCCACCTCAGAGGCAGAGCACTGACTCCTGGCTACAGCACCATGAGCCTTTCATTCACATGGCTCAGAATAAAAGTGAGATAAAGTAGAAAGGAAGAATTAGTAGAAATAGAAATAAGGAAAGAAGAAAGAAAGAAGGAAAGAAAGAAAGGAAGGAGGGAGGGAGGGAAGGAGGGTAGGAGGAAGGAAGGAAGGAAGGAGGGAAAGAAGGAAAGAAGGAAAGAAAGAGAGGAAGGAAGAAAGAAAGAAAGAACATAAAGTAAAATAAAATAAACTATGATAAAATAAAATAAAGTTATTAAAATAAAAAATAATTATTAAAAAAATTTAAAAATATGGACAGATAGAACCCTAGGACAAATGGTGGAAGCAAAGCTATACAGACAAAATCTCACACAGAAACATACACATACACACTCACAAAAAGAGGAAAAGTGGAAAAAGTCATAAATCTTGCTCTCAACGTCTACCTCCTCAATTTGGGATTATTTGTTGTCTATTGTGGTATTCCACAGATGCAGGATACATCAGGTTGATTGTGAAGCTTTAATCTGCTGCTTCTGAGGCTGCTGGGTGAGATTTCCTTTTCTCTTCTTTGTTCTCACAGCTCCTGGGGCATGTAGGTTGCTGGAGGGCATCTGTTCTTCGCTCAGACAGGACGGGGGTAAAGGAGCAGCTGCTTTGGGGACTCTGGCTCAGTCAGACCCAGGGTAGGGAGGGCTACTGAGTGCGGGGCGAGCCTGCGGAGGCAGAGGCTGTCGTGACATTGCACCAGCCTTAGGTTCGCCATGTGTTCTCCCGGAGAAATTGTCCCTGGATCCCGGGACCCTGGCAGTGGCGGGCTGCACAGGCTCCCTGGAATGGGCGTGTGGATAGTGCCCTGTGCTCGCACACAGGCTTCTTGTTGGTGGCAGTAAGCCTTAGTGTCTTATGCCCATCTCCCGGGCCTGTGCTTTTAGCTGTGGCTCGTGCCCGTCTCTGGAGCTCCTTTAAGTAGCGCTCTTAATCCCCTCTCCTCGCACACCAGGAAACAAAGAGGGAAGAAAAAGTCTCTTGCCTCTTCAGCACGTCCAGACTTTTCCCCGGACTCCCTCTGGCTAGCCGTGGTGCACCAACCCCCTGCAGGCTGTGTTCACGCTGCCAACCCCAGTCCTCTCCCTGTGCTCTGAAGTCAGAGCCTCAGCTCTCAGCCTCCGCCCATCCCGGCGGGTGAGCAGACAAGCCTCTCAGGCTGGTGAGTGCTGGTCGTCACCAATCCTCTGTGCGGGAATCTCTCCACTTTGCCCTTCGCATGCCTCTTGCTGTGCTCTCCTCCATGGCTCCGAAGCTTCCCCCTCCGCCACCCGCGGTCTACGCCCACAAAGGGGCTTCCTGTGTGTGGAAACCTTTCCTCCTTCACAGCTCCCTCCCACTGGTGCAGCTCCCATCCCTATTCTTTTGTCTCTGTTTATTCTTTTTTCTTTTGCCCTACTCAGGTACGTGGGGAGTTTCTTGCCTTTTGGGAGGTCTGTGGTCTTCTGCCAGCGTTCAGTAGGTGTTCTGTAGGAGTTGTTCCACGTGTAGATGTATTTCTGGTGTATCTGTGGGGTGGAAAGTGATCTCCGCATCTTACTCTTCTGCCATCTTCCCACTATAACTTAATCAATTTGCTATACACCTGAAACTAACACAACATTGTAAATCAAGTATACTTAAATAAAAAAATAATTAATAATTAAAAAACAGATATGTTTACTATCTTGATTGTAGTTATCATTTCACAGTTGCATACATGAAAGCTCACCAAATTGTATATTTTAAGCATGTGTATTTTATTGCACATCAATCATTCCTCCATAAAGCTCTTGTGAGGGGGAATGTAGACATGTAACAGTAGCTCTGAATACAACCTCTGTCAACATTCTACTAATATACTTATAAATACTCAGAAGAAAGATATAACCTCCGTCTCACATTGAAACTCAAATTTCTATCTAATTTAAAAATCTGGTAGCAAACTCTAAGTGTAAGGATAATTTAATTTAGGTAACTAGTTAGGAGTTGCCTCATGGCATAATTTGATTCATGAACTTGAGGTAGGAACATACTTCAACTTTTATCTACTTTCTTTTTGTGACACAGAGACCTATTTTTTATAACAACTATTAACTTGGATCATGTGAATTAATAAATACTGTCTTTAACATTTTATAAAAGCAATTTCTATTTTTCTTGCCTCTTAGGTCGTTTGTTTTTTCTACATCTTTATTGGAGTATAATTCTTTACAATGTTGTGTTAGTTTATGCTTTATTACAAAGTGAATCAGCGATATGTATACATATATCCCCATACTCCCTTCCTCTTGAAACTCCCCCCATCCCACCCATCTAGGTGGTCACAGAACACCAAGTTAATCTCCCTGTTCTATGTAGTTGCTTCCCACTAGCTATGTATTTTACATTTGATAGTGTATATTTGTCAATGCAACTCTCTCACTTCATCGCAGCTTCCCCTTCCCCTCTGCCCATGTCCTCCAATCCATTCTCTACGTCTGCATCTTTATTCTTGTCCTGCCCCTAGGTTCATCTGAACCTGTTTTTTGTTTGGATTCCATATATATGTGTTAGCATATGGTTTTTCTCTTTATGACTTACTTCACTCTTGACTTACTTCACTCTGTATGACAGACTCTAGGTCCATCTACCTCACTACAAATAACTCAATTTTGTTTCTTTTTATGGTTTATATTCCATTTTATACATGTGCCACATCTTCTTTATCCATTCATTTTTTGATGGACATTTACATTACATTTCTTCTATGTCCTGGCTATTGTAAATAGTGCTGCAATGAACATTGAGATACATGCATCCTTTTGTATTATGGTTTTCTCAGGGTATATGCCCAGTAGTGAGATTTATGGGTCATAAGGTAGTTCTATTTTTAGTTTTTTGAGGAACTTCCATACTGTTCTCCATAGTGGCTGTATCAATTTACATTCCCACCAACTGTGCAAGAGTGTTCCCTTTTCTCCACACCCTCTCCAGCATTTATTGTTTGTAGATTTTATAATGATGGCCATTCTGAGTGGTGTGAGGTGATACCTCAGTGTGGTTTGGATTTGCATTTCTCTAATGATTACGTTGAGCTAATAGAAAGTTGAACAACACTCCCCTTACTCAGAAAATGCAGATATCAGAGGAATACCAACCTTCTCTTGTATATCACTTTTACTGAATCCAACCAGAGACTGTGTCTTCCAAAGACCAAGTGTACAATAAGTGAGGTGAAGACCAGGATGACTGGTTCATTGTATTCTGAGAACTTTGGTTCCCATAGGCAAAATGATCTAGGCAGGGATATAGGAAAAATACTGGTGTGACATAACTTTTAAGAATTGTAGTTCTTATTGTACTCCATCAGAAAATCAGGCCATGTGAATAGGAAAATTGTGTCTCATAGTGAATGCAAATTAGCAACTAGGAAATGAATTAGAAATTTTTATGTATATCAGCCTGCCTTCCAGCTTTAGAACTGAGGGAACACAGAAGCAGTCATACAGTGGGACCAAGGGAGAGCTGTTTTGTTTTGTTTTTAAAATATATACAGAGTCTAAATATCCCTTACCTTCTTTAAAGTGATTTATATGCAGAATTCAGAAAAAAATATTAGAAAATGATGGCATCCACAATAAACATGCAAAAGTATAAGCAGCAAGAATAAACAATGACAACAGGTTGATGAAGAGTGAAAAAAATGAGGATGAAAATGTACCAGGTTGCAACAACATAAGAAGTGAATAAAGTCAAGAAGGATTTCTTGGAGACTAAATCCAAAATAACATAGTTGAAATACACATTGAAGGCAATAAAGAACATGATTGAAACTGTGTTAACTGGAATTAGTGTTATGATGAATAATCTTGAGATGCTATTCTAGAATTCAAAATAAAAGAATGATCAGATGAAAATATTATAAAGGGAGCATTTACAATGAATCAACAAATAGAGATATTGCATATGCCTTACTAACATTATTGAGAATGAAATAGCAATTACTGAATAGAAACATTAATCAAAGTTAAATAGATAATATATTTCTATGATCCTAAGATGAGCAAAGATATTATACACATAGAAATGCTCACTCTATACTAGACTCTATGCCTAGAAATGTATTTTCAATATTTTTCATTTCACATATAAAAAGAAGAGTCTTAAAACATATCAGCCCACAAAACGAGTTATCTAGGAAAGAAAAATATTCACACTGACCTCACAATTCTTTAAACCAAATAATACCTTGAGGATTTTGAGAAGGAAAGTGTGTGACCTGAGAATTTTATTCCTATTTTTATTTTGCAGGACAACATAAAGATATTCTCTCATGTACACATATGCACATATATCACTAATGTATTATTTTCTTAATTGAAAAAGTATTCTGAAATCTATCAATATGGTCCCAAATCTATTAAGATTTGAAATACACATAAATAATTTATCAAAAGACTGTTGGATGAGTATAGAACCAAGTATAAATAATGAGTTATGTTGAAATAATTACTGTAAATTTGGTTATAAAACAATAAAAATGTAAAAACAAAAATTTTTTAAAAGCTGTATTATAGAAGAATGATGATGTTATCTGGATCCAATATGCCAGATTATGTTCATAAAGACAGTAAGTGGGCTAGTAAGTTGTTAAACTAATCTTATATTGCTCAAAACAAAAAACATAGCATGTCAAGCTTGGGGCTGACATATAGGAAAGTTTTTGTAGAACTTTAAGATATCTACTCATTAAATTAAAAGGAGACTCTATACATTATAAAATACTGCAAAAGGAGGAGTAATGCAGGAAAAAGCTTTAAACTGAACAAAGAAAGTTATTTCATATTAAAAATTATATTTCAAATAACATTGCATTAAAATTTATGAAGAAAAATGCCTTAGAAATATAAGTAGAAATTGACAGAAACACAGTAGCAAGAGACTTTAGCCTTTAAAAGTCCTTGACAGATGAAGTGGTCAAAAAAGAAGTAAAGTTGTAGATAAATTTTGAAACACAATCAAGTTTTATTTCCCATTTAAGTATATAACTTTATCCCATACAAACATAATATATGATCTTTACAAATAATCATGGTATCACATACTAGGCCACAAAGGAAAAGTCGATAAATAGTACAATGTAGACATTGTACAGAAAAGAATGAATCTATAACCAGTATTATAAACAAAGGAGAAAGTGCTGTCAATGTATTAGACATTTTTAGTAATTCCTGGAAGAAGCAGATAGAATTGGACTGAACAGCCTGTCTGTCTCTCTTTCTGCTATTAGCTCAAGCTCACTAAAGTGAAATCAATCAGTAGACATGCCTCCAGTCTCTAACACTGTGTCCGCTATATTATTGATCAGAAAGAATTATTAAGGAAACAGACTTACCTAATTGCAGAGGACCCTACACCTTCCATTGACACTAAACAAGACAGTATTACATTGATAAATATACATTGATAAGCAAGATTTTGCACATTTAAAGAAAATCAACAGCATAAAACAGAAGTTCCAAAATGAACAAATAGAATGATAAATTTGGAAGAATGATAACTCATGAAACAAGGTACTTAAAAGTATTAATTAGTATCCTCAGAGATATCAACAAGTTATTATAATCATAAAACAAAAGCAGTCTATTCTAGGAAAAAAGCAGTTATAGATAAAAAAATGTATACCCATAAAATGATAAATAAGATCACATAAATTGAAAAATCATTAGAAGGGCTTGAAAATGGAATGGTAATGGCTGGAGATTGAATTCATAATCTTAAAGTTGAGGAAACCAAATATATCACATGATGAAAGGGAAGAACAAGAATACTCTACCCAGCAAGGATCTCATTCAGATTCGATGTAGAAATCAAAGGCTTTACAGAAAAGCAAAAGCTAAACAAATTCAGCACTGCCAAACAAGCTGTACAACAAATGGTAAAGGCACTTCTCTAGGTGAAAAAGGAAAGAGTATACAAGAAAAAGGAAGATTACAAAATGGGAAAAATCATTGACAAACATAATGGAAAGGTAAGAAATCATCCCTATGAAAATATGATATCAAAACTAGCAATCAGGGATTAACAGCACTGCTTAAAGGAGTTCCAGAGATGGGAGCGAGACACGGCTATTAGCCCGGAACGCAGAGACGGGCATGAGATGCTAAGGTTGCTGCTGCAGCCACCAAGCAGCCTGTGTGCAAGCACAGGTCACTATCCACACGGCCCCTCCAGGGATCCTGTGCAGCCCGCCACTGCCAGGGTCCCTTAACCCAGGGACAACTTCCCAGGGAGAAGGCACAGTGCGCCTCAGGCTGGTGCAACGTCACACAGGCCTATGCCGCTGCAAGCCTGCCTTGCATAAGTATCCCTCCCTCCCCTCGACCATAGTGAGCTAGAACTGCCAAATCAGCTGCTCCTTTAACCCCGTCCTCTCTGAGCGAAGAACAGACGCCCTCAGGTGACCTACACGCAGAGGCGGGGCCAAATCTAAAGCTGAACCCTGGGAGCTGTGCGAACAAAGAAGAGAAAGGAAATTACTCCCAGCAGCCTCAGAAGCAGCAGATTAAAGCTCCACAATCAACTTGATGTTCCCTGCATCTGCGGAATACCTGAATAGACAAAGAATCATTCCACATGAGGTGGACTTTGGGAGCAAGATGTATTATTTTTTCCCCTTTTCCACTTTTTATGAGTGCTTATGTGTATGCTTCTGTGTGAGATTTTTTCCTGTATAACATTGCTCTCACCATTTCTCCTAGGGTTCTCTTCATCCAATTTTCTCACTTTTTTTCTTACTTAAAAATTTTTTTTCTTAATAATTATTTTTCATTTTAATAACTTTATTTTATTTAATCTTACTTAATTTTATTTTATCCTCTTTCTTTCTATTTTTTCTCCCTTTTTTTCTGAGCTGTGTGAAAGACAGGCTCTTGGAGCTCCAGACAAGCGTCAGGGCTGTGCCACTGAGGTGGCAGAGGCAACTTCAGGACACTGTCTACAAGAGACATCCCAGCTCCACAAAATATCAAACGGTGAAAATCTCCCAGATATCTCCATCTCAACACAAAGGCCCAGCTTCACATAACGACCAGCAAGCTACAGTGCTGGACACCCTATGCCAAACAACTAGCAAGACAGGAACACAACCCACCCATTAGCAGAGAGGCTGTCTAAAATCAAAATAAGGCCATAGAAACCCTAAAACACACCACCAGAAGTGGAAATGACCACCAGAAAGACAAGATCCAGCCTCATCCTCCAGAACACAGGCACTAGTCCCCTCCACCAGGGAGCCTACACAACCCACTGAACCAACATTAGCCACTGGGTACAGACACCAAAAACAATGGGAACTACAAACCTGCAGCCTGCATAAAGGAGACCCCAAACACAATAAGATAAGCAAAATAAGAAGGCAGAAAAACACACATCAGGTGAAGGAGCAAGGTAAAAACCCACCAGAGCAAACAAGTAAACAGGAAACAGGCAGTCTACCTGAAAAAGAATTCAGAATAAGGATAGTAAAGATGATCCAAATCTTGGAAATAGAAGAGAGAAAATGCAAGAAACATTTAACAGGACGTAGAAGAACTAAAGAGAAAACAAGCAATGATGAACAACACAATAAATGAAATTTAAAATAGAAGGGATCAATAACTGAGGCAGAAGAACGGATAAGTGACCTGGAAGATAAAATAGTGGAAATAACTACTGCAGAGCAGAATAAAGAAAAAAGAATGAAAAGAACTGAGGACAGTCTCAGAGACCTCTGGGACAACATTAAACGTACCAACATTCGAATTATAGGGGTTCCAGAAGAAGAAGAGAAAAAGAAAGGGACTGAGAAAATATTTGAAGAGATTATAGTTGAAAACTTCCCTAATATGGGAAAGGAAATAGTTAATCAAGTCCAGGAAACACAGAGAGTCCCATACAAGATAAATCCAAGGAGAAACACACCAAGACACATATTAATCAAACTATCAGAAATTAAATACAAAGAAAACATATTAAAAGCAGCAAGGGAAAAACAACAAATAACACACAAGGGAACCCCCATAAGGTTAACAGCTGAACTTTCAGCAGAATCTCTGCCAGCCAGAAGGGAGTGGCAGGACATATTGAAAGTGATGAAAGGGAGAAACCTACAACAAAGATTACTCTACCCAGCAAGGAGCTCATTCAGATTTGATGGAGAAATTAAAACCTTCACAGACAAGCAAAAGCTGAAAGAGTTCAGCACCACAAAACCAGCTTTACAACAAATGCTAAAGGAACTTCTCTAGGCAAGAAACACAAGACAAGGAAAAGAACTACAATAACAAACCCAAAACAATTAAGAAAATGGGAATAGGAGCATACATATTGATAATTACCTTAAATGAAAATGGATTAAATGTTCCCACCAAAAGACAAAGACTGGCTGAATGGATACAAAAACAAGACCCATATATATGTTGTCTAGAAGAGACCCACTTCAGACCCAGGGAAACATACAGACTGAAAGTGAGGGGATGGGAAAATATATTCCATGCAAATGGAAATCAGAAGAGCGCTGGAGTAGCAATTCCCATATCAGACAAAACAGACTTTAAAATAAAGACTATTAGAACAGACAAAGAAGGACACTACATAATGAACAAGGGATCGATCCCAGAAGAAGATATAGCAATTGTAAATATTTATGCACCCAACATAGCAGCACCTTAATGCATAAGGCAAATACTAACAGCCATAAAATGGAAAACCGACAGTAACACAATCCTAGTAGTGGACTTTAACACCCTACTTTCACCAATGGACAGATCATCCAAAATCAAAATAAATAAGGAAACACAAGCTTTAAATGATACATTAAACAAGATGGACTTAATTGATATTTATAGGACAATCCATCCAAAAACAACAGAATACACATTTTTCTCAAATGCTCATGGAACATTCACCAGGATAGATCATATCTTTGGTCACAAGTCTAGCCTTGGTAAAGGTAAGAAAACTGAAATTGTATCAAGTATCATTTCCGACCACAATGCTATGAGACTAGATATCACTAACAGGAAAATATCTGTAAAAAAATTTCAAACACATGGAGGCTAAACAATGCACTACTTAATAACGAAGTGATCACTGAAGAAATCACAGAGGAAATCAAAAAGTACCTAGAAACAAATGACAATGGAGACACGACAACGCAAAACCTGTGGGATGCAGCAAAAGCAGTTCTAAGAGGGAAGATTATAGCAATACAATCCTACTTTAAGAAACAGTAAACATCTGAAATAAAGAACCTAATCTTGCACCTAAAGCAATAAGAGGAAGAACAACAACAACAAAAAAAAACACCCAAAGTTGGGAGAAGGAAAGAAATCATAAAGATCAGACAAGAAATAAATGAAACAGAAATGAAGGAAACGATAGCAAAGATCAATAAAACTAAAAGCTGATTCTTTGAGAAGATAAACAAAATTGATAAACCATTATCTAGACTCATCAAGAAAAAAAAGAGAGAAGACTCAAATCAATAGAATTAGAGATGAAAAAGGAGAAGTGACAACTGACACTGCAGAAATACAAGATACTGAGAGATTACTACAAGCAACTCTATGCCAATAAGATGGACAACCTCGAAGAAATGGACAAATTCTAAGAAATGCACAACTTGCTGTGACTAACCAGGAAGAAATTGAAAATATGAACAGACCAATCACAAGCACTGAAATTGAAACTGTGATTAAAAATCTTCCAACAAACAAAAGCCCAGCACCAGATGGCTTCACAGGAGAATTCTATCTAACATTTAGAGAAGAGCTAACACTTATACTTCTCAAACTCTTCCAAAATATAGCAGAGGGAGGAACACTCCCAAACTCATTCTACGAGGCCACCATCATCCTGATAGCAAAACCAGACAAAGATGTCACAAAGAAAGAAAACTACAGGCCAATATCACTAATAAACATAGATGCAAAAATCCTCAACAAAATACTAGCAAACAGAGTCCAACAGCTCATTAAAAGGATCATACACAATGATCAAGCGGGGTTTATTCCAGGGATGCAAGGATTCTTCAAAATATGCAAATCAATCAATGTGATACACCGTATTAACAAATTGAATGAGAAAAACCGTATGATCATCTCAGTAGATGCAGAGAAAGCTTTCAACAAATTCAATACCCATTTATGATACAAACCCTGCAGAAAGTAGGCATAGAGGGAACTTTCCTCAACATAATAAAGGCCATGTATGATAAACCCACAGCCAACATCGTTCTCAATGGTGAAAAACTGAAATCATTTCCACTAAGATTAGGAACAGGACAAGGTTGCCAACTCTCACCACTCTTATACAACATATTTTTAGAAGTTTTAGCCACAGCAATCAGGAAGAAAAGGAATCCAAATCAGAAAAGAAGAAGTAAAGCTGTCACTGTTTGCAGATGACATGATACTATACATAGAGAATCCTAAAGATGCTACCAGAAAACTACTAGAGCTAATCAATGAATTTGGTAAAGTAGCAGGATACCAAATTAATGCACAGAAATCGTTGGCCGTCTTATACACTAATGATGAAAAATTTGAAAGTAAAATTAAGAAAACACTTCCATTTACCATTGCAACAAGAAGAATAAAATATCTAGGACTAAACCTACCTCAGGAGACAAAATACCTGTATGCAGAAAATTATAAGACACTGATGAAAGAAATTAAAGATGATACAAATGGATGGAGAGATACACCATGTTCTTGGATTGGAAGAATCAACATTGTGAAAATGACTCTTCTACGCAAAGCAATTACAGATTCAGTGAAATCCTTACCAAACTACCACTGGCATTTTTCACAGAACTGGAACAAAAAATTTCACAATTTGTATGGAAACACAAAGGACTCGAATAGCCAAAGCAATATTGAGAACGAAAAATGGAGCTGGAGGAATCAGGCTTGCTGACTTCAGACTATACCACAAAGCTACAGTAATCTAGACAGTATGTTACTGGCACAAAAACAGAAATATAGATCAATGGAACAGGATAGAAAGCCCAGAGGTAAACCCACACACATATGGTCACCTTATCTTTGATTAAGGAGGCAAGAATATACAGTGGAGAAAAGACAGCCTCTTCAATAAGTGGTGCTGGGAAAACTGGACAGGTACATATAAAAGTATGAGATTAGATCACTCCCTAACACCATACACAAAAATAAGCTCAAAATGGATTAAAGACGTAAATTATAGCCCAGAAACTATCAAACCCTTAGAGGAAAACCTAGGCAGAACACTCTATGGCATAAATCACAGCAAGATCCTTTTTAACCCACCTCTTAGAGAAATGGAAATAGAAACAAAAATAAACAAATGGGACCTAATGAAACTTCAAAGCTTTTGCACAGCAAAGGAAGCCATAAACGAGATGAAAAGACAACCCTCAGAATGGGAGAAAATATTTGCAAATGGAGCAACTGACAAAGGATTAATCTCCAAAATTTACAAGAAGCTCATGCAGCTCAGTAACCAAAAAAACAAACAACTCCAAAAATGAGCAGAAGACCTAAATAGACATTTCTCCAAAGAAGATATACAGACTGCCAACAAACACATGAAAGAATGCTCAACATCATTAATCATTAGAGAGATTCAAATCAAAACTTCAATGAGATATCATCTCACACCATTCAAAATGGCTGTCATCAAAAATCTAGAAACAATAAATGCTGAAGAGAGTGTGGAGAAAAGGGAACCCTCTTGCTCTGTTGGTGGGAATGTAAATTGATACGGGCACTATGGAGAACAGTATGGAAGTTCCTTAAAAAACTAGAAATAAAACTACCATGCGACCCAGCATTCCCACCTTGGGCATATACCCTGAGAAAACCATAATTCAAAAAGTGTCATGTATCAAAATGTTCATTGCAGCTCCATTTACAATAGCCAGGACATGGAAGCAACCTACGTGTCCATCAACAGATGAATGGATAAAGAAGATGTGGCACATATATAAAATGAAATATTACTCCACCATAAAATGAAATGAAATTTAGCTATTTGTAGTGAAGTGGTTGTACCTAGAATCTGTCATACAGAGTGAAGTAAGTCAGAAAGAGGAAAACAAATACCGTATGCTAACATATATATATGGAATCTAAAAAAAAAAAACAAGTTTGTTCTGATGAACCTAGTGGCATGCCAGGAAGAAATATCTAGACATAGGGAATGGACTTGAGGACATGGGGGGTTGGAGGGGTAGTTGGTTGGGATCAAGTAAGAGAGTAGCATTGACATATATAGATTACCAAATATAAAATAGATAGCTAGTGGGAAGAAGCTGCATAGCACAGGGAGATCAGCTATGTGTTTTGTGACCAACTAGAGGGGTGGGATAGAGAGAGTGGCAGGGAGTCTCAAGAGGGAGAGGATATGGGGATATATGTATACATGTGGCTGATTCACTTTGTTATACAGCAGAAGCTATCACAACACTGTAAAGCAATTATACTCCAAAAGAGATGTAAAAAACAAAACAGAAGTCTATAAACATCTATAAACAACAAACTTTGGAGAGGGTGTAGAGAATAGGCCACCTCATACACTGTTGGTGGGAATGTAAATTGGTACATCACTATGGATTACAGTATATTAATTTATAAATAGTCAAAAATACAAGTCAATGTAATAAAATAAGTTAAAATAGGAATATGAAATTAATAGTTCTTCTTTATATATGTTAGCAGGTGATGCTTAGAAATGAATAAGATTCACTGTGGACCAATCTTTCAAAATAAAATATTGAGGAGGAAAAAAGCAAGTCACAAAAGAGTCCTTATTGTATAATTCTCTTCAGGAAGAGGAAAAGCTAATCTAGGTGAGAGATTGGAAACTTTTTCTGTTAAAGGGCCATATAATAAACAATTTATGCTTTGCAGGCCTTATTTGGTCTCTTTGCAGCTCTTCAACGCTGCTGTTTAGTGCATAATCAGCCATAGGTAAAACATATATTAATAAGCATGGCTGTGTTCCAATAAAATTCCATTTACAAAAACAAGCAGTGGGCCACATTGGGCCTACAAGCCACAGTTTACCAACTCCTGCTCTAAATTGTTTAGAGGTACATATACACATGCATCACTATAAAGAAAAGCAAAGAAATTATTACTATAAAATCAAAGCTATGGTTACCACTGAGAGAGAGGCAGGAGTTACAATTGACTAGGGATACATGGGGAAAGGCTAGGGAGACAGTAATATTTTATTTGTTGACTTTAGTGGTTATTATCATTGTATTGTATTGTGTTATACATTATATTATATATTGTTAGTATATTGTATTATTTGTATTATATTGCATTATTTGTATTGTATCACCATACAAATATGTGCTAATATATATGTATGTATGTATATATATATATATATATATATATATATAAAATACCCTTTCTGTATACTATATTTTACAATAACATTTTTTTTCAACTAAAAATGTATAGGAATTGACTGGAAAGAAAAATGACCCAAGCAATACAAAGACAGAAAAAAGATTTCCTCACATACCATCCTTTGGTACATTTTAAAAGTCCTATAGCTTATTACTCCTTTTCACATGGGCTCACAAGATTCTCATTTAAAATTTGCAAGGAAAAAAAGAGATACACACAAGCAATTGAGAGTGAAAGGACATTAACTCAAACACATTTTTCTTGTGAGGCCATCTCTTAGAGTCTCTGTGAAAGACAAACTTTGGGGTTAGCTGCACCTCAGTTTAAATCTGGGCCCTGCCACTTACTAACTAGAAGAACTTGGGCAAAGTTACTTAAACCTACTGAGCTTTAGTTTCCACATTTGCAAACTAGGGCTAGTAATAACTATTTTTAGAATTTCTGAATTGATGATAATGATAGAAATATGATTGATAAATAGATGACAGATATCCTAGTATAGTACTTATATATTTTTTCTGAATCAGTGCACTTCTGAGAACTTTCTTTCCCCAGTCATTTATTCCTTTATCAGAGCTATTAAATTAAATTCTACCAACATTTCCTGAACATATGTTATGTACCTACCAGGCAATGGGCTCAAATTTGGTAAGATCCAAAAATCATTGCCCTTGAGAAACTCACAACCTAGCAGGGGAACCCAATGTGTTCAAGATCCACTCTGGGACCCCTGAAGAAAGATGTTACAGGTTGGAGTCCCTGGAAATCAGAGTCAGAGATTAGCATGCAGGAGATAAAACATTAGGAGTACTTTGAGATCAACAACTATGTAAAGGGAGGAAAGGACACAGGATTGGGCAGAGAGAGAACTGAGCTGTGATAGAGTATCAGCAGAGGCCTCAGGTAATCCTACAGGGAATTCTGAAACTGGAATGATCCTTCAGAGTTGTCTTGAGTTGGGGTAAGGTGGCTAAGCCTTTATATATATATCCCTGTATTTATCACTCATTGGAGGCATACCTGTTTGCCTCAGCTGTGGAAAGGGGACATGACATTAGACAAGGCAGCTCTTTACAAATGAGGAAATTCCTGATGCAAGTTGAAATATGAGGGCCATATTCCAATTGTCACTTCCAGCACTCCCAGTGAGGGAAGAAATTCATTCATTCCTGTAGGGAGATTAGAAAGCTCCTTAAAACCACCACAGATGTGTCACTGGTTGTTGAAATATTCTTTCTGTGTGTCTGCATTTTTTCTTGTCAACTACATCAAAAACCCCTCTTGGACTATACACACAGGAGGAACTCAATAAAAGTCTGGATCCCAAGAAATGCTGAGACCAGTTTTGAACTTGTTTAAAGAAAAAAAAAAGGTGAAACAGGTGAGGGGGCTAATTTTGCATTTCTTGTTTTTCTTCTTTATTATGGTTTCTGTCCATGATTTTAAAAAGTCTTTAATTAATGATACATTTTTTGGACTTCTGCCCTCAATGCAGAGGACATGTTACTGAAAATCAAAGAACTGAATAATAAATAACGGGCCAAGCAGTAAAGTGCTCCTCAGATGCAGGAATAGAAATTCAAACCCAAAGCAGAAAATGGTACAGCTCATTGTAATTACCAACATGGAAGGAGGGCCTTCTGCACAGATGGCTCCATCTCAATTAGTCTTCTTCATGTCAGGAGCTCTAAGCAATGCCTTGCCTGCTTAACTTGTGGCCTTAAACCCAGGGCACCTTAAAAAGCATCTGGCTTGGATACAGTACAATGATTCAAGCACTTTTATGGTTTAAACAAGGTTCTGTTTTCCACCCACCTAGATCCATAAAGTAGCTGAAAAGTCCTTTAGCTTCTGAGAATCAGAGGAAACTGGAGGAAGGGAAAACTCAGTTGAGGGGCTCAACAAATTTGATTCAGTTCCCCAAACACTACCTGAGAACCTACTCTGTGCCAGGCCCTGGGTTGGGCCCTGGGCAAACTGATAAATCAGACATATTCCCTGTCCACTAGAAGTTTCTAATATAGTGGGGTAGAGCTTCAGGAAATCAGACAATTGTAATACTGGTTGGATGGAGGGGGTGACAGTCAATAAAGAATGATGATAAGAACTATCTCTATTCAGGAGATAGAATTTCCAGGACTTGAGCCCACTAAGGAATATATGTACACGGACTAAGTGAGAATCACTGAAGACCTAAGTACTTATGGAAATATAACCCATTCTTTGCCCACCTAGCTGTGATTTCTAACATATGTCTTCCTCTACCTGAAGCAGAGACATCTTTTATCTAATCTGAACAAAGGTTCTAAGTCGTGCTTTTAAAGAAAATCTCACAGAGGTCATATATAGATTTTCTGGCTGGTCTGAACATTTAATGCTGTGAGGAGGGAGGAGAAGAAAGATGGGGAGGCAGTGGTGGTAAGTGGGGCTAGGGAGATAATTGATCAGGAGTTGGATTTTGAAAGGCATTGTGATATACAGAGCTACTGTATAATATAATATACAGACAACCATCAAAGTGTTTTGAGAATGGAAATGACATGCTCATATTTTTTCTTTGTAATTAGACTTTTTATTTTGAGGTAATTATGAATTCACATGGAATTATAAGAAATAATACATAAAGATTCTTTGTACCCTTTACCCAGTTTCCCCAATAATGACATCTTGCAAAACTATAATACTTCACAAATAAGACATTGACTTTGATATTGTCAAGATAAAGAACATTTCCTCAATGATCCCTCATTTTTCCCTTTTATGAAAGCACCCCCTTTCCTCTGGCCATCACTAATATATTCTCCATTTCTATAATTTTATATTTTCAAGAATGTTATATAATGGAAGCATACATTATATAATCTTTGGGGATTGGCTTTTTTAACAGTATAATTCTTTGAAGGTTCATCCAGGTTGTTTCAAGTATCAATTTTTTATTTTTATTGCTAAGTAGTATTCCAAAGTACGGGCATGTCACAGTTTGTTTATCGTTTCACAAGTTGATGCGTATTCAGATTGTTTACATTTTTGACTATTTTGAGTAATGCTGGTATAAACATTTGTGTACAAGTTTTCATGTGATCATACCTTTCCATTTCTCTGAGATTAATACCCAAGAGTACAACTGCTGGATTATATGGTAGTTGCTGTTCTACCATTTTAAATTATTACCAGCAATGTATGAGTGATCCAGGTTTTTCCATCCTCACCAGTATTTGGTAGTGTCATTGTTTTTTATTTTAATCATTCTGAAAGGTCTGTACTGATACCTAATGGTGATCCTATTTTGCATTTCCATAATGACTAGCGATATTAAAGATCTTTTCATGGATTTGATGTCTTTGATGAAATGTTTGTTCATATCTTTTGGTTATCTTATAATTGGATTATTTATTTCATTACTCTTGAGTTTGGGGAGTTCTTTATATGTTTAGATAAGAGACTTTTGTCTGATATGAACTTTACCAATTTTTTATCCTAGACTGTAGCTTGATTTTTCATACTCTTAATGTCTTTAGGACTGGAAAAGTTTTCTAGTTTTATTCATATGAAGTCTAATTTATTGATTTTTTAAAGGAGTATTTTAGGTGTTATGTCTAAGATTTTAAAAAGTCCTAAGTCCAGTAGATTTTCTCTTACATTATATTCTAAAAATTTTATAGTTTTACATCTTACTTTTAAGTCTTTGAACCATATTGAAATTTTTGAATAAGGTAAGAGGCTTTGGTCAAGGTTATGTTTATGCCTGTTGAAGTTCAATTTTTTCCTAGCAACATGAATTGAAAAGGCTATCCTTCCTTCATTGAATTGTTTTTGCAACTCTGTGAAGAATCATTTGGCTGTACATGTGGGGGGCTACCTTCTGTATATTCAGTTCTGTTCCATTGATCTTTGTGTCTATTCCTCCTGCCAAGACTATAATCTTGATTACTGTAGCTATATATATAAATTTTGAATTTGGGTACACTGATTCCTCTCACTTTATTCTCCTTCTTCAAATCATTTTAGCTACTCTAGTTCCTTTTGCTTTCCATATAAATTTCAGAATTATCTTGTTTATATCTATAAAAAAACATTACTAGAATTTTGACAGGAATTGTGATAAACCTTAGACCAATTTGGTGAGAATTCACTTCTCTACTCTGTTGAGTCTTCTAATGCATAAACATGATATGTCTCTACATTTATTTAAATCATCTTTGATTTCTCTTTTTAGTATTTTGTAGTTTTAGACACATGTTGTTGACTTTATACCTAAGTATTTGAATTTTTGAATGACTGTATTTTTAATTTCAGTGTCTATGTGCTCATTGCTAATATATAGGAATACAATTGCTTTTTTAAATGTTGTGCTTGTATGCTGAAACTATGCTGAACTCACTTATTAGTTCTAAGATATTTTGTAGATTCTCTGGAATTTTCTATATAGCCAGTTATGACATCTGCAATAAGGACAGTTTTATATCTTTCTTTCCAATCTGTATACCTTTTTTTTTTCTTTACCTCACTGGTTAGAATTTCCAGCACTATATTCAATAAGAGTGGGAAGAGCAGACATCCTTGCTTTATTCCCTACTACATGGGAAAGAATTGCCTTTCACTATTAATTGTAATGTTAGCTGTAGATTTTTTTGTAGATGCTTATTATTAACCTGAGGAAGATTTCCTCTGTTCCTACATTTCTGAGTGTTCTGATCATGAATTAGTATTAAATTGCATCAAATGCTTTCTCTGTATATTTTAACATAATCATGTGAATATACTTCTTGTTCTGTTAATATGGTGGATTACAGTGTTTTTTCTAACATGAAACAATCCTTGCATTCCTGGAATAAACTTTGCATGATCTTGTAGTATAGTTATTTTGTATTTTGATGAATTTTATTTGCTAATATTTTTTAAGGATTTTTTGTCTATATTCATGAGATATTTTGGTCTATAGTTTTCTTCTTTGGACTGTCTTTCTCTGATTTAGTTATACAGTAATGTCATCTTCATAAAAAGAGTTGGAAAGTGTTCTCTCCTCTTCTATTAGTAGGAAGAGATTATGTATAACTGGTTGATTCTTCTTTAAACATTTAGTCGAATTCCCCAGCGAAATCATCTCATCCTCAGTTTTTAAATTAAGAATTCAATTCCAGGCACTTCCTTGGCAATCCAGTGGTTAGGACTCCACTCTTCCACTGAAGTTCGCCTGGGTTCAATCCCTGATCAGGGTACTAAGACCTCGTAGGCCACATGGCATGGCCAAAAAAAAAGAAGAATTCAAGTCCTAGGAAGTTATGGGGCATAGTGGTTGTACCAATTTACATTCCCACCAACAGTGCAAGAGGGTTCCCTTTTCTCCACACCCTCTCCAGTGTTTATTGTTTGTAGACTTTTTGATGATGGCCATTCTGACTGATGTGAGGTGTTACCTCATTGTAGTTTTGATTTGCATTTCTCTAGTAATTAGCGATGTCAAAAAACTTTCATGGGCTTTTGGGAGATCTGTATGCCTTCTTTGAAGAAATGTCTATTTAGATCTTCTGCCAACTTTTAAAACATTGAGCTGCATGAGCTGTTCATATAATTTCAGATTAATCCCTTGCCAGTCGCCTAAGTTGCAAATATTTTCTTCATTTCTGTAGGTTATCTTTTTGGTTTGCTAATGGCTTCCTTTGCTGGGCAAAAGCTGTAAAGTTTAATTAGGTCACCGTTGTTTATTTTCGTTTTTATTTTCATTAATCTAGGAGGTGGATCCAAAAAGATATTGTTATGATTTATGTCAAAGAGTGTTCTGGCTGTTTTCTTCTAAGAGTTTTATAGCATGCAGTCTTAAATTTAAGTCTAATCCATTTTGAGTTTATTTTTGTGTATGGTGTTAGAGAATGTTCTAATTTTGTTCTTTTACATGTAGCTGTCTGGTTTGCCCAGCACCATTTATTGAAGAGACTATTCTCCATTGTAGAGCCTTTCCTCCTTTTTCTTAGGTTAATTGACCATGGGTGCACGGGCTTTCTGTCCTGTTCCATTGATCTATATTTCTGTTTCTGTGCCAGTACTATACTGTTTTCATGACTGTAGCTTTATAGTATAGTCTGAAGTCAGGGCGCCTGATTCCTCCAGCTCCATTCTTCTTTCTCAGAATTGCTTTGGCTGTTTGGATTCTTTGGTATTACCATACAAATTTTAAAATTTTTTGTTCTAGTTTTGTGAAAAATGCCATTGGTAATTTGATAGGGATTGCATTGAATCTGTAGATTCCCTTGGGTAGTATAGTCATTTTGATAGTTTTGAATGTTCCAATCCAAGAACATGGTATATCTTTCCATCTATTTGTGTCATCTTCTATTTCTTTCATCAGCATCTTATAGTTTTTAGAGTACAGGTTTTTGCTTTCTTAGGTTTATTCCTAAGTATTTTATTCATTTTGATGTGATAGTAAATGGGATTGTTTCCTTAATTTTTCTGATTTTTCATTGTTAGTGTATAGGAATGCAACAGATGGCTGTGTATTAATTTTATATCCTGCAAAGTTACCAAATTCATTGATGAGCTCTAGTAGTTTTCTGGTAGTATCTTTAGGATTTTCTATGTATAGCATCATGTCATCTGCAAACAGTGACAGTTTTACTTCTTCTTTTCCAACTTAGATTCCTTTTATTTATTTTACTTCTCTGATTGCCATGGCTAGGACTTCCAAAACTATGTTGAACAAAAGTGGTGAGAGTGGACATCCTTTTCTTGTTCCTGATCTTAGAGGAAATGCTTTCAGTTTTTCACCATTGAATATGATGTTAGCTGTGGGTTTGTCATATATGGTCTTTATTATGTTGATGTAGCTTCCCTCAATGACCAATTTATGGAGAGTTAAATGGGTTTTGAATTTTGTCAAAAGATTTTTCTGCATCTATTAAGATGACCATATGGGTTTTATTCTTCAATTTCTTAGTATGGTGTATCACACTGATTGACTTGTGTATACTGAAAAAATCCTTGCATCTCTGGGATAAATCCCAGTTGATCATGGTGTATGATCCTTGTAATGTAATGTTGGATTCAGTTTGCTTGTATTTTGTTGAGGATTTTTGCCTTTATGTTTATCAGTGATATTGGGCTTTAATTTTTTTTTTTTTTTTTGGTATCTTTGTCTGGTTTAGGTATCAGGGAGATAGTGGCCTCATAGAATGAGTTTCGGAGTGTTCCCTCCTCTCCAATTTTCTGAAAGAGTTTCAAAAGGAAAACTCTTCTTTAAATGTTTGATAGAATTCACCTGTGAAGCCATCTGGTCCTGGACTTTTATTTGTTGGAAGTTTTTTAATCACAGTCAATTTCAGTACTTGAGATTTTTCTGTTCATGTTATCTACTTCTTCCTGGTTCAGTCTTGGAAAGTTGTACCTTTCTTAGAATTTGTTCCTTTCTTCTACGTTGTCCATTTTTTTGTTCATATATTTCCTTATAGCAGTCTCTAATGATCCTTTGTATTTCTGTGATGTCACTTGAACCTTCTCCTTTTTCTTTTCTTATTTTGTTGATTTGAGCTCTCTCCCTTTTTTTCTTGATGAGTATGCCTAAAGATTTACCAATTTTGTTTATCTTTTCAAAGAACCAGATTTTCGTTTCATTGATCTTCACTATTGTTTTCTTCACCTCTATTTCATTTTATTTCTGCTGTGATCTTTATGATTTCTTTCCCTCTACTAACTTTGGGTTTTGTTTGTTCTTCTTTCTCTAGTTGCTTTAGGTGTATGGTTAGGTTGTTTGAGATTTTTCTTGTTTCCTGAGGTAAGACTGTACTGCTATAAACTTCCCTCTTAGAACTGTTTTTGCTGTGTCCCATAGAGTTTGGATTGTCATGCTCTCATTTTCATTGGGCTCTACGTATTTTTTGATTTCCTCTTTGATTTCTTTAGTTTTCCATTATTTGTTTAGTAACATATTGTTTAGCTTCCATGAGTTTGTGTTTTTCTATTTCATTTTAATTTTCATTTAGTTCCATGTATTATTTAAGTTCTCTTGCAGTTTTCTTTTTACCCATGTATTTAGTAGTGTGTTTCTTAGTATCTAAATGTTTGCAGATTTTCCTATTATCTTTCTCTTATTGATTTCTGGTTTGATTCCATTGTTGTCAGAAAATACAATCTGTATGGTTTAAAATGTTTTAAATTTATTTAAATTTAAATAATGTTGGGTGCTCAAGATATGGTCTACCTTGTTATACATTCCTTGTGCTCTTGTAAGGAATGTGTTTGCTGTTGTTATTTGGTGAAGTTTCCTATAAATATAGATTAGATCATTTTATTGGTTGATAGGTTGTTGAATTCTTCTATATCTTTGCTTATTTTCTGTTAATTGGTAAAAAAAGGAGTATTGAAGCCTCCAACCAAATTTAGATTTTTCTTTTTCTCCTTTTAGTTTTATCAATTTTTGCTTCACATATTTTGCAGCTCCATCGTTTTTTGCATACATATTTGGATTGCTTTGCCTTCTTTGTGAATGGACCCTTTTAGCATTATCTAATGTCCTTTTCTGTATCTGTCAATTTTCTTTGCTCTTAGTCTACTTTATCTGATATTAATATAACCACTGTTGCTTGTTTTTTATTAATGCATTTATGATATATTTTCTCCATTCTTTTACTCTCATGCCACTGCTATATTTTCAGTGAGTATCTTTTAGACAGAAAATACTCAGGTTTTTTTTAAATTCAATCTGTGAACCTCTATCTTTTGATTTTAAACTTTGTGTTTTGACCATTAAATTTTGATTTAATTATTGATATATAAGGGCTTATACCTGCCACTTTACTTTTGGTTTTCTCTTTTTTCGTTCTGCTTTTCTTTTGCTTCTTTTTTTATATTTCTTGCCTTTTTTTTTTTTTGCATTACATGAACATATTTTACAATTCTATGTTGATTTATACATTTCTTTTTTGAGTATATCTCTGAATAGCTTTTATAGTTGTTATTTTAAGTATTACATTATGTATGCAAAACTTATCAATCTACTGGTGTTATAATGTTACCAGTTTATTTGACCCCATTTAAAATATTGTCTTAAACATTTCCTCTACACTCATTGAGAACCACATGAGATAGTTCAATAATTTCTGTTTAAACCATCATACATAATTTTAAACTATGAAGGGGAGGAAGATAATCTGGTCTATTTACCCATATATTTGATTGGATTACTTTTTTTTTTTTTTGCCTCACTGCACAGATTGTGGGATCTTAGTTCCTTGAGCAGGCATTGAACCTGGGCTCTCAGTAGTGAATGCATGGAGTCTTAACCACTGGATCACCAGGGAATTCCTTGATTACCATTTCTTATTCCTAATATTTCAAGGTTCCCTCTATCTCATTTATTTTCTCTTTAGAGAACTTCCTTTAGCCATTATTTTAGAGCTGGTCTGATGACAAATTATTTTATTTGCCCTTGTTCTAAGAATGTCTTGATTTTCTCGTTACTCTTGAAGCATATTTTCATTGACTACAGAATTATGAAAAAGTTGTTTGCTCATTTGGTTTTTTCTCCAACATTTGAAAATTGTTGTGCTTCTTCCTTCTGGCATCCATGGTTTCGATGAGAAATCCACTATCATTTGAATTGCTTTAACTTATAGATAAGGTGCAATTTCTCTTTTACTACTTCAAGATTTTTTCTTTGTCTTTAATTTCAAGAATTGTAACTGAGTGTTGGTGTGGATTTCTTTTAATTTACCCTATTTGGGATTTGCTCAATTTCTTTAAACTGTAGATTTCTATCTTTTGACATATTTGGGAAGCTTTCAATAATTATTTCTTTAATTATGTGTCAGCCTTAGTCTCTTGCATCCCTCCTTTGGGACTCTGTTGACATGAATGTTAGATTTTTTTGTTATAGTCCCACAGGTCCCTGAAGCTCTGTAAATTTGTTTTAAATTTCTCATTGTTCTTCGGATTGGGTAATTTATATTGTTCTATCTTCCACTTTGCTGATTCTTTCCTTTGTCTCCTCCATTCTGTTGTTGAGCCCATCCACTGAGTTTCTTACTTGGGTTATTGTATTTTTCAGTGCTAAAGTTTATATTTGGTTCTTCTTTATATCTTCTTTTCTGTGTTGAAATTTTCTGTTTCTTTCCTAAGATATTCTACTTTTTCCTTTTTTCAATTTTGCTTTTGTAATTGTTCATTGAAATATTTTTATGATGCTGCTTTAAAATCTGTGTCAGATAATTTTAACATCTCTTATCTCAATATTGGAATCTATTGATTGCTATTTTTCCCACTGAGCTTGAGATCATACTGTTTCTTGGTATGATGAATTTTTTTTTATTGAAACCTGAACAATTTTGGTATTATGTTAAGAAATTCTAGATTTTATTTAAACATTCTATTTTATCTGGATTCCTCTGACACTACTCCAAACAGGGAAGGAGAATGCACGGTCTCATTACTACCAGGTGGGAATTGAAATTCAAAGTCTCTAGTAGGCCACCACTGGCACCCAACAGGAGTGGGGGAACTCTTTAGTACTTCTTGGAAAAGGTGGGGGTTCTGACTCCTTACTAGGCTTCCACTGATATCTCCCTGGTAATGAGGGGTAGGAGTGCCTTGTTAATGGCTTCTAATATGGCCTCCATTGACACCACAATGGAGTTGGCCTTGTTATTGCTGTGCAGTGATGAGTTTCCTGACTCTACTAAGCCTCTTCTGATATCACATGAACAGAGAGATGGAAGGGACAGATGCATCCTGTTACTGTCAGGTGAGTCTGGAATTCCAGGATCCCTACATGGTCTTCACTGACACCTGACAGAGGGTGCTCAATACCATCTAATGGTAATGAAAGTCCTGGCTCCACACTCAGCCTTATCTTATGACTCCTTAGCAGGTAATGTTTAGGTGCCTTGACATAGGCTGTTGAGGGTAGAAGTCTAGGTCTCTCGCTTGGCCTTTGCTGATCTGGTGGCTCTAGTTTTTTGTGTATGGTATTTGGCTTGAGTAGAGAGATTATTGTCTAAAAGTATTACATCTTGCTAGACTGTCTCTTTCCTGGTCCTTTGGCTAGAACAGGAAGACTTCTGTTTGGAATTTTGCCTATACCTCTTGGCATTTCTGGGTTGTTGGCTTTAATGTCAAGTATGGGATATATGATGCAAAAAGAAAATCCAGGAAACCCATCAGGATGTTGTTCCTTGGGTCTTTCACTCCCTATCCAGTCTGCCTACATTTATTCACCTTTCCAAATCTTCTTATGTTTGTTTCACATATAATACCATGATTTTGTAGTTTTATATAGCGGGAGGAATAGCAAATATTTTGTCCAGTACATATTTCTGGAAGAAGTTCAAACCTGTTTCAAAAGATGACTATGAAGGCAGCATGGTGAATGGGAATGGAGAAGACTATGGCTGGGAGCCTGGACTTCTCAGGGAATGGCAGTAATGTTGGTCCCACCATGTCTGATTACTTGGTGTTTATCTTAATCAGTTTGGGCCTCTATAATGAAAAGACCACAGCCTATGTCGCTTAAATAGCAAACATTTATTTCTCGTAGTTCTGGAGACTGTGAAGTCCAACATCAAGATACCAATAGATGTGGTATTTGGTGAGGGCCCACTTCCTGGTTCACAGAAGGCTATCTTCTTGCCTTGTCCTCATGTGGTGGAAAAGGTTAGGGATCTGTCTTTTTTATTTTATTTTTTTATTTTTTAACATCTTTATTGGGGTATAATTGCTTTACAATGGTGTGTTTGTTTCTGCTTTATAACAAAGTGAATCAGTCATCCATAAACATATGTTCCCATATGTCTTCCCTGTTGCATCTCCCTCCCTCCCACCCTCCCTATCCCACCCCTCCAGGCTGTCACAAAGCACCAAGCCAATATCCCTGTGCCATGCGGCTGCTTCCCACTAGCTATCTACCTTACTACGTTTGTTAGTGTGTATATGCCCATGACTCTCTCTCGCCCTGTCACAGCTCACCCTTCCCCCTCCTCATAACCTCAAGTCCGTTCTCTAGAAGGTCTGCGTCTTTATTCCTGCTTTACCCCTAGGTTCTTCATGACATTTTTTTTCTTAAATTCCATATATATGTGTTAGCATATGGTATTTGTCTTTTTCTTTCTGACTTACTTCACTCTGTATGACAGACTCTAGGTCTATCCACCTCATTACAAATAGCTCAATTTCGTTTCTTTTTATGGCTGAGTAATATTCCATTGTATATATGTGCCACATCTTCTTTATCCATTCATCCGATGACGGGCACTTAGGTTGTTTCCATCTCCGGGCTATTGTAAATAGAGCTGCAATGAACATTTTGGTACATGACTCTTTTTGAATTTTGGTTTTCTCAGGGTATATGCCCAGTAGTGGGATTGCTGGGTCATATGGTAGTTCTATTTGTAGTTTTTTAAGGAACCTCCATACTGTTCTCCATAGTGGCTGAACCAATTCACATTCCCACCAGCAGTGCAAGAGGGTTCCCTTTTCTCCACACCCTCTCCAGCATTTATTGTTTCTAGATTTTTTGATGATGGCCATTCTGACTGGTGTGAGATGATATCTCATTGTAGTTTTGATTTGCATTTCTCTAATGATTAATGATGTTGAGCATTCTTTCATGTGTTTGTTGGCAGTCTGTATATCTTCTTTGGAGAAATGTCTATTTAGGTCTTCTGCCCATTTTTGGATTGGGTTGTTTGTTTTCTTGTTATTGAGCTGCATGAGCTGCTTGTAAATTTTGGAGATTAATCCTTTGTCGGTTGCTTCATTTGCAAATATTTTCTCCCATTCTGAGGGTTGTCTTTTGGTCCTGTTTATGGTTTCCTTTGCTGTGCAAAAGCTTTGAAGTTTCATTAGGTCCCATTTGTTTATTTTTGTTTTTATTTCCATTACTCTAGGAGGTGGGTCAGAAAGGATCTTGCTGTGATTTATGTCATAGAGTGTTCTGCCTTTGTTTTCCTCTAAGAGTTTGATAGTTTCTGGCCTTACATTTAGGTCTTTAATCCATTTTGAGCTTATTTTTGTGTATGGTATTAGGGAGTGATCTAATCTCATACTTTTACATGTACCTGTCCAGTTTTCCCAGCACCACTTATTGAAGAGGCTGTCCTTTCTCCATTGTACATTACTGCCACCTTTATCAAAGATAAGGTGTCCATATGTGCATGGGTTTATCTCTGGGCTTTCTATCCTGTTCCATTGATCTATCTTTCTGTTTTTGTGCCAGTACCATACCATCTTGATAACTGTAGCTTTGTAGTATAGTCTGAAGTCAGGGAGCCTGATTCCTCCAGTTCCTTCTTTCGTTCTCAAGATTGCTTTGGCTATTCGGGGTCTTTTGTGTTTCCATACAAATTGTGAAATTTTTTGTTCTAGTTCTGTGAAAAATGCCAGTGGTAGTTTGATAGGGATTGCATTGAATCTATAGATTGCTTTGGGTAGTAGAGTCATTTTCACAATGTTGATTCTTCCAATCCAAGAACATGGTATATCTCTCCATCTATTTGTATCATCTTTAATTTCTTTCATCAGTGTCTTATAATTGTCTGCATACAGGTCTTTTGTCTCCTTAGGTAGGTTTATTCCTAGATATTTTATTCTTTTTGTTGCAATGGTAAATGGGAGTGTTTTCTTGATTTCACTTTCAGATTTTTCATCATTAGTATATAGGAATGCCAGAGATTTCTGTGCATTAATTTTGTATCCTGCCACTTTACCAAATTCATTGATTAGCTCTAGTAGTTCTCTGGTAGCATCTTTAGGGTTCTCTATGTATAGGATCATGTCATCTGCAAACAGTGACAGCTTTACTTCTTCTTTTCCGATTTGGATTCCTTTTATTTCCTTTTCTTCTCTGATTGCTGTGGCTAAAACTTCCAAAACAATGTTGAATAAGAGTGGTGAGAGTGGGCAACCTTGTCTTGTTCCTGATCTTAGTGGAAATGCTTTCAGTTTTTCACCATTGAGGATGATGTTTGCTGTGGGCTTGTCATATATGGCCTTTATTATGTTGAGGAAAGTTCCCTCTATGCTTACTTTCTGCAGGGTTTTTATCATAAATGGGTGTTGAATTTTGTCAAAAGCTTTCTCTGCATCTATTGAGATGATCATATGGTTTTTCTCCTTCAATTTGTTAATATGGTTTATCACATTGATAGATTTGCGTATATTGAAGAATCCTTGCATTCCTGGAATAAACCCCACTTGATCATGGTGTATGATCCTTTTAATGTGCTGTTGTATTCTGTTTGCTAGTATTTTGTTGAGGATTTTTGCATCTATGTTCATCAGTGATATTGGCCTGTAGTTTTCTTTCTTTGTGACATCCTTGTCTGGTTTTGGTATCAAGGTGATGGTGGCCTCATAGAAGGAGTTTGGGAGTGGTCCTCCCTCTGCTATATTTTGGAAGAGTTTGAGAAGGATAGGTGTTAGCTCTTCTCTAAATGTTTGATAGAATTCGCCTGTAAAGCCATCTGGTCCTGGGCTTTTCTTTGTTGGAAGGTTTTTAATCACAGTTTCAATTTCAGTGCTTGTGATTGGTCTGTTCATATTTTCTATTTCTTCCTGATTCAGTCTTGGCAGGTTGTGCATTTCTAAGAATTTGTCCATTTCTTCCAGATTGTCCATTTTATTGGCATAGAGTTGCTTGTATAATCTCTCATGATCTCTTTTATCTCTGCAGTGTCAGTTGTTACCTCTCCTTTTTCATTTCTAATTCTATTGATTTGAGTCTTCTCCCTTTTTTTCTTGATGAGTCTGGCTAGTGGTTTATCTATTTTGTTTATCTTCTCAAAGAACCAGCTTTTAGTTTTATTGATCTTTGCTATTGTTTCCTTCATTTCTTTTTCATTTATTTCTGATCTGATTTTTATGATTTCTTTCCTTCTGCTAGCTTTTGGGTTTTTTTGTTCTTCTTTCTCTAATTGCTTGAGGTGCAAGGTTAGGTTGTTTATTCGAGATGTTTCCTGCTTCTTAAGGTGGGCTTGTATTGCTATAAACTTCCCCCTTAGAACTGCTTTTGCTGCATCCCACAGGTTTTGGGTCGTTGTGTCTCCATTGTCATTTGTTTCTAGGTATTTTTTGATTTCCTCTTTGATTTCTTCAGTGATATCTTCATTATTAAGTAGTGTATTGTTTAGCCTCCATGTGTTTGTATTTTTTACAGATCTTTTCCTGTAATTGATATCTAGTCTCATGGCGTTGTGGTCAGAAAAGATACTTGATACAATTTCAATTTTCTTAAATTTACCAAGGCTTGATTTGTGACCTAAGATATGATCTATCCTGGAGAATGTTCCATGAGCACTTGAGAAAAATGTGTATTCTGTTGTTTTTGGATGGAGTGTCCTATAAATATCAATTAAGTCCATCTTGTTTAATGTATCATTTAAAGCTTGTGTTTCCTTATTTATTTTCATTTTGGATGATCTGTCCATGGGTGAAAGTGGGGTGTTTAAGTCCCCTACTATGAATGTGTTACTGTCGATTTCCCCTTTTATGGCTGTTAGTATTTGCCTTATGTATTGAGGTGCTCCTATGTTGGGTGCATAAATATTTACAATTGTTATATCTTCTTCTTGGATCGATCCCTTGATCATTATGTAGTGTCCTTCTTTGTCTCTTTTAATAGTCCTTATTTTAAAGTCTATTTTGTCTGATATGAGAATTGCTACTCCAGCTTTCTTTTGGTTTCCATTTGCATGGAATATCTTTTTCCATCCCCTTACTTTCAGTCTGTATGTGTCTCTAGGTCTGAAGTGGGTCTCTTGTAGACAGCATATATAAGGGTCTTGTTTTTGTATCCATTCAGCTAATCTGTGTCTTTTGGTGGGAGCATTTAGTCCATTTACATTTAAGGTAATTATCGATATGTATGTTCCTATTCCCATTTTCTAAATTGTTTTGGGTTCGTTATTATAGGTCTTTTCCTTCTCTTGTGTTTCTTGCCTAAAAAAGATCCTTTAGCATTTGTTGTAAAGCTGGTTTGGTGGTGCTGAACTCTCTCAGCTTTTGCTTGTCTGTAAAGGATTTAATTTCTCCATCAAATCTGAATGAGATCCTTGCTGGGTAGAGTAGTCTTGGCTGCATGTTTTTCTCCTTCATCACTTTCAGTATGTCCTGCCACTCCCTTCTGGCTTGTAGGGTTTCTGCTGAGAGATCAGCTGTTAACCTTATGGGGATTCCCTTATGTGTTATTTGTTGTTTTTCCCTTGCTGCTTTTAATATGCTTTCTTTGTATTTAATTTTTGACAGTTTGATTAATATGTGTCTTGGCGTATTTCTCCTTGTATTTATCCTGTATGGGACTCTCTGTGCTTCCTGGACTTGATTAACTATTTCCTTTCCCATGTTAGGGAAGTTTTCAACTATAATCTCTTCAAATATTTTCTCAGTCCCTTTCTTTTTCTATTCTTCTTCTGGAACCCCTATAATTCGAATGTTGGTGCGTTTAATGTTGTCCCAGAGGTCTCTGAGACTGTCCTCAGTTCTTTTCATTCTTTTTTCTTTATTCTGCTCTGCAGTAGTTATTTCCACTATTTTATCTTCCAGGTCACTTATCCATTCTTCTGCCTCAGTTATTCTGCTATTGATCCCATCTAGAGTACTTTTAATTTCATTTATTGTGTTGTTCATCGTTGCTTGTTTCATCTTTAGTTCTTCTAGGTCCTTGTTAACTGATTCTTGCATTTTGTCCAATCTATTGTCCATTCTATCTGCAAGATTTCGGATCAACCTTACTATCATTATTCTGAATTCTCTTTCAGGTAGACTGCCTATTTCCTCTTCATTTGTTAGGTCTGGTGCATTTTTATCTTGCTCCTTTATCTGCTGTGTGTTTTTCTGTCTTCTCATTTTGCTTATCTTACTGTGTTTGGGGTCTCCTTTTTGCAGGCTGCAGGTTTGTAGTTCCTCCTGTTTTTGATGTCTGTCTCCAGTGGCTAAGGTTGGTTCAGTGGGTGGTGTAGGCTTCCTGGTGGAGGGGACTAGTGCCTGTGTTGTGGTGGATGAGGTTGGATCTTGTCTCTCTAGTGGGCAGGTTCACGTCTGGTGGTGTGTTTGGGGGTGTCTGTGGCCTTATTATGATTTTAGGCAGCCTCTCTGCTAATGGGTGAGGTTGTGTTCCTGTTTTGCTAGTTGTTTGGCATAGGTTTTCCAGCACTGTGGCTTGCTGGTCGTTGAGTGAAGCTGGGTGCTGGTGTTAAGATGGAGGTCTCTGGGAGATTTTTGCCATTTGATATTATGTGGAGCTGGGAGGTCTCTTGTTGATCAGTGTCCTGAAGTTGGCTCTCCTACCTCAGAGGCAGAGCCCTGCCTCCTGGCTGGAGCACCAAAAGCTTTTCATCCACACGGCTCAGGATAAAAGGGAGAAAAAGTAGAGGGAATTAGTAGAAGTATGAGGAAAGAAAGAAGGAAAGGAGGGTAGGAAGGAAGGAAGAAAGAAAGAAAGAAGCAAAGAAGGAAAGAAGGCAAGAAGGAAAGAAAGGATGGAGGGAGGGATGGAGGAAGGAAGGAAGGAGGGAAAGAAGGAAAAAAGACAGAAAGAAAGAAGATACAGTAAAAATAAAATAAAGTATAATAAAGTTATTGAATTAAAAATTTCTTATTTAGAAAAAAAAAAGGGACGGAAAGAACCTTAGGACAAATGTTGGCAGCAAAGCTATACAGACAAAATTTTACACAGAAGCATACACATACACCCTCACTAAAAGAGGTAAAGGGGGAAAAATCCTAAATCTTGCTGTCAGAGACCACCTCCTCAATTTGGGATGATTCGTTGTCTAAAGGAGGGAAGGAAGGACGGAAAGAAAGAAAGAAAGAACGAAGGTAAAGTATAATATTGTTATTAAAATTAATTATTAAGAAAAATTAAAAAAAAACATGGACAGATAGAACCCTAGGACAAATGGTGGAAGCAAGACTATACAGACAAGATCTCACACAGAAGCATACACATACACATTCACAAAAAGAGGAAAGGGGAAAAAATCATAGATCTTGCTCCTAAAGTCCACTTCCTTAATTTGGGATGATTGGTTGTCTATTCAGGTATTCCATAGATGCAGGGTATATCAAGTTGATTGTGGAGCTTTAATCCGTTGCTTCTGAGGCTGCTGGGACAGATTTCCCTTTCTCTTCTTTGTTCTCACAGCTCCCAGGGCTAAGCTTTGGATTTGGCCCTGCCACTGCGTGTAGATCGCTGGAGGGCATCTGTTTTTTGCTCAGACAGGATGGGGTTAAAAGAGCCGCTGATTGGGGGCTCTGGTGCACTCAGGCCGGCGGGGACGGAGGGGCACAGAGTGCGGGGCGGGCCTGTGGTGGCAAAGGCCGGCGTGACTTTGCACCAGCCTGAGGCGCGCTGTGCGCTGTCCCGGGGAAGTTGTCCCTGGATCCCGGGAACCTGGCAGTGGCGGGCTGCACAGGCTCCGCGGAAGAGGGGTGTGGAGAGTGACCTGTGCTCGCACACAGGCCCCTCGGTGGCGGCAGCAGCAGCCTTAACGTCTCCCGCCCGCCTCTGGGGTCCACGCTTTTAGCCGCGGCTCGCGCCCGTCTCTGGATTCCGCGCTTTCAGCCGCGGCTCGCGCCCGTCTCTGGATTCCGCGCTTTCAGCCGCGGCTCGCACCCGTCTCTGGATTCCGCGCTTTCAGCCGCGGCTCGCGCCCGTCTCTGGATTCCGCGCTTTCAGCCGCGGCTCGCGCCCGTCTCTGGATTCCGCGCTTTCAGCCGCGGCTCGCGCCCGTCTCTGGATTCCGCGCTTTCAGCCGCGGCTCGCGCCCGTCTCTGGGGTCCGCGCTTTCAGCTGCGGCTCGCGCCCGTCTCTGGGGTTCGCGCTTTTAGCCGCGGCTTGCGCCCGTCTCTGGAGTTCCTTTAAGCAGCGTTCTTAAACCCCTCTCCTCACGCCCCAGGAAACAAAGAGGGAAGGAAAAGTCGCCTGCCTCTTCGGCAGGTGCAGGCTTTTCCCCGGACTCCCTCCCGGCTAGCTGTGGTGCACTAACCCCTTCAGGCTATGTTCAAGCCGCCAACCCCAGTCCTCTCCCTGCGCTCCGGCCTCAGCTCACAGCCCCGCCTGCCCCGGCGGGTGAGCAGACAAGCCTCTCGGGCTGGTGAGTGCCGGTCGGCACCGATCCTCTGTGCGGGAATCTCCCCGCTTTGCCCTCTGCACCCGTTGCTGTGCAGTCCTCCGCAGCTTCGAAGCTCCCCCCTCCGCCTCCCGCAGTCTCCGCCCGCGAAGGGGCTTCCTAGTGTGTGGAAACTTTTCCTCCTTCACAGCTCCCTCCCACTGGTGCAGGTGCCGTCCCTATTCTTTTGTCTCTGTTTTTTCTTTTGCCCTACCCATGTACGTGGGGAGTTTCTTGCCTTTTGGGAGGTCTGAGGTCTTCTGCCAGCCTTCAGTAGGTGTTCTGTAGGAGTTGTTCCACGTGTAGATGTATTTCTGGTGTATCTGTGGGGAGGAAGGTGATCTCCGCGTCTTACTCTTCCGCCATCTTCCGCCTTCCCCGGGATCTGTCTTTTATAGGGTTTCTTTTATAAGGGCACTGATCCCATTCATGAGAGCTCCACCCTCATGATCTAATCACCTCCTAATACAGTTACATTGGGAATTAGGTTTCAACATATGGATTTGGGGGGACCACAGACATTCAGTCTATAGCAGTGTTTTAGTGGTCCTTTTCCTTAAACAAACATCCCTTCTTTGAGAGAAGGGATGGAGGTGAGAAGCTATGAAGCAGTTGCTGTTCAGATTTGACAAAGAAGCTACTAATTATTCAAATGGTAATGGACTCATACTACAATGTTAGGTTGGGTCAGGTGAGAAGAGGGGCAAGTTTGGGTGTTTGGACTTGAGACTTTTCAGTTTTCTTTATTGACATTTATACCAGCATACTTGAAATATAATTTGGACATGCTCTAGTCAGCTGTTGCAGTGCCCCATACTTGGAACAATCAAATGCACAAAATTCCATCTCTGATTTGAACTAGTGCCCATAGGGGGAAGTATAAATTTTGTTAAAGAAGCCTGATTTCATAGTTCATGTGCAGTATAAGATGGTATGTATTTATAAACTAAGTGGCAGCAATGGTAATTGCCTACTATAAAAAACAACAACACACAACATAAAGAATGAACAGTTTTCAAGGCAGATTTCTGATGATTATGAGGAGTAAAACCTATAGGTAGAAATGGAAACTTGTAGGGACAAAATGAGGCACACTGGATTTCAAGTTGTGTTTAGAATGACACTTGTACTCCACAATAATCTATTTTGTTATGTATATGATATGTGTATATGTATGTATACCTGTAAGATAGAGGTTTGGAATGAAATACCAGTGAAGATCCATAGTCAGGAGGACATAGTCAGGATATATTATAAATTTGTTACATTCCATGCACATATGAGAAGTTACAAGCTTGGGAGCTGAACAGCTAAAGCAATCATCAGCTCAAAATGGCTCTGTATCTGGGTATTACCTGGGCCAAACTTTTGTTATTGATTAGAGTAGGAAATTGATTCAGCAATCACAAGAGATGCTTGTACTTAGACCAGCTTACAAGAACACTGGTCTAGGGGCTAGGAGGCCTAAGTCCCAGTCCATTCTCTTCCAATGCCTGTTCAGATAATAATGGGTGAGTCACTTTCCCCTTATGGGCCTTGGTTTCCCCATCTAAATAAGAAAAGATTAAGCTAGACTAATCCCCAAGGTTTATTCTAGTTCTGATATTCTCTGCTTTTATTTGGTAGGTAACCATGAAGGCTTCAAAACTGTCCAAGGATGGCTGTGTCCTACCAAAGATTATTATAAACCATATTCCTTAAGGCAATGTATCTCAATATGTTTCATAATGTTGGTGTCCAGAATTTTACTTTTAACAACTGATTTAGTGTTTCTGATGCAGATTATCACTGATCACATTTTAGGAAGCATGGATTCAAAGTCTAGATGTTGAAGTTGTTTGAGCACACATGATGGAAGTATACTATGTTGGTTTGGACAGCAGTCAAACACACACATGCAGGCGTACGTACACACACACATGCACACAAGTTCTATGTGTCTTTCATGTAAGTGATCTTTGGTTTTGTGTGTCCTTCAAGTTTTAAATGTTTAAAATGAAATCCATTTACCATTTACTTCCTATACCCACTTGTTAGACATGCTGTTCCTCTCTTCCCCTTAATCATTAATAACATCACCATTTATGTTGCCAACCTAGCTAGAAAAACTGAAGCTATTCTTAACTTTTTCCTTTCCCTGAAGTTTAGTAATTACTGTACTCTCTTTATAAAGTGCTCTTTACATCCATTGTCTGCCTGCAAATTCCCAGTTTTCCTTCAATCCTTCAAACTTTAGTGTACAATTCACTTATTCTGAAAAAGCTGTTCCTGACCTAATCCTCCCTCTTCCCACCATGAATGTATTTATGAATCTTATACCTATGCTTGTCTTTGTGGTTATCATTCTTTATTACAATGTATTCAATTGATATCTGACTTTCCTATTCGTCTAGGATGCTCCCTGAGAGCATCATATTATTCATCTCTGTGCCCCTGGAGCAAGGCCCAGGAAGTGTTTGTTAACTTGAATGTTCATAAATTTTCCAAAAGAGGAGGGTGCTTCTGAGGCCCCGTACACACTGCTCCAAGACCTGGAAGGGAGAGACCCATCCACGCTGTTGAAGACATTATTGGGTTAAATATTTCATGGCTGCCTTCAAATATCTGAAGGGAGTCCATGTAGAGAATAAACAAGATATGATTAATCTCTGTGGTTACAAAAGTCAAATAAATATGTAGAAACTATAGAGAGACATATTTCAGTTTAAGAGAAACAAGAGCTATTAGGATTGCCAAAGTAGAAGTAGGCTTCCCTGAGAAGTATTGAGTTTCTTGTCATTGGAAGTGTGTAAGCAGTAGGAGAAAACGTTACAGAGAAGATTTAAACCATCATATGGCGAGGCTAGACTGAATAGCCTTTAAGATTCCACTAGAATGTGTTCATAGAAGTAAGATAGAATGGAACAGAAATGGAACATATTATCCCCCCTAAACCTCCTCTAGTTGTTCATGACACTATCACCCTTATCATTACCCAAGCTCAAAAACACAGAATCATATATCCCTCTATAACGTTATCCCAGTACTTTCAGTTGCCAAGTTCTATAGATTCTACCTTTACATCATCATACCATCTCTTGAGTGCCCTCACTCCATCCACATTGACCTTGTTTTAATTCAGCCATTATTTACATCTTCTCTGGGTCAGCCTCCTCCTAACCCCTGGTCATAGCTATCAGAACAATAATTCTAAAATATAGTTCTAATCATATTACTCACCTGTTCAAAAGATCTCAATGGCTGCACACTACCAATAGGAAAAAAGAACTTTATCCTGCCATTCAGAAGTCCTCCAAAGTCTAGCAGTGACCTACCTGCCCAGCTGCATCTTCCCTTACTTCTCTTCATGAAAATGCTGTCCCAGTCAAACTAAAATATTGAATGCTTCTAGAACAAGCCCTATGCTTCACCTTCCTCCCTCCTCTGTCTCTTACTCTTTAAATCTTATATGTATAATTCAATGTCTTGATAAAATTAATCTCCCCTATAAGGGCAATCATAATTCCTCCCCTATTCATCACTTTCTAGAGGATGTTTTTTTTATCCTCTAAGAGTATTTCTTACTAGTTTTTGCAAGATGTATCTTTTAAAAAATATTTTTGTCTCAATGTATCTATGGTTATATTTAAAAGAAGGTTTCCTATAGATAGTTTATACTTGGGTTGGTTTTATTTAAAAATCTGGTCTGACAATCTCCACCATGCCCTTTTAATTTATTTGTACTTTAAGCAATCTACAGATTCAATGCAATGCCTATCAAACTACCACTGGCATTTTTCACAGAACTACAACAAAAAATTTCACAAATTGTATGGCAACACAAAAGACCTCAAATAGCCAAAGCAATATTGAGAACGAAAAACGGAGCTGGAGGAAACAGGCTCCCTGACTTCAGACTATACTACAAACCTACAGTAATCAAGACAGTATGGTACTGGCACAAAATCAGAAAGATAGATCAATGGAACAGTATAGAAAGCCCAGAGATAAACCCACGCACATATGGTCACCTTATCTTTGATAAAGGAGGCAGGACTGTACAGTGGAGAAAGGACAGCCTCTTCAATAAGTGGTGCTGAGAAAACTGGACAGGTACCTGTAAAAGTATGAGATTAAATCACTCCCTAACACCATACACAAAAATAAGATCAAAATGGATTAAAGACCTAAATGTAAGCCAGAAACTATCAAATTCTTAGAGGAAAACAGAGGCAGAACACTCTATGACATAAATCACAGCGAGATCCTTTTTGACCCACCTCCAAGAGAAATGGAAATAAAAACAAAAATAAACAAATGGGACCTAATGAAACTTCAAAGCTTTTGCACAGCAAAGTAAACAATAAAAAAGACCAAAAGACAACCCTTAGAATGGGAGAAAATATTTGCAAATGAAGCAACTGACAAAGGATTAATCTCCAAAATTTATGAGCAGCACATGCAGCTTAATAACAAAAAAACAAACAACCCAATCCAAAAATGGGCAGAAGACCTAAATAGACATTTCTCCAAAGAAGATATAGAGACTGCCAACAAACACATGAAAGAATGCTCAACATCACTAATCATTAGAGAAATGCAAATCAAAACTACAATGAGATATCATCTCACACCAGTTAGAATGGCCATCATCAAAAAAATCTATAAGCAATAAATGCTGGAGAGGGTGTGGAGAAAATGGAACCCTCTTGCACTGTTGGTGGGAATGTAAATTGACAGATCCACTGTGGAGAACAGTATGGAGGTTCCTTAAAAAACTACAAATAGAAATACCATATGACCCAGCAATCCCACTACTGGGCATATACCCTGAGAAAACCATAATTCAAAAAGAGTCATGTACCAAAATGTTCATTGCAGCTCTATTTACAATAACCCGGAGATAGAAACAACCTAAGTGTCCATCATTGGATGAATGGATAAAGAAGATGTGGCACATATATACAATGGAATATTATGCAGCCATAAAAAGAAATGAAATTGAGCTATTTGTAATGAGGTGGATGGACCTAGGGTCTGTCATACAGAGTAAAGTAAGTCAGAAAGAGAGAGAAAAATACTGTATGCTAACACATATATATGGAATCTAAGAAAAAAAATGTCATGAAGAACTGAGGGGTAAGACAGGAATACAGACCCAGACCTACTAGAGAATGGACTTGAGGATATGGGGAGGGGCAGTGTGAGTTGTGACAAAACGAGAGAGAGGCATGGACATATATACACTACCAAACGTAAGGTAGGTAGCTAGTGGGAAGCTGCTGCATAGCACAGGGAGATCAGCTCAGTGCTTTGTGATTGCCTGGAGGGGTGAGTTAGGGAGGGTTGTAGGGAGGGAGACACAAGAGGGAAGAGATATGGGAACATATGTATATATATAACTGATTCATTTTGTTGTAAAGCAGAAACTAACACACCATTGTAAAGCAATTATACTCCAATTAAAAAAATTGCTTCTTATGACTTTCTAGCTTGTATAATAACAATACAAATAGTTAATGTTTTTGAGTGTTTATTATGCATTTTCTACTGTTCTGAATATTTTAAATATATTATTTCATTTATTAAATTCTTACAACCACCTCATGAAGTAGGTGGAGACCTTGAGATACTAAGTATTTTGCTCAATTATACACAGAGCTGTCAAATAATTTTCCCAATAAAAGATATATGTGGAGAAAAAGAGCTGCTAGGCCTAAGGATGTTTACTTTTGCTCATCTCCTGCCTTCCGTCTGGATTACATTACCTGGGTACACTCTAATCTGTACATTATTCCAACCTTACCTCATAAATTCTCACACCAGCACTTGAAGCTTACTCCAGGAAGGGAAGATTTGAGTCTGACTTCCCTGTGGGTGACAGAGAGGAAGTAGGTGGGAATATCAGAAGAAATAATGATTTGGGGAGCAGATCAGTAGCAGGGCTTCAGGAACATACAGAACTGGACTCATGTCCTGGCTCCTTTACTTCCTGATTGTGTGACCTTGGGATTTGTCTCTGCTGAGACTTAATAATTAAGCTGGAATATCAAAGTGGAAGATTTAAAATCCACAGATATGCCAAGAAAAACCTGTCCCTTTATGTCTATGTCTGTATCAGAATCCATAGTATTCCTGGTACCACATCTGTCCAGCTGTACGGCCTTGGGGAAACACTTTGCTATTTCTGGACACCACTGTCAATATCAGTGACATGAAGAAATTTAACTGGATATTCTCTAAAGGGCCTTTCTACTCTGATAGTCTTGAAAACTAAACAACAAACAGAACAAAGCAAAAAAACATGGGATAATACAGGCCAATTGTTCTGCACAATAAAGCTAGTGGGCAATTTCAGAGCTTATACATGGCTGTTTCCTTCCTTGGTCTGGGAAGGGGTAAATAGTGCCATTAATCATTATCAACATAGTGATGAAGAAAAATTTCCTGTGACCTACAATGTGTGAGATATGGTGAGGAAGATTCATATTTGTTAATGGTACTTATAATGCTTACTTAATTGTTTCAATTATAAAACCCATGAAAATTTACAAAATATCTATACCCATTAATCTCATTTCATATCCATAACAATTTATTTAGGATGGTACCTATTGTTATCCTCATTTTACAGAGGAGCCAACTAACGTTGAAGTGATATGGTAATTTTCCCCAAATCACACAGCATTAGCTGTGCTATAATTTCACTTATTAAAGTGAAGTGTCCATACCAGCACCCAGATACGTTTTACTTCAAAATTGTTACTATTTAAGGAGAGAGGGGCAAGACGGCAGAAGAGTAAGATGTGGAGATAACCTTCCTCCCCTCAGATACACCAGAAATACATATACACGTGAAACAACTCCTACAGAACACCTACTGAATGCTGGCAGAAGACCTCAGACCTCCCAAAAGGCAAGAAATTCCCCACATACCTGGGTAGGGCAAAAGAAAAAAGAATAAACAGAGACAAAAGAATAGGGATGGGGTCTGCACCAGTGGGAGGGAGCTGTGAAGGAGGAAAGGTTTCCACACACTAGGAAGCCCCTTCATGGGCAGAGAATGCGGGTGACGGAGGGGGGAAGCTTCGGAGCCACAGAGGAGAGCACAGCAACAGGGGTGTGGAGGGCAAAGCAGAGAGATTCCCGCACAAAGGATTGGTGCCAACCAGCACTCACCAGCCCGAGAGGCTTGTCTGCTCACCCACCAGGGTGGGCGGGGGCTGTGAGATGAAGCTTGAGCTTTGGTCAGAGTGAAGGGAGAGCACTGGGGTTGGTAGTGTGGACACAGCCTGCAGGGGGTTAGTGCACCACAGTTAGCCGGGAGTCAGGGGAAAAGTCTGGAGCTGCCGAAGAGGCAAGAGACTTTTTCTTCCCTCTTTGTTTCCTGGTGCACGAGGAGAGGGGAATAAGAGTGCTGCTTAAAGGAGCTCCAGAGACGGGTGCGAGCTGAGGCTTACAGCACGGACCACAGAGACGGGCATGAGATACTAAGTCTGCTGCTGCCGCACCAAGAAGCCTGTGTGCGAGCACAGGTCACTATCCACACCTCCATACCGGGGAGGCTGTGCAGCCCGCTACCGCCAGGGTCCCATGATCCAGCGACAATTTCCCCAAGAGAATGCACGGCACGCCTCAAGCTGGTGCAACGTCACGCCAACCTCTGCCGCCTCAGGCTTGCCCCACATCCATACCCCTCCCACCCCCCAGCCTGAGTGAGCCAGGGCCCCCAAATCAGCTGCTACTTTAACCCCATCCTGTGTGAGCGAAGGACAGATGCCCTCCAGCGACCTACACGCAGAGGTGGGGCCAAATGCAAAGCTGAATCCCGGGAGCTGTGCAAACAAAGAAGGGAAAGGGAAATCTCTCTCAGCAGGCTCACAAGCAGCAGATTAAAGCTCCACAATAAATTTGATGAACCCTGCATCTGTGGAATACATGAATAGACAATGAACCATCCCAAATTCAGGAGGTGGACTTTGAGAGCAAGATTTATTATTTTTTCCCATTTTCCTCTTTTTGTGAGTGTGTACGTGTATGGTTCTGTGTGAGATTTTGTCTGTATAGCTTTTCTTTCAACATTTGTCCTAGGGTTCTATCCGTCCGTTTTTTTTTTTCTTTTTGATTTTATTTCTTTTTAAATTTTATTTTCTTAATATTTTTATTTTAATAACTTTATTTTATTTTATCATCTTTCTTTCTTTCTTCCTTTCTTTCTATTTATTCTCCCTTTTATTCTGAGCTGTGTGGATGAAAGGCTCTTGGTGCTCCAGTTAGCAGTCAGTGTTGTGCCTCTGAGGTGGGAGAGCCAACTTCAGGACACTGGTCAAAAAGAGACCTCCCAGCTCCACATGATATTAAATGGCAACAATCTCTCAGAGATCTCCATTTCAACGCCAGCATTCAGCTTCACTCAACGACCAGCAAGCTACAGTGCTGGACAACCTATGCCAAACAACTAGCAGGACAGGAACACAACCCCAACCATTAGAAGAGAGGCTGCGTAAAATCATAATAAGTCAACAGACACCCCAAAACACACCACCAGACGTGGACCTGCCCACCAGAAAGACAAGATCTAGACTCATCCACCAGAATACAGGTATTAGTCCCCTCCACCAGGAAGCCTACACAACACACTGAAACAACTTTAGCAACTGGGGACAGACACCATAAACAACAGGAACTACGAACCTGCATCCTGCAAAAAAGGGGCCCAAAACACAGTAAGATAAGCAAAATGAGAAGACAGAAAAACAAACAGCAGATGAAGGAGCAAGATAAAAACCCACCAGACCTAACAAATGAAGAGGAAAGAGGCAGTCTACCTGAAAAAGAATTCAGAATAATGACAGTAAAGATGATCCAAAATCTTGGAAATACAATAGACAAAATGCAAGAAACATTTAACAAGGACCTAGAAGTACGAAAGATGACAGAAGCAATGATGAACAACACAATAAATCAAATTAAAAATAGTCTAGATGGGATCAATAGCAGAATAACTGAGGCAGCAGAACGGATAAGTGATCTGGAAGATAAAATAGTGGAAAGAACTTCTGCAGAGCAGAATAAAGAAAAAAGAATGAAAAGATCTGAGGACAGTCTCCGAGACCTCTGGGAAAACATCAAATTCACCAACATTCGAATTGTAGGGGTTGCAGAAGAAGAAGAAAAAAATGGACTAAGAATATATTTGAAGAGACTATAGTTGAAAACTTCCCTAATATGGGAAAGGAAAGAGTTAATCAACTCCAAGAAGCACAGAGAGTCCCATACAGGATAAATCTATGGAGAAACATGCCAAGACACATATTAATCAAACTGTCAAAAATTAAATACAAAGAAAACATATTAAAAGTAGCAAGGGAAAAACAACCAATAACACACAAGGGAATTCCCATAAAGTTAACAGCTTATCTTCCAGCAGAATCTCTGCAAACCAGAAGGGACTGGCAGGATATATTTAAAGTGATGAAGGAGAACAACCTGCAACCAAGATTACTCTACCCAGCAAGTGTCTCATTCAGATTTGATGGAGAAATGAAAACATTTACAGACAAGCAAAACGTGAGAGAGTTTAGCACCAACAAACCAGCTTTACAACAAATGCTAAAGGAGCTTCTCTAGTCAAGTAACACAAGAGAAGAAAAAGACCTACAATAACAAACTCAAAACAATTAAGAAAATGGGAACAGGAACATACATATCGATAATTACTTAAATGTAAGTGGATTAAAAGCTCCCACCAAAAGACACAGCATGGCTGAATGGATACCAAAACAAGACCCATATATATGCTGTCTACAAGACACCCACTTCAGACTTAGAGACACATACAAACTGAAAGTAAGGGGATGGAAAAATATATTCCATGCAAATGGAACCAAAAGAAAGCTGGAGTGGCAATTCTCATATCCGACAAAAGAGACTTTAAAAAAAGACTATTACAAGACACAAAGAAGGACAATACATAATGCTCAAGGGATCGATCCAAGGAGAAGATATAAGGATTGTAAATATTTATGAACCCAACATAGGAGCACCTCGATACATAGGGCAAATACTAGTAGCCATAAAAGGGAAAATCGACAGTAACACATTCATAGTAGGGGACTTTAACACCCCACTTCCACCAATGGACAGATCATCCAAAATGAATATAAATAAGGAAATGCAAGCTTTAAATGATACACTAAACAACATGGACTTAATTGATATTTATACGACATTCCACTCAAAAACAACAGACTACACATTTTTCTCAAGTGCCCATGGAATATTCTCCAGGACAGATCATATCGTGGTTCACAAAACAAGCCTTGGTAAATTTAAGAAAATTGAAATTGTATCAAGTATCTTTTCTGACCACAATGCCATGAGACTAGGTATCAATTACAGGAAAAGATCTGTACAAAATACAAACACATGGAGGCTAAACAATACACTACTTGATAACGAAGTGATCACTGAAGAAATCAAAGAGGAAATCAAAAAATACCTAGAAATAATCACAATGGAGACACGATGACACAAAACCTATGAGATGTAACAAAATGAAGTTCTAAGAGGGAAGTTTATAGCAATACAATCCTACCTTAAGAAATAGGAAATATCTCCAATAAACAACTTAACATTGCACCTAAAGCAATTAGAGAAAGAAGAACAAAAAACCCCAAAGTTAGGAGAAGCAAAGAAATCATAAAGATCAGATCAGAAATAAATGAAAAAGAAATGAAGGAAACAATAGCAAAGATCAATAAAACTAAAAGCTGGTTCTTTGAGAAGATAAACAAAATTGATAAACCATTAGCCAGATTCATCACGACAAAAAGGGAGAAGACTCAAATCAATAGAATTAGAAATGAAAAAGGAGAAGTAACAACTGACACTACAGAAATAAAAAAGATCATGAGAGATTACTACAAGCAACTCTATGTCAAAAAAATGGACAACCTGGAAGAAATGGACAAATTCTTAGAAATGCACAGCCTACCAAAACTGAATCAGGAAGAAATAGAAAATAACAGCAGACTAATTACAAGCACTGAAATTGAAATTGTGATAAAAAAATCTTCCAACAAGCAAAAGCACAGGACCAGATGGCTTCACATGAGTATTCTATCAAACATTTAGAGAAGAGCTAACACCTATACTTCTCAAACTTTTCCAACATATAGCACAGGGAAGAAGACTCCCAAACTCATTCTTTGAGGCCACCATCACCCTGATACCAAAACCAGACAAGGATTTCTCAAAGAAAGAAAACTTCAGGCCAATATCACTGATGCACATAGATGCAAAAATCCTCAACAAAATACTAGCAAACACAATCCAATAGCACATTAAAATGATCATATACCATGATCAAGTGGGGTTTATTACAGGAATGCAAGGATTCTTCAAAATATGCAAATCAAACAACATGATACACCATATTAAGAAGTTGAAGGAGAAAAAACCATATGATCATCTCAAAAGATGCAGAGAAAGCTTTCGACAAAATTCAACACCGATTTATAATAAAAACCCTGCAGAAAATAGGCATAGAGAGAACTTTCTTCAACATAATAAAGGCCATATATGACAAACCCACAACCAACATCATCCTCAATGGTGAAAAACTGAAAGCATTTCCACCAAGATCAGGAACAACACAAGGTTGCCCACTCTCACCTCTCTTATTCAACATAGTTTTGGAAGTTTTAGACACAGCAATCAGAGAAGAAAAGGAAATAAAGAATCCAAATCGGAAAAGAAGAAGTTAAGCTGTCACTGATGACATACTATTCATAGAGAATCCTAAAGATGCTACCAGAAAACTACTAGAGCTAATCAATGTATTTGGTAAAGTAGCAGGATACAAAATTCATGCACAGAAATCTCTGGCATTCCTATACACTAATGATGAAAAATCTGAAAGTGAAATCAAGAAAACACTCCCATTTACCACTGCAACCAAAGGAATAAAATATCTAGGAATAAACCTACCAAAGGAGAAAAGTGACCTGTGTGCAGAAAATTATAAGACACTGATGAAAGAAATTAAAGATGATACAAATAGATGGAGAGATAAACCATGTTCTTGGATTGGAATAATCAACATTTTGAAAACGACTATACTACCCAAAGCAATCTACAGATTCAATGCAATCCCTATAAAAACTACCACTGGCATTTTTCACAGAAGTAGAATAAAAAATTTCATAAATTGTATGGCAACACAAAAGACCCCAAATAGCCAAAGCAATATTGAGAAGGAAAAACGGAGCTGGAGGAAACAGGCTCCCTTACTTCAGACTATACTACAAAGCTACAGTAATCAAAACAGTATGGTACTGGCAAAAAAACAGAAATATAGATCAAATGAACAGGATAGAAAGCGCAGAGATAAACCAATGCACATATGGTCACCTTATCTTTGGTAAAGGAGGCAGGAATATACAGTGGAGAAAGGACAGACTCTTCAATAAATGGTGCTGGGAAAACTGGACAGGTACATGTAAAAGAATCAGATTAGAACACTCCCTAACACCATACACAAAAGTAAGCTCAAAATGAATTAAAATCCTAAATGTAAGGCCAGAAGCTATCAAACTCTTAGAGGAACACCTAGGCAGAACACTCTATGACATAAATCACAGCAAGATCCTTTTTGACCCACTTCCTAGTGAAATGGAAATAAAAACAAAAATAAACAAATGGGACCTAATGAAACTTCAAAGCTTTTGCACAGAAAAGGAAACCATAAATGAGACCAAAAGACAACCCTCTGAATGGGAGAAAATATTTGCCAATGAAGCAACTGACAAAGGATTAATCTCCAAAATTTATAAGCAGCTCATGCAGCTCAATAACAAAAAAACAAACAACCCAATCCAAAAATGGGCAGAAGACCTAAATAGACATTTCTCCAAAGAAGATATACAGACTGCCAACAAACACATGAAAGAATGCTCAACATCATTAATCATTAGAGAAATGCAAATCAAAACTACAATGAGATATCATCTCTCACCAGTCAGAATGGCCATCAGCAAAAAATCTAGAAACAATAAATGCTGGAGAGAGTGTGGAGAAAAGGGAACACTCTTGAACTGCTGGTGGGAATGTGAATTTGTGCAGCCACTATGGAGAACAGTATGGAGGTTCCTTAAAATACTAGAAATAGAACTGCCATATGACCCAGCAATCCCACTACTGTGCATATACCCTGAGAAAACCACAATTAAAATAGAGTCATGTACCAAAATGTTCATTGCAGCTCTATTTAAGGTAGCCAGGAGATGGAAACAACCTACGTGTCCATCATCAGATGAATGGATAAAGAAGATGTGGCACTTATATACAATGGAATATTACTCGGCCATAAAAAGAAACAAAATCGAGTTATTTGTAGTGAGGTGGATGGACCTAGAGTCTGTCATACAGAGCAAAGTAAGTCAGAAAGAGAAAGGCAAATACCATATGCTAACACATATATATGGAATCTAAGAGGAAAAAATGTCATGAAGAACCTATGGGTAAGAATGGAATAAAGACACAGACCTACTAGAGAATGGACTTGAGGATATGGGGAGGGGGTAGCGTAAGCTGTGACAAAATGAGAGAGTGGCAGGGACATATATACTCTACCAAACGTAAAATAGATAGCTAGTGGGAAGCAGCCACATAGCACAGGGAGATCAGCTCGGTGGTTTGTGACCACTTGGATGGGTGGGATAGGGAGGGTTGGAGGGAGGGAGACACAAGAGGGAAGAGATATGGGAATATATATATATATATATATATATATATATATATATATATATATATGTATAACTGATTCGCTTTGTTATAAAGCAGAAACTGCCACACCATTGTAAAGCAATTATACTCCAATAAAGATGTTAAAAAGAAAAAAATTTTACTATTTCATAACTGTCTTTTAAAATAGTTGACATAAAATAATTGTAATATCAACTATACTCCAATAAAAATAAAAATATCAATCAATAAATAAAATTGTCACGATTGACAATTTATAAAGATTTTATATCCATTATCTAAATTCATTGAGTAGAACGCTCTCCCTACATGCCAGAAACCCATAGTCTATTTAAGAAAGCCAGACATAAACTCACTGTTGAAAATACCAAATGAGTATTATACAATGAGAGAAGAGGAAAGGAAAAGAGCCTTGTAGGAACACCAGGGAAATATTCCTTTGAAGAGGTGGGATTTCCATTGGGCCTTGAGGATAGTTTGGATGGAAGAAGAGAAAGGGGGTAAACCTTACAAACAGAAAGAATAATGTGAGATGTAGAGGAAGAGGACACCCAAATCATGTTTAAGAATGAGTAAATAGATTTAGTTGGGGCTAGATGATTTGATAAGGGAACATTCAAATATTTGGGTAAGTCTAAATGGTGGAAGGCCTGGAATTACAGGAGGTTTACCTGCCGTGAGATCCTAGTATGCAATTACACTGTGAGGAAGACCTATGTGGAGCACGAAAAAGTCATGTGAATTGCAAAAGGCTACATATCCCAAGGCAGAGCTAAGATTTGAACTTGACTTTCTATCTCCTCAGTCAGTGCTCTTTCCAACAAAATTCAGGGTCCACAGTCTTGCCTACTTCAGGGACAGTAGTAAGCAATGATTTTTACCAAACATTAGGAGGAGTGGAGAGAGCTTTTTCATTACTGAGGCTCTTCAAAGCATCTGGTCAGTAATCCTAACCTATCCTTTTTTGGAGGGATTAGGACATTGTGGGTCAGCATCACATCCCCAGCTCTATCTCCGAGGATATACAATTCAAGGTATTACATTTCTTACTGCCGCATTCCATCTTCAGCACTCCCCAGATTCAGTAGAGACTGGGGTGTTCCTCAAGAAATAAGACCCAGACTAGGAAAAATGTACAGATTTGGGGTGAACTATAATAAAACATCAAATCAGAACATTTTCTCCTGTTTTTATGGCCACATTTTACCTTGAAGCCTTTTTAAGTAAATGTCAGTTTGAAAAATGAGGGAAGCCTCTCTGTGGCTGAATCACTTTTGAAGTTCCAGGAATCATCTTTGCTCGTTGCCTCCCTTGTTTTCAGTCTCAGATGCCTGGTGCTGCTCCCTCTGTTCTCCTTCGTTTCGCTCTCCTAGTTTCCAAATTCCCAGAAGCTCATTCACTGATGTCTTCATTGTTAGCAAACCATAGTCACTGATAATTCACAAGAGTTTGGGGTACAATACTATCAAGAATTTTATCTTAACTATAGGGCTTGTGTGTGTGTCTGGCTACTGATTGACTGAAAAATATCTTTCCTAACTACTGGTTGACATTTCAGAATGAACAAATTAAAATGGCTTCATAGAATCTTTCCTTAACTTGGAGAGGAAACAAAGAACCAAGCTGTTCCTCTGACACGGATGAAAGGGCCCATCTCAAAAATCTCTGAACCCACTCAAAATTTCAAAAGAACATAAGCTCAAGGCCTTAACCCTGTTCTGCAGAGGCAGCTGCAGTGCTACAGGGAAAATACAAAATTCTTGTCCATTTTCACGTTATCCTATGCAGATCTAACCTCATCCTTCAAGAAACATATCTCTTAATCAAATTTTGTGTAACTAGAAAGGGGAAAAAAAAGCACCTCAAACACAATATATGTTTTATTTTTAGTTCAATTAAACCCCAGAGATATTAACTGGGCTGTGGCTCCAGGGCTTCCCTGGAGGAAAGGGCAAAGGCTTTTGTGCCTCCTCAGTCCAATCTCCCTATCTTTCTTCAGTGCTGATACATTTTAGGGCTTGAACTTTAAGGTAAAAACCCTATGGTCCTCATTTCCATTTTTTTGATCAATGCACAGTATTACCAATGCCTGATTTCTTTTCAAAACCAGGTTTGATTTACTTCAGGCTCAGAGCCCCGAAAGTCTGACCTAATTGAACTGGCTACTGTTAAGTCAAGTCTAACTTTTGCAGGTTGAAAAGTAATGTCTAGACAGAAATAACTTTCATAAATTACAATTATGTCCACAGTTCTCCTTCTAAACATTACTTCAGTTATATTTTATGAACTTGAGGAAGTCACACTCCCTTTCTAGGTCCAGGTTCTTTACATGATATGGGAGAAGAAAAGTGTGGATTAAATCAATGGTTCTCAAATTTGTGGTACATCAGAATCACTGGAGGAACAGGTTAAAAGTACACATGCCTAAGCATCAACCATAATATTGATTCTGATTTATTAGGCTTGGGGTATAGCTCAGGGACCTAAAATTTTAATAAACTTTCCAGGTGATTCTGATGGACACCACATACCTAAATGCTGTCTAAACTGCCATCCATATCTAAAATCAAGAAACTGATATCTCCTGAAGAAATGTTGACATGTAACTGGGCCACTCAATTTACTAAGAGCTTCACACATATCACTTAATGCACTGAAAATGGCCAGAGCTCTAAAAATCCTACCTGATGAGGAGGATAGTGACTCAAACAGAAAGAAAGATCCATAAAATCAGGAATGAAATGAAGGTCTAAACATGTGAGAAAAATCAGTGAATAGTATTATCTAGGGCTCTTCACCGATAAGGTTTTCCATTTTGAACAATATTCAACATCCCACTGACTTAGAAGTAGAAGAACATATATCATTTTCTTTCTTTTCTTAAACTTTTTTAAATTAAAAAATAAGAAAAAAAATTTGTTCACACCACATGGCATGTGGCAACTTAGTTTCCCAACCAGGGATCAAACCTATGCCCCCGGCATTGGAAGCATGGAGTCTTAACCACTGGACCACCAGGGAAGTCCCCAGCCATTTTCAATCTATGGAAAAAGACTTAGATGAAGGTCATTTGGTAGGACAGAGACAAAGTTTGCATTATAATATTTTAATTGTCCTAGTTATGGCTCTAAGTGATAAGAGACCTGCATGAAGCTCCTAGTCCCTCTGACCACCACATACTTCTGGGTTGCCTGATAGCATCCCCTACTCCAAATCCTGTCAAGAATTCTTAAAATCTAGTCTAGTACATAGATTATCTCTGTGAGAATAATAGACCTCAACCTTCCCCTAAATGCTGCTCTTGTCTAGAGCATTCTAGCCAATACAGTTATTCTCCATGGCAACCTCTGCTTTGGCTCAGCCTCAGGATTAGGATGACTTCATTACTCACACCTGATAAGGGGAGGCAGGATTTACTGAATGGAGAACGTTCTTATTCCAAATAGCAACAGACTCAATAAGCAGCCACGTTTGTTTCTGTTATGAAACATGGCCTTGTAGTACACAGAACTCATGTCTTGACAGGCCCCACAAAGTACTTGTGGCCTCTCTCATCCCTACTTCCCCCATCTTTACTACCGGAGGGTTTCAGAGGCTTGAACTTTGAAAGACCAAACGAAACCACCTACCTCATTCCATGGTCATACTATATATTTTCCCATGTGACAGAACTCTTTCTAGAGTCAGAGTGGCCTTTATTACACACAGGATAGATTGGCCTGGGAAAGAGCAGCCCTCAGTGATAGAAATTGGTCCAATAAATGGAAGTCACAGGAAGGCAACTTTTAGCACAAAGTATAGAAAAAGTATGGAACATATACCAAGTGTTCACTATATACCAAGCCGTGTACAAGGTACTTTTTACACTTGTTATCTTGTTTACCATCCTTGAGACAACCCTATAAGGAATGTATTAACAGTCCTGCTTGACAGATTAAAAAAAAATTGAGATTGGGAGAGGTGAAAAGATTGAGAATACAACACTCAGTTGGCAAGGAGCAGAACCAGATATCAAACCTAGACTTCTGAGAATCCAAAGGCTTTCTCCTATCTAAGATATTTATAGTCTTACACTTAAATCTATGACCCATGTTGAAATCATTTTTTGTATCAGATGTGAGGTTTAGGTTGAGGTTTACAATGGGTCGGATTTTTTTAACATCTTTATTGGAGTATAATTGCTTTACAGTGGTGTGATAGTTTCTGCTTTATAACAACTGAATCAGTTATATATATACATATGTTCCCATAACTCTTCCTTCTTGCGTCTCCCACCCTCCCACCCTCCCTATCCCACCTCTCTAGGTGGTCACAAACCACAGAGCTGCTCTCCCTGTGATATGCGGCTGCTTCCCACTAGCTATCTATTTTATGTTTGATAGTGTATATATGTCCATGCCGCTCTCTCACTTTGTCACACCTTACGCTTCCCCTCCCCATATCTTCAAGTCCATTCTTTAGTAGGTCTGGGTCTGTATTCCAGTCTTACCCCTAGGTTGTTCATGACTTTTTAAAATTAGATTCCATATATATGTGTTAGCATACGGTATTTGTATTTTCCTTTATGACTTACTTCACTCTGTATGACAGACCCTAGGTCCATCCACCTCACTACAAATAACTCAATTTCGTTTCTATTTATGGCTGAGTAATATTGCATTGTATATATGTGTCACATCTTCTTTATCCATTCATCTGATGATGGACACTTAGGTGGTTTCCATATCCTGGCTATTGTAAATAGAGGTGTAATGAATATATTGGTACATGACTCTTTTTTGAATTATGGTTTGCTCAGGGTATATGCCCAGTAGTGGGATTGCTGGGTCGTATCGTGGTTCTATTTGTAGGTTTTGAAGAAACCTCCAACTGTTCTCCAGAGTGGCTGTATCAATTTACATTCCCACCAAGAGTGCAAGGGTGTTCCCTTTTCTTCACACCCTCTCCAGCATTTATTTTTTCTAGATTTTTTGATGATGGCCATTCTGACTGGTGTGAGATGATATCTCATTGTAGTTTTGATTTGCATTTCTCTAATGATTAATGATGTTGAGCATTCTTTCATGTGTTTGTTGGCAATCCGTATATCTTCTTTGGAGAAGTGTCTATTTAGGTATTCTGCTCATTTTTGGATTGGGTTTTTTGTTTTTTGGATATTGAGCTGCATGAGCTGCTTATAAATTTTGGAGTTTAATCCTTTGTCAGGTGCTTCATTTGCAAATGTTTTCTCCCATTCTGAGGGTTGTCTTTTGGTCTTGTTTATGGTTTCCTTTGCTGTGCAAAAGATTTAAGTTTCGTTAGGTCCCATTTGTTTACTTAAGTTTTTATTTCCATTTCTCTTGGAGGTAGGTCAAAAAGGATCTTGCTGTGATTTATGCCGTAGAGTATTCTACCTATGTTTTCCTCTAAGAGTTTGATAGTTCCTCTGAGAGTTTGATAGTTTCTGGCCTTACATTTAGGTCTTTATTCCATTTTCAGCTTATTTTTGTGTGTGGTGTTAGGGAGTGTTCTAATTTCATTCTTTTACATGTACCTGTCCAGTTTTCCCAGCACCAATTATTGAAGAGGCCGTCCTTTCTCCACTGTATATTCCTGCCTCCTTTATCAAAGATAAGGTGACCATATGTGGTTGGGTTTATCTTGGGATGTCTATCCTGTTCCATTGATCTATATTTCTGTTTTTGTGCTCGTACCATACTGTCTTGATTACTGTAGCTTTGTAGTATAGTCTGATGTCAGGGAGCCTGTGTCCTCCAGCTCCGTTTTTCGTTCTCAAGATTGCTTTCACTATTAGGGGTCTTTTATGTTTCCATACAAACTGCGAAATTTTTTGTTCTAGTTCTGTGAAAAATGCCAGTGGTAGTTTGATAGGGATTGCATTGAATCTGTAGATTGCTTTGGGTAGTAGAGTCATTTTCAAAATGTTGATTCTTCCAATTGAAGAACATGGTATAACTAACCATCTATTTGTATCATCTTTAATTTCTTTCATCAGTGTCTTATAATTTTCTGCATACAGGTCTTTTGTCTCCTTAGGTACGTTTATTCCTAGATATTTTATTCTTTATGTTGCAATGGTAAATGAGAGTGTTTCCTTAATTTCAATTTCAGATTTTTCATCATTAGTGTATAGGAATGCCAGAGATTTCCATGCATTAATTTTGTATCTGGAAGCTTTACCAAATTCATTGATTAGTTCTAGTAGTTTTCTGGTAGCATCTTTAGGACTCTCTATGTAGAGTATCATGTCATCTGCAAACAGTGACAGCCCTATTTCTTCTTTTCTGATTTGGACTCCTTTTATTTCTTTTTCTTCTCTGATTGCTCTGGCTAAAACTTCCAAAACTATGTTGAACAATAGTGGTGAGAGTGGGCAACCTTGTGTTGTTTCTGATCTTACTGGACATGGTTTCAATTTCTTACCATTGAGGATGATGTTGGCTGTGGTTTTGTCATATATGACTTTTATTATGTTGAGGAAATTTCCCTCAATGCCTACATTCTGCAGGGTTTTTATCAGAAATTGGTGTTGAATTTTGTCGAAAGTTTTCTCTGCATGTATTGAGAAGATCATATGGTTTTTCTCCTTCAATTTGTTAATATAGTGTATCATGTGGATTGATTTCTGTATTTTGAAGAATCCTTGCTTTCTTGGAATAAACTACAGTTGATCATGGTGTATGATAATTTTAATGTGCTGTTGGATTCTGTTTGCTAGTATTTTGTTGAGGATTTTTGCATCTATTTTCATCAGGGATATTGGCCTGTAGTTTTCTTTGTTTGTGACATGTTTGTCTGGTTTTGCTATCAGGGTGATGGTGGCCTCGTGAAATGAGTTTGGGAGTGTTCCTTGCTCTGCTATATTTTGGAAGAGTTTGAGAAGGATAGGTGTTAGCTCTTCTCTTAACGTTTGGTAGAATTCTCCTGTGAAGCCATCTGGTCTTGGGCTTTTATTTTTGGAAGAGTTTTAATCACAGTTTCAATTTCAGTGCTTGTTATTGGTCTGTTCATATTTACTATTTCTTCCTGATTCAGTCTTGGCAGGTTGCGCATTTCTACGAATTTGTCCATTTTTTCGAGGTTGTCCATTTTATTGTCATAGATTTGCTTGTAGTAATCTCCCATTACCCTTTCTTTTTCTGTAGTGTCAGTTGTTACTTCTTTTTCATTTCTAATTCTATTGATTTGAGTCTTCTCCCTTATTTTCTTGATAAGTCTGGCTAATGGTTTATGAATTTTTTTATCTTCTCCAAGAATCAGCTTTTAGTTTTATTGATCTTTGCTATCGTTTCCTTCATTTCTTTTTCATTTATTTCTGATCTGATCTTTGTGATTTCTTTTCTTCTGCAAACTTTGGGTTTTTTTTGTTCTTCTTTCTCTAATTGCTTGAGGTGCAAGTCTAGGTTGTTTATTTGAGATGTTTCTTGTTTCTTAATGTAGGATTGTATTGTTATAAATTTCCCTCTTAGAACTGCTTTTGCTGCATCCCATAGGTTTTGGATCGCTGTGTCTCCATTGTCTTATGTTTCTAGGTATTTTTTGATTTCCTCTTTGATTTATTCAGAGATCACTTTGTTATTAAGTAGTGTATAGTTTAGCCTCCATGTGTCTGTATTTTTTACAGATCTTTTTCTGCAATTTATATATAATCTCATAGTGCTGTATTCTGAAAAGATACATGATACGATTTCAATTTTCTTAAATTTACCAAGGCTTTATTTGTGACCCAAGATATGATCTATCCTGGAAAATGTTCCATTAGCACTTGAGAAAAATGTGTATTTGGTTGTTTTTGGATGGAATGTCCTATAAATATCACTTAAGTCCATCTTGTTTAATGTATCATTTAAAGCTTGTCGTTCCTTATTTATTTTGATTTTGGATGATCTGTCCATTGGTGAGGGTGGGGTGTTAAAGTCCCCTACTATGAATGTGTTACTGTCGATTTTCCCTTTTATGGCTCTTAGCAGTTGCCTTATGTATTCAGGTTCTCCTATGTTGGGTGCATAAATATTTACGATAGCTATATCTTATTCTTAGATCGATCCCTTGATCATTATGTAGTGTCCTTCTTTATCTCTTGTATTAGTCCCTACATTTAAGTCTATATTGTCTGATATGAGAATTGCTACTCCAGCTTTCTTTTGATTTCCATTTGCATGGAATATCTTTTTCCATCCCCTCACTTTCAATCTGTATGTGTCCCTAGGTCTGAAGTGGGTCTCTTCTAGAGAGCATATATACGAGTCTTGGTTTTTATCCTTTCTGCCAGTCTGTGTCTTTTGGTTGGAGCATTTAACCCATTTATATTTAAGCTAATTATCAATATGTATGTTCCTATTTCCATTTTCTTAATTGTTTTGGGTTTGTTATTGTAGGTCTTTTCCTTGTCTTGTGTTTCTTACCTAGATAAGTTCCTTTAGCATTTTCTGTAAAGCCAGTTTTGTGGTGCTGAACTCTCTCAGCCTTTGCTTCTCTGTAAAGATTTTAATTTCTCCATCAAATCTGAGTGAGATCCTTGCTGGTTACAGTAATATTGCTTGCAGGTTTTTCGCCTTCATCACTTTAAATATGTCCTGCCAGTCCCTTCTGGCTTGCAGAGTTTCTGCTGAAAGATCAGCTGTTAACCATATGGGGATTCCCTTGTGTTTTATTTGTTGTTTTTCCCTTGCTGCTTTTAATTTATTTTCTTTGTAGTTAATTTTTCATAGTTTGATTAATATGTGTCTTGGTGTTTCTCCATGGATTTATCCTGTATGGGACTCTCTGTGCTTCCTGGACTTGATTAACTCTTTCCTTTCCCATATTAGGGAAGTTTTCAACTATAATCTCTTCAAATATTTTCTCAGTCCCTTTCTTTTTCTCTTCTTCTTCTGGAACCCCTATAATTCGAATGTTGGTGCATTTAATGTTGTCCCAGAGGTCTCTGAGACTGTCCGCAGTTCTTTTCATTCTTTTTTCTTTATTCTGCTCTGCAGTAGTTATTTCCACTATTTTATTTTCCAGGTCACTTAACCATTCTTCTGCCTTAGTTATTCTGCTATTGATCCCTTTTAGAGTATTTTTAATTTCAATTATTGTGTTGTTCATCACTGCTTCTTTCCTCTTTAGTTCTTCTAGGTCCTTGTTAAATGTTTCTTGCATTTTCTCTCTTCTATTTCCAAGATTTTGGATCATCTTTACTATCATTATTCTGAATTCTTTTTCAGGTAGACTGCTTATTTCCTGTTTATTTGTTTGGTTTGTGGGGTTTTTACCTTGCTCCTTCGTCTGCTGTGTGTTTTTCTGTCTTCTAATTTTGCTTATCTTACCGTGTTTGGGGTCTCCTTTTTGCAGGCTGCAGCTTTGTATTTCCCTTTGTTTTTTGTGTCTGTCCCCAATGGCTTATGTTGGTTCAGTAGGTTGTGTAGGCTTCCTGTTGGAGGGGACTAATGCCTGTGTTCTGGTGGATGAGGCTGGATCTTGTCTTTCTGGTGGGCAGGTCCACATCTTGTGCTGTGTTTTTGTGTGTCTGTGGCCTTATTATGATTTTAGGCAGCCTCTTTGCTAATGGGTTTTGTTGTGTTTCTGTCTTGCTAGTTGTTTGGCATGGGGTGTCCAGCACTGCAGCTTTCTGGTCGTTGGGTGAACCTGGGTCTTTGTGTTGATATGGAGATCTCTGGGACATTTTTGCTGTTTGATATTATGTGGAGCTGGGAGGTCTCTTGTGGACCAGTGTCCTGAAGTTGGCTCTCCCACTTCAGAGGCACAGCACTGACTCATGGCTGAAGCACCAAGAGCCTTTCATCCACACGGTTCAGAATAAAAGGGAGAAAATGTAGAAAGAAAGAAAGAAAGAAAGGGGATAAAATAAAATAAAATAAAGTAAGATAAAATAAAATAAAGTTATTAAAAAATAAAAAAATAATTATTGAGAAAAAAATTTTTGAAATGGAAAACAAAGAAACAAACAAAAAACCGGACGGACAGAACCCTAGGACAAATGGTGAAAGCAAAGCTATACAGACAAAATCTCACATGGAAGCATACACATACACACTCACAAAAAGAGGAAAAGAGGAAAAAAGAATAAATCTTGCTCTCTCAAAGTCCACCTCCTCAATTTGGGATGATTCATTGTCTATTCAGGTATTCCACAGATGTAGGGAACCTCAAGTTGATTGTGGAGATTTAATCTGCTGCTCATGAGGCTGCTGGGAGAAATTCCCTTTATCTTCTTTGCTCACACAGCTCCCCGGGGTTCAGCTTTGGATTTGGCCCCGCCCCTGCATGTAGGTCGCCTGAGGATGTCTGTTCTTCGCTCAGACAGGACGGGGTTAAAGGAGCAGCTGGTTTGGTGGCTCTGGCTCACTCAGGCCGGGGGGAAGGAGGGGTGCAGATGTCGGTCGAGCCTATGGTGGCAGAGGCCAGCGTGACATTGTTGCAGCAGCCTGAGGCACGCTGTGCGTTCTCCCAGGGAAGTTGTCCCTGGATCACGGAACCCTGGCAGTGCCGGGCTGCCCAGTCTCCCAGAGGTGGAGTTGTGGATAGTGACCTGCACTCGCACACAGGCTTCTTGGTGGCAGCAGCAGCAGCCTTAGTGTCTCATGCCCCTCTCTGTGGTCCGCTCTGTTAGCCGCAGCTTGTGCCCATCTCTTGAGCTCCTTTAAGCAGCGCTCTTTACCCCCTCTCCTCATGCACCAGGAAACAAAGAGGGAAGAAATAGTCTCTTGCCTCTTTGCCAGGTCCAGACTTTTTCCTGGACACCCTCCAAGCTGGACGTAGTGCCCTAATCCCTTCAGGCTGTGTTCACAAACCCCAGTACTCTCTCTGGCATCTGATAAAGCCCGTGCCTCAGCTCCCAGCCCCCGCCCGCCCCAGTGGGTGAGCAGACAAGCCTCTCGAGCTATGAGTGCTGGTCGGCACTGATCCTCCGTGGGAGAATCTCTCCACTTTGCCCTCCGCACCCCTTTTGCTGTGCTCTCCTCTGTGGCTCTGAAGCTTCCCCCCTCTGCCACCTGCAGTCTCTTCCCACGAAGGGGCTTCCTAGTGTGTGGAAACCTTTCCTCCTTTGCAGCTTCCTCTCACTGGTGCCGGTCCTGTCCCTATTCTTTTGTCTCTGTTTTTTTCTTCTTTCTTTTGCCCCACCCAGGTACGTGGGGAGTTTCTTGCCTTTTGGGAGGTCTGAGGTCTTCTGCCAGCATTCAGTGGGTGTTCTATAGGAGGAGTTCCATGTGTAGATGTATTTCTGATGTATCTGTGGGAAGGAAGGTGATCTCTGTGTTTTACTCTTCTGCCATCTTCCTCACTTCCCCAATGGGTCCTTTTTAACATGTAGAGGTGAAGGTTCAGATCCTGTTCTGGAGTTGAAGAGTTGAAGTACTGAGGAGTCAAATAATTTGGCATAATGATATTAAGTGTTAACATGTTCAGGTGGGGGAAATTTGAGTTACATGTCTTCACAGATTATTATCATATTTGACCAGAGTAAGTGTAGTTTTTCCACTGTAGAGTAAATGGGGGCTTAGAGAAGTTCCTGTGTTTGAAAAGGGACAATATGTTCAAGATTATCTTATCATGAGTGTAAATTGATCTAGCATGTTAGAGTAAGTGTCCCTGCCTGAACTCTTCATTTACCCCAAAGAAATGAAAACGTATGTCCACAAAAAACTTGCACATGAATTTTCATAATAATTCCAAACTGGAAACAACTTGTATTAGTTTTCTAGGGCTGATATTAAAAGTTACCACAGACTGGGTGGCTTTAAATAACAGAAATTTATTGCCTATAAGCTGTAAGTCCAAAATCAAGATGTTGGCAGGATCAATTCCTTCTGAGGGCTGTGTGCAAGAATCTCTTCCATGTCTCTTCCTAGCTTATGGTGATTTGTTGGTAATCTTTGGCATTTCTTGGCTTAGAGATCCATCACTCCAGTCCTCTGGCTTCAGATGACATTCTCCCTGTGTCTCTTCTGATAATTATTCCTTTGTGCATGTCTGTATCTGTGTTTAAATTTTCCATATTTATAAGAACACCAGTCATATTGGATTATGGCCCATGTTAATGATCTCATTTTAACTTGATTACAGTTGTAAAGGCCTTGTTTCCAAATAAAGTTACATTCTGAGATAATGGGAGTTAGAACTTCAGTGTACTTTTCAGAGGACACAACTCAACCCATAACACAACAAAAACATCCTACAGCAAGTGATGGTTAAACAAACTGTGGTGCATACATACCATGGAATACCACTCAGTAACAAAAGGAGTGAGCAATAGATATACATAATTTTGAATGGATCCTAAGAGCATTATCTGACTGGAATAAAGAGCAAATATTAAAATGTTCCAAATTTTATGATTCCATTTATATAACATTTTCAAAATGTAAAGTATATAGATATGGAAAGTAGAGTAGTGATTTCCAGGGCTTAGGGATGGTGTGTTAGAGGGGACAGGGAGATTGTTGTGGTGATGGAATAGTTCTGTAACACAATTGCAATGATATTTACTTGACTCTATTCATATGGTAAAATGGCATAGAACTATACACATGCATTGTACCAATGTTAAGTTTCTGGTTTCCATGTTCTACTATAGTTACATAAAATATAACCATTGGGGCAACAGAGTGAAGGATTCATGGGACCTCCCTGTATATTTCTGTGCAACTTACTATGAATGTATAATTACTTCAAAATAAAAAAGATTAAAAAAAATTGAAGTCGTTGTCTTTTCTCCAAAACACAAGAGAACAACCTTCTCCAATAATTAAAGATAATTTTTTTCCTGTAAACCACCACTCAGTTGGAATACACATTGAGACTGGTGACCAACAGAGCAGTAACCCAGTAGGTGACTTAGGTGTGAGCAGTGCAGTGGAGTGCACTAAATGGGAGACTGTTGTTCCCGAGAAAATGACAGTAGTCAGCAGAAATGTAGTGGTTGACAGAATTGCATTGAGACCCGGCAGGAGCAGACTTGTCTGAAAAATCATTTGAGCCACACATTGAGGATACACAGAAATATTTGTGGGATGTGTGTGAGAGAAGCATATTTTGCTTCTATAAAACTTTAGGGTTAGGATTAGCATATTTTGGAGGAATTTGAGGTCTTGAATTAGTAGGTAGGGGCAAGATCAGTGAAATGCATGTTATGTAACCCTATTTGACCCATAGGTTGGCAAGACCTGGGAAAACTGATTCTAAATACAAAATGATAAGTCCTATAACAAAGTTACAATCAAGTGCTATAGAATCTCAGAGAAGAGAGTGACCAACTTAGGTTGAGAAAGATTTCATAGAAAAGCAGATATTTGATTTTGCAATGTTAGGATTTCATTAAGCAAAAGAAATAGCAATATGCAAAATCAGAAGTACATAAACAAGCCTAAGAAATGACAACTGGTCCATCAAAAATGAATGGATAAAGAAAATGTGCATGTATATGTGTGAGTGCATGTGTGTGTGCATGTGTGTGCGTGTGTATTATGGAATATTATTCAGCCATAAAAAGAAAGAAAATCTGTCATTTGTGACAACATGGTTGGATAGATGCAGAGGCATTATGCTAAGTGAAATAAGTCAGACAGAAAGGGACAAATACTGCATGATATCACTTACATGCAGAATCTAAAAAACAAACAAACAAGCAAACAAAAAAACCCCCAAAAAACAAACTCATAAGTGCAGAGAACAGAGTAGTAGTTGCTAGAGGTGGGAGGTGGAAAAATGGGTAAAGGGCAATTCCAATTATATGATGAGTAAGTCTTAGGGATATAAGGCATAGCACGGTGACTATTTGGAAGTTAAGAGAGTAGATCTTAAAAGTTCTCATCACAAGAAAGAAATGTGTAACTATGTGTGGTGATGATGTTAACTAAACTTATTGTGGTAATCATTTCACAATATATACATATATCAAATCATTATGTTGTATACCTAAAAGTAATACAATATTATATGTCAATTACATCTCAAATAAAATAAATAATAAAAAGAAATTGCTCTTTTCAGGCTCCTGTCAACAGGTCAACAGATTACACCTCTTGACACCTGTCATCTACCAGCCTCATGGTCACTCCTTTTATTCTCTAAATACTTTAGCACTTACCTTCTCCACCCCAATTCTTAACACCATCCTAGGTGGTCTTTCTTAAGTCTTAAGTAAATCCGCATGAATATTTATCCAATGTTCTGGCCTTTCAGTTACAAAAATCTTCATCTCCCAAGTCCTGGTACTCTGTTCCACTTCATTTACCACACCACAGTCACACTCTGATATTAGTACATAAAACTCTACCTCCAATTTCACTCCACTCATGAGCCACAATTCCTCTTTTCAAATTCCTTGTTTAACCATTTCCACCATGACCATTTTTCAAACTAATCTGGACTTTGCATTAGTCCTTAAAATTTCTCCCTAACTTTAAGGACACTTTTCTCCTTAATTCTTTCATCTTTCAGTGAGATTTCATGATGCTCTGTATCAATACTCTCTTACCAATACAATCAAGTCTTTTGTTAATCTGCTCTTTCAGCCCAGTCATCTGGGGTAATCAAACATTACACAAAGCCAATTATTTCTTTTCAGCTCCTTTACCAGAGATAAGCTTAATATTAACTGGGAAACAATTTAATCAAGGGCAGTTTTGAGCCACTAAGTATTCATGATCCCAAGCCTCAGTTGTGTCTTCAATATAGCCCAACAATCGTACTACGTGTCTCTAAAATTCTGAGACTACTAACAATTATTCCAACATTTCTTCAAAATTCTGACCCTCCTACCTTCCTCCCCAATTTGAGCAGAAGACTGCTTCAATTCCCCAAGGCAAGATATTATCAGATAATACTACTTATAAAAGCAATGTTAGAGATATGCTGGCAAACATGGGCAAAATTAATGCACAAGGCTAGTCATCACTGCACTATTTCTAATAACAAAAGACTGGAACAATGCAATTATTCATCAAAAGGAGAAAAATTGAAAAAATATGGTACACACAAAATGGAATACTAGGTAGCTGTGAAAGGACCCATTTACTTCAATATTCTCTCTGACAATACCTATTAGAGTAAAAATTAATTTTATACAGGTTTGACTCTGGGTACCACATGTTTGAAGAGGGCCTCTGACACATCAGGTAAGTACCACAACAGGTAAAGTTAAACCAGCCTATGTCTATTAGAGTACTGTCTCTGAGCTCCCAGTTACAATTCAAGAAAGGAATTTAAAAATCACAACTTTCAAATACACCATACAGAAGTGTTAATAGTCATCATGCTGTACATGATTACTATTTGTTTGTTTATTTATTTATATTTATAACTGTGAATTTGTACCTTATGACTACCTTTATCCAATTTCTCCTCACCACATCCCTATCTCTGGTAACCACAAATATGATCATTTTCTCTCAGTTTTTCTTTTTTTTTTTTTTTAAGATTCCACATAGATGTGAGATCATACAAGTACACATTTGTCTTTCTTATTCTATGTCACTTATAATGTCATCAAGGTCCACCCATGTTGTCACAATAAATAGGATTCCCTTAATGATATTCCATTATATATCACATCATATCATACCAATAATGTATTCCATTATATTGTATATTTTATATGTATATATAAAATATAATGGAATATTATTCAAATATATATATATATATATATATATATATATATATATATATATATATATATATATATACAACTTCCTGTCCATTCATCTGTCAGTGGGCATATAGGTTGTTTCCATGTCTTGGCGCTCATAAATAATGCTACCATAAACATGGGGGTGAAGATATCACTTCAATATAGTGGTTTTTTCCCTTTACACATATTCACAGAAGTAGAATTGCTGGATCATATGGTAGTTCTATTTTTAATTTTATGAAGAAACTCCATACTCTTTTCCACTGTGCCTGTACCAATGTACCATCCTACCAACAGTGCACTAGAGTACTCTTTTCTCCATACCTTCACCAGTATTTGTTATCTCCTGTCTTCTTTAGGTTATTCTATTAATTTTAAGTTGGGGTATAATTGTTTTACTATGTAGTGTTAGTTTCTAGTGTACGGTGAAGTGGAGTTCCCTGTGCTATACAGCAGGTTCTCATTAGATATCTATTTTATACATATTAGTGTATATATGTCAATCCCAATCTCCCAATTCATGCCACTCCCCTTTTCCTCCCTTGGTGTTGATACATTTGTCCTCTACATCTGTGTCTCTATTTCTGTCTTGCAAACTTGTTCATCTGTACAATTTTTCTACATTCCACATATATGGGTTAATATACTATATTTGTTTTTCTCCTCCTGACTTCCCTCACTCTGTGTGACAGCTGCTAGGTCCATCCTTGTCTCTACAAATGACCCTATTTCATTCCATTTTATGGCTGAGTAATATTCCATTGTATATATGTACCACATCTTTATCCATTCGCCTGTCAATGGACATTTAGGTTACTTCCATGACGTGGCTATTGTAAATAGTGCTGCAATGAACATTGGGGTGTCTGTGCCTTTATGAATTATGGTTTTCTCTGAGTATATGCCCTGTAGTGGGAATGCTGGATCTTATGGTAATCTCCTTTTTAGTTTTTTAAGGAACGTCCATACTGTTCTCCATAGTGCCCTTATCAATTTACATTCCTATCAACAGTGCAAGAGTTCTTTTCTCCACAAATTCCCATTTCTCCACACCCTCTCCAACATTTGTTGTTTGTAGATTTTCTCATGATGCCCATTCTAACCAGTGTGAAGTGATATCTCATTGCAGTTTCAACTTGCTTTCCTCTAATAATTAGTGATGTTGAGCATCTTTTCATGTGCCTCTTGGTCATCTGTATGTCTTTTTGGGAGAAATGTCTATTTAGGTTTTCCGCCCATGTTTTGATTGGATTGTTTGGGTTTTTTTTGATATTGAGCTGCATGAGCAGTTTATATATTTTGGAAATTAATCCTTTGTCTATTGATTCATTTGCAAATATCTTCTCCCTTTCTGAGGGTTGTCTTTTCGTCTTGTTTATGGTTTCCTTTGCTGTGCAAAAGCTTTTAAGTTTCACTAAAAAGTTTATTTTTGTTTTAATTTCCATTTCCATTACTAATTAATTACATTTCCATTACTAATTACTAGTTCCATTAATTCCATTTCCATTACTAATTAATTACATTTCCATTACTAGTTCCATTGTTTATTTTTGTTTTAATTTCCATTACTAGTAGGTGGGTCAAAAAAGATCTTGCAGTGATTTATTTCAAAGAGTGTTCTTCCTAAGTTTTCCTCTAAGAGTTGTATAGAGTCCGGTTTTACATTTAGGTTTTTATTCCATTTTGAGTTTATTTTTGTGTATGGTGTTAGGGAGTGTTCTCATTTCATTCATTTACATTAGCTGCCCAGTTTTCCCAGCACCAATTATTGAAGAGACTGTCTTTTCTCCATTGTATATCCTTGCCTCCTGTGTAATAGATTAGCTGAGCATAGGTGCATGGGTTTATCTCTGGGTTTCTAACCTGATCCATTGATCTATATTTCTGTTTTTGTGCCACTATGTTATTGTCTAGATTACTGTAGCTTTGTAGTGCAGTTTGAAGTCAGGGAGTCTGATACTCCCAGGTCCGATTTTTTTTTCCCCTCAAGATTGCTTTGGCTATTCTGGGTCTTCTGTATCTCCATACAAATTTTAAGAGTTTGTTTTCTAGTTCTGTGGAAAATGTCACTGGTAATTTGACAGGGATTGCATTGAATTTGTAGATTGCCTTGGGTAGTACAGTCATTTTCACAATGTTGATTCTTCCATTACAAGAACAAGGTATATCCCTCCATCTATTTGTGTCACCTTTGACTTTTTTTTTTCATCAAAGTCTTAAATTTTTCTGACTGCAGGTCTTTTACCTTCTTAGGTATATTTATTCCTAGGTATTTTATTCATTTTATTGCAATGGTGAATGGGATTGTTTCCTTATTTTTTTCCTGATCTTTCTAATTGTTAGTGTATAGGAATGCAAGAGATTTCTGTGCATTAATCTTGTGTCCTGAAATATTGCCTGAGTCAATGATTAGCTCTAGTAATTTTCTGGTGGCATCTTTAGGATTTTCTATGTATAGTATCATGTCATCTGAAAACAGTGACAGTTTTACTTCTTTTCCAATTTGGATTCCTTTTATTTATTTTTCTTCTCTGATTGCTGTGGCTAGGGTTTCCAAACCTATCTTGAATAATAATGGTGAGAGTGGACATCCTGGTGTTGTTCCTGATCTTAGAAGAAATTCTTTCAGTTTTCACCATTGAGAATGATGTTGGCTGTGGGTTTGTCATATATGGACTTTATTATGTTGAGGTAGGTAGGTTCCCTCTAATCCTTCCTTCTGGAGAGTTTTTTTTATCATAAATAGGTGTTGAATTTTGTCAAAAGCTTTTTCTGCATCTATCAAGATGATCATATTGTTTTTATACTTCAATTTGTTAATGTGGTGTATCACATTGATGGATTTGCATATCTTGAAGAGTCCTTGCATTCCTGGGATAAATCCCACTTGATCATGATGTATGATCCTTTTAATGTGTTGTTGGATTCTGTTTCCTAGTATTTTGTTGAGGATTTTTGCATGATATTCATCAGTTATATTGGTCTGTAATTTTCTTTTTTTGTTTTGGTATCAGGGTGATGGTGGACTCATAGAGTGACTTTGGGATTCTTCCTTCCTCTGCTACTTTTTGGAAGAGTTTGAGAAGAATAGGTGTTAGCTCTTCTCTAAATGTTTCATAGAATTCACCTGTGAAGCCATCGTGTCCTGGACTTTTGTTGGTTGGAAGATTTTTAATCACAGTTTAAATTTCAGTGCTTGTGATTTGTTTGTTCATATTTTCTATTTCTTCCGAATTCAGTGTTTGAAGGTTGTACTTCTAAGAATGTGTCCATTTCTTTGAGGTTGTCCATTTTATTGGTATATAGTTGCTTGTAGAATTCACATATAATGCTTTGTATTTCTGTGGTGTCCATTGTAACTTCCCCTTTTTAATTTCTAATTTTATTGATTTGAGTCGTCTCCCTCTTTTTCTTGATGAGTGTGGTTAAAGGTTCATCAATTATGTTTACCTTCTGAAAGAAACAGCTTTTATTTTTATTGATCTTTGCTATTGTTTCTTTGTTTCTATTTCACTTATTTCTGCTCTGATCTTTATGATTTCTTTCCTTCTTCTAACTTTGGTGGGATTTTTTGTTCTTTCTGTAGTTCCTTTAGATGTAAGGTTAGATTTTTATTTGAGATTTTTCTTGTTTCTTTAGGTAGGATTGTATTGCTATAAACTTTCCTCTTAAAACTGTTTTTGCTGCATCCCATAAGTTCTTGGTTGTCGTGTTTTAGTTGTCATTTTTCTCTAGGTATTTTTTGAGTTCCTCTTCAGTGATTTTATGGTTATTTAGTAACATAGTGTTTAGCTTCCGTGTGTTTGTGTTTTTTACAGTTTTTTTCCTGTAATTGATTTATAATCTCATAGCTTTGTCATTGGAAAAAATGCTTGATACAATTTCAGTTTTTTTAAATTTACCAAGACTTGATTTGTGACCCAAAGTGTGATCTATCCTGGAGAATGTTCCCTGTGCACTTGAGAAGAAAGTATAATCTGCAGTTTTCGGATATAATGTCCTATAAATATTAGTTAAATCTATCTGGTCTATTGTGTCATTTGAAGCTTGTGTTTCCTTATTAATTTTTTGCCTGTTGATCTGTCCATTAGTGTAAGTGAGGTGTTAAAATCCCACACTATTTTTGTGTTTCTGTCAGTTTCCCCTTTTACATCTCTTAGTATTTGTCTTATGTATTGTGGTGTTCCTATGTTGGGTTCTTATATATTTATAATTGCTATATCTTCTTCTTGGATTGATCCTTTGATCATTATGTTGTGTCCTTTCTTGTCTCTTGTAACTCTCTTTATTTAAAGTTTATTTTATCTAATGTGAGTATTGTTACTCCAGCTTTATTTTGATTTCCATTTGTATGGAAAAACTTTTCCATCCACTCTCTTTCAATTTGTATGTGTCCCTAGGTCTGAAGTGGGTCTCTTGTAGACAGCATATATACAGGTCTCGTTTTTGTATCCATTCAGCCAGTCTGTATCTTTTGGTTGGAGCAATTAATCCATCCATGTTTAAGGTAGTTACCGATATGTATGTTCCAATTACCATTTTTAAAATTGTTTTGGGTTTGTTTTTGTAGATCTTTTTCTTCTCTTGTGTTTCCTGCTTAGAGTAGTTCCTTTGGCCTTTGTTGTTGATCTGATTTGGTAGTGCTGAATTCTCGTAGCTTTTGCTTGTCTGTAAAGCTCTTGATTTCTCCATCAAATCTGAATGAGATCCTTGCTGGGTAGAATAATATTGGTTGTAGGTTTTTCATTTTCATCACTTTAAATATATCCTGGCATTCTATTCTGGCCTGCAGTGTTTCTGATCAAACATCAGCTGATAACCTTATGGGGATTCCCTTGTATGTTATTTGTTCCTTTTCCCTTGCTGTTTTTGATATTTTTTCTTTGTATTTAATTTTTGATAGCTTGATTAATATGTGTTTTGTTGTGTTTTTCCTTGGGTTTATTCTGTATTGAACTTTGTGCTTCATAGACTTGACTATTTTCTTTCACATATTAAGGAAGTTTTCAACTATAATCTCTTCAAACATTTTCTCAGACCCTTTCTCTTTCTCTTCCTCCTCTGGGATCCCTATAATTTGAATGTTGGTGTGTTTAATGTTTCCTCTGGGACTGTCCTGAATTATTTTCATTCTTTTTCTTTTTTCTGCTCCACCACATTTATTTTCACCATTCTATCTTCCAGATCACTTATCCGTTTTCCTGCCTCAGTTATTCTGCTATTGATTCCTTCTAAGGTATTTTTAATTTCAGTTATTGTGTTATTCATCACTTTTTGTTTTCTCTTTAGTTCTTCTAGGTCCTTGTTAAACGTTTCTTGTATTTTCTCCATTACATTTCCGAGATTTTGGGTCATCTTAAGTATCATTACTCTGAATTCTTATTCAGGTAGACTGCCTATTTCCTCTTCATTTGTCTGGTCTTGTGGGCTTTTACATTGCTCCTTCATCTGCTGCATATTTCTCTGTCTTCTCATTTTGTTTAACTTACTTTTTTAGGGGTCTCCTTTTTACAGGCTGCAGGTTCATAGTTCCTCTTATTTCTGGTGTCTGTGCCCAGTGGGTAAGGTCAGTCCAGTGTATTGTTTAGGTTTCCTGATAGGGGCGCTGGTGCCTGTGTTCTGGTGGGTTGAGCAGGATCTTGTCCCTCTGGTGGGCAGGGCCATGTCCAGTGGTGTGTTTTGGGCTGTCTGTGAGCTTAGTGTGACCTTAGGCATCCTGTTTGCTAATGGATGGTATTGTGTTCCTGTCTTGCTAGTTGTTTGGTTTGAGGCATCCAGCACTGGAGCTTGCTGGCTGTTGGGTGGGCCTGGGTCTTAGTATTGAGATTGTGACCTCTGGGAGAGCTCTCGCTTATTAATATTCCATGGGAATGGGAGTTCCCTGGTGGTCCAACGTCCTGGACTCTACTCTCCCACATCAGAATCTCAGGCCTGACCCCTGGCTAGGGCACCAAGACCCCACAAGCTGCACAGCCCAGAAGAAAGGAAAAACAAAGAAAGAGAAAATGAACAGAAAAAGTCCCCATGACAAATGGTAAAAACAAAACTAAACAGACAAAATCTGACAATGAAGCACACACACACACTGTCATAAAAAGAAAAAAAAAAGAAAACAAACGAATAAACAAACCCCAAAATGAAAACAGACGTTAAAAACTATAATGAAAACAAATCGTACATGGAAAGAAAACTAAAAAAGGCAAATAAAGCATAAAAGAAACACACAAAAAATGATCAAAAAGTGTGTAAAAACAAAAGAAAAACGGAAAAACTACAAAACAACAAAGAAGTAGAAATAGAAAAAATATACAATAAATTTAAAAATAAGATAGAAACAAAGGAAAATGAAGCAAAAAAAGGAAAACAAGGAGAAAACACAGTATAAGACAAAATACAGTAGAGGTAGGAAAAATAAAATAAAAATATATTAAAAATAAAAGCATAAAAAAAGGAAAAGTAAAAAAAATAATAAGACAACAACAGAACAAGAGAAAAATGTAGTAATAATAATAATATTTTCTTGTGGCCTCAGCTGTCAGTTTCCTTCCCCCAACAGTGAGCCACCCCCAATCCCTGCTTACCCAGGAAGTCCTTCAATGCTTCTAGGTAGGTCTCTGGACCTGCTGTGGGCACTGTGGGGCCAGCTCAGATTCTGGTCTGCCCTTACTCCAGTGTGCACTTGCCCTCAAAGTCCACAGTTTCCCCCAAGGTCCACAGCCTCTATTGTGGGAACCCTCATTGTCTATTCAGATATTCCACAGATGCAGGGTTTACCAAGCTGATTGTGGGGATTTAATCAGTTGCTCCTGTGGCTGCACAGAGATATTTCCCTTCTCCTTTTTGGTTGCATGGCCCTTGGTGTTCAGCTTTGGTTTTGGCCCCACCTCTGCATATGGGTCACCCTCAGGCATCTGTTCCCCACCCAGGCAAGAGGGGATGAAAGCAGTGGCTTATTAGGGCTCACTTGCTGACTCAGACCTGGGTGAGGGAGGGATAAGACCATCACAATTGGGATGTGCATGTAGTGGCTGTGACAGCAGAGGAGGGCATAAAGTTGCAACAGCCTGAGGTGTGCCATTTGTTCTCCTGGGGAACTTAGCCCCAGATCATGGAAGCCTCGGCAGTGGTGGGCTGTACAGTCTCCCAAGAAGTTGTCGGCCATGACCTGCGTGGAAATCATGTAGGTGGTGCCCTGCCATCTGTGAGCACATGGAGCTAGAAGCTCCTATGGCAGCCCATCCATCTCCTTGTACACCCTGCAACAATGGTCTCTTGCCTCTTGAGCAGGTCCAGAATTTTCCCAGATTCCCTCCTGGCTAGCTGTGGTGCACTAGCCCTCTTGGGCTGTCTTCATGCAGCCAACCCCAGACCTATCCCTGGGGGCTGACTTCTGAAGCCCAAGCCTCAGTACCCAGTGCGCACTCACCCCAGCAGGCAAGCAGACAAGCATCTCAGGCTGGTTAGTGCTGGTTGGCACCTATCCTCTGTACGGGATTCTCTCCACTTTCCCTCCACATCCCTTTTGCTGCCCTCTCCTCTGAGGCTCCGAAGCTCCCCACTCCCTGTTCCTGCCAGTGAGGGGGCTTCACAGTGTGTGGAAACTTTTCCTCCTTCACAGCTCCCTCCCAGAAGAGCAGGTCCCATCCTGATTCCTTTGTCTCTCTTTTTTTCTTTTTTCTTTTGCCCAGCCAGGTACATGGAGCTTTTCTTGCTTTATTGGAAGTCTGAGGTCTTCTGCCAGCGTTCAGTAGGTGTTCTGTAAGAGTTGTTCCACATGTAGATGTATTTTTTATGTATTTTTGGGGAAGAAGGTGATCTCCATGTCTTACTCCTCTGCCATCTTGAAGGTCCTCTCTCCTGTCTTCTTGATGATAACTATTCTAACAACGTTATATGGCACCTCATTATGGTTTTGATTTGCATTCCCCTAATGATTAGTGATGTTGAGCACCTTTTGATACACCTGTTGGTCATTCATTTATCTTCTTTGGAAAAATGCCCATTCAGGCCCTTTGCCCATTTTTAACTAGATTACTGGGACTTTGTTTTGTTTTCTTCTGTTGCTATTTTTTCCATATACCATTAGTAAATATTTTTTTCCATTCCATAGGTAATCTTTTCATTCTGTTCATTTCATTCATCCAATTAATTCATATTTCTTTTGCTGTGCAGAAGCTTTTTAGTTTGATATAGATCCACTTGTTTATTTTTTATTTTTTTGCTTGTGATTTACATGCCATATTGAAAAAAATCATTGCCAAGACCTCATCAAGGAGACTTTCTGCTATGTTTTCTTCTAGGAGTTTTATGGATTTTGGTCTTACATTTCAGTCTTTAACCAATTTTGAGTTAATTTTCGTGACTGGTGTAAGAGAGGGGTTTAGTTTCATTCTTTTACACATGAACATACAATTTTCCCAGAACCATTTATTGAAGAGACAGTCTTTCCTCCACTGAGTATTTATGGCTCCTTTCTCAAGTAATATTTGTCTGTATGCATGGGTTTATTTATGGGCTCTCAATTCTGTTGCATTAGTCTAGGTGTCTGTTTTTTATGCAAGTACCATACTGTTTTTATTATTATATTTTTATAATATAGCATGAAATCAGAAAGTGTATTGTCTCCTAATTTGCTCTTCTAACTCAGGATTACTTTCACTTTTTGAGGTCTTTTGTGGTTCCATATAAATTTCTAGAATTGTTTTTTCGTACTTCTGTAAAAATGCCATTGGAATCTTGATAGGGATTCCATTGAATCTATAGATGGTTTGAATGGACATTTTAACAATATTAATTTTTCCAGTCCACAAACATGGGATATCTTTTTATTTATTTGTGTTTTCTTCAATGTCTCTCATCAGTGTCTTACAGTTTTCCGTGTAGAGATTTTTCACTTCCTTGGTTAAACTTATTCCAAAATATTTTTTTGTATTTGATGCTATTGGAAACTGAATGGTTTCTTTTTTCAGATAATTTGTTATTAGTTCATGTAAATACTATTGATTTTTGTATGATAATTTTGTATCCTGGAACTTTACTAAATGGATAGATTAGATCTAACAATTTTTGGTAGAGTACTAGGATTTTCTATGGATAAAATCATGTCATCTAGAAATAGAGACAATTTTAATTCTTCCTTTTCAATTTTGATGTCTTTTATTTCTCTTTCTTTCTGATTGCTGTGGCTGGGACTTCCAGTACTATGTTGAATAGGAGTGGTGAAGGCGGACACCCTTGTCTTGTTCCTGATCTTAGAGGAAAAGCTCTCAACCTTTCACCATTGAGTATGATATTAGCATGGGTTTGTCACATATGATTTTTATTCTGTTGAGGTACATTCCTTCTATAACTGATATGTTGAGAATTTTCTTTATGAATGAGCTCTGAATTTTGTCAAGTGCTTTTTCTGCATCTACTGACATGATAATATTATTCTTTCACTCCACTCTATTAATGTGATGCATTACATTGATTGATTTGCATATATTCAACCATCCTTTCACCCCAGGATAAATCTCATTTGATCAAGATGAATAATTCTTTTAATGTACTGCTGAATCCTATTAGCTAGTATTTTATTGAGAATTTTTGTTTCCCGTATTCATCAGGGATATTGGCCTGTAGGTTTCTTTTCTAGTAGCCTTCATTTATGGTTTTCATATCAGGATAATGCTGACCTTGTAAAATGAGTTTGGAAGGGTTCGCTGCTCTTTAATATTTTGCAAAATTTAAGAAGGATTTCTCTCCATTTTTCTTTAAATATTTGGTAAAATTCACCGGTGAAGCCATCTGATCTCAAGCTTTTCTTCATTGGGAAATATTTTATTACTGATTCAACCTCCTTACTAGTAATTGTTCTATTCATATTTTCTATTTCTTTCTGATTCACTCTTGGTAAGTTATATGTTTCTAAGATTTTTTCCATTTCTTCTAGGTTGTCCAGTTTGTTAGTGTAGAGTTGTTCATAGTAGCCTCTTATGATCCTCTGAATTTCTATGGCATTAGATTTAATGTCTCTTTTTTGTTTATAATTTTACTAATTTGGCTCCTTTCTCTTTTTTACTTTGTTAGACTACCTAAGTGTTTGTTCATTTTATTTATCTTTTCAAAGAATCAACTCTTAGTTTGGTTAATCTTTGCTATATTTTTCTGTCTTCTATTTAATCTATAATGGTATAGTCTTTATTATCTCTTTTCTTCTGTTAACTTTGGGTTCAGCTTTTTCCTTTTTTCTGGTTCCTTAATTAATAGAGTTAGGTTTTTTATTTGGGATCTTTTTTGCTTCTTAATGTAGGTATTTACTGCTATGAACTTCCCTCTTAGATTGCTTTTTTGCATGCCATAAATTCTGGTATATTGTGTTTCAATTTTCATTTGTCTCAAAAAACCTGTTTTTTATTTCCCCTTTAATTTCTTCTTTGATCCATTGGTTGTTCAGGAGAGTTATTTAATTATCATATGTTTATGAATTTTCTAACTTTCCTCTTGTTGATTTTGAGTTTTATACCATTGTGATCAGATAAGATACTTGGTATGGTTTCATTCTTCCTGAATTTGCTAAGATTTGTTTTGTGCCCTAACACATGGTATATCCTAGAAAATGTTCCATGTGTGCTTGAGAAAAAAACGTGTATTCTGATATTGTTGGATAGAATGTTCTGTATATGTCTGTAAGTTCTATTTGGTCTATAATGTTGTTTACATGTGCTGTTATCTTATTCATTCTTGTTTGGGTGAGCTATCCATTGTTGAGAGTGCGGTATTAAAGTGTCCAACTATTATTGTATTGCTATATATTTCTCCTTTTAGCTCTGTTAGTTTTTGATTTATATATTTAGGTGCTCTAATGTTGGGCATATAAATATTTACAATTGTTATCTCTTTTTGATGTATTGACAACTTTATCATCATATAATGACCTTATTTGTCTTTTTCATTATTTTTTAGTTTACAGTAAATTATATGAATAGCTACCCCTGCTTTCTTTGGTTAAATTTTGCTTGAAATGTCTTTCTATACCACTTCACTCTCACTCTATGTGTGTCTTTAATGCTAAAGTCAGTTTCTTATAGGCAGCATACCATTGAATTTTGAGGGTTTCTTAAAATCCATTCAGCCATTCTATGTCTTTGAAATGAATAATTTACTCTGTTTACATGTAAAGTTACCACTGATAAGTAAGGGCTTACTAATACCATTTTGTTAATTGTTTTCTGATTGTTTTGTAGATCCATTGTTCCTTGTTTCTTTTTTTTTTTTGAATTTTATTTTATTCATTTTTTATACAGCAGGTTCTTATTAGTTATCCACTTTATACATAATAGTGTATATATGTCAATCCCAATCTCCCAATTCATCAAAGTACCACCAACCCCTCTGCCACTTTTCACCATTGGTGAGAATACATTTGTCCTCTGCATCAGTGTCTCAATTTCTGCCCTGCAAACTGGTTCATCAGTGCCATTTTTCTAGGTTCCAGAAATATGCAATAATATATGATATTTATTTCTCACTTTCTGACTTACTTCACTCTGTATGACAGTCTCTAGATCCATCCACGTCTCTACAAATTACCCAATTTCATTCCCATTTATGGCTGAGAAATAATCCATCATATATATGTACCACATCTTCTTTATCCATTCATCCATTGAGGGACATTTAGGTTGCTTCCATTTCTTGGCTATTGTAAATAGTGCTTCAGTGAACATTGGGGTGCATGTGTCTTTTTGAATTATGGTTTTCTCTGGGTATATGCCCAGTAGTGGGATTGCTGGGTCATAAAGTAATTCTATTTTTCGTTTTTCAAGGAAGCCCTATATTGTTCTCCATAGTAGTTGTATCAATTTACAGTCCCACCAACACTGCAAGAGGGTTCCCTTTACTCCACACCCTCTCCAGCCTTTGTTGTTTGTAGATTTTCTAATGATGCACATTCTAACTGGTGTGAGGTGACACCTCATTGTGGTTTTGATTTGCATTTCTCTAATAAATATGATGTTGAGCAGCTTTTCATGTGCTTCTTGGCAATCTGTGTGTCTTCTTTGGAGAAATGTCTATTTAGGTCTTCTGCCCATTTTTGGATTGGGTTGTTTGTTTTCTTAATATTGAGCTGCATGAGCTGTTTCTATATTTTGCAGATTAATCTTTTGTCCATTGATTCATTTGCAAATATTTCCTCCCATTCTGAAGGTTGTCTTTTCATCTTGTTTACAGTTTCCTTTGTTGTGCAAAAACTTTCACGTTTCATTAGGTCCCAATTGTTTATTTTTGTTTTTATTTCCATTACTCTAGGAGGTGGATCAAAAAATATCTTGCTGTGATTTATGTCAAATAGTGTTCTTCCTATGTTTTCTTCTAAGAGTTTTATAGTATCTGGTCTTACATTTAGGTCTCTAATCCATTTTGAGTCTACTTTTGTGTATGGTGTTAAGGAATTTTCTAACTTCAGTCTTTTACATGGAGCTGTCCAGTTCTCCCAGCACCACTTATTGAAGAGACTGTCTTTTCTCCATTGTATATACTTGCCTCCTTTGTAATAGATTAGTTGACCATCAGTGCATAGATTTTCCTTTGGGCTTTCTATCCTTTTCCATTAATCTATATTTCTGTTTTTGTGCAAGTACCATATTGTCTTGATTACTGTATCTTTGTAGTATAGTCTGAAGCCAGGGAGCCTGATTCCTCCAGCTCCATTTTTTCCCCTCAAGACCGCTTTTGCTATTAGGGGTATTTTGTGTCTCCATACAAATTTTAAGATTCTTAGTTCTAGTTCTGTGAAAAATGCCATTGGTTATTTAATACAGATTGCATTGAATCTGTAGATTGCTTTTTGTATTGTAGTCATTTTCACAATATTATTCTTCTAATCCAAGAACATGGTATATCTCTCCATCTATTTGTATCGTCTTTAATTGCTTTCATCAGTGTCATAGTTTTTTGCATACAGGTCATCTGTCTCCCTAGTTAGGTTTATTCCTAAGTATTTTATTCTTTTTGTTACAATTGTAAATAGGAGTGTTTCCTTCATTATTTCTTTCAAATATTTCATCATTAGTGTATAGGAATGCAAGAGATTTCTGTGCATTAATCTTGTATCCTGCAACTTTACCAAACTCATTGATTAGCTCTAGTAATTTTCTGGGGGCATCTTTACGATTATCTATGTATAGTATCATGTCATCTGAAAACAGTGACAGTTTTAATTCTTCATTTCCAATTTGTATTCCTTTTATTTCCTTTTCTTCTCTGATTGCCATGGCTAGGACTTCCAAAACTATGTTGAATAATACTGGTGAGAGAAGACATCCTTGTCTTCTTCCTGATCTTAGAGGAAATGCTTTCAGTTTTTCACCATTGAGTATGATGTTTGCTGTGGGTTTGTCATATAAGGCCTTTATTATGTTGAGGTAGGTTCCCTCTATGCCCACTTTCTGGAGAGTTTTTATCATAAATAGGTGTTGAATTTTGTCAAAAGCTTTTTCTGCATCTATTGAGATGATCATATGATTTTTCTTCTTCAATTTGTTAATATGGTGTTGATTGATTTGTATATATTGAAAAATTCTTGTATCCCTGGGATAAATCCCACTTTATCATGGTGTATGATACTTTTAATGTGTCGTTGGATTTTGTTTGCTAGTATTCTGTTGAGGATTTTTGCATCTATGTTCATCAGTGATATTGGTCTTTAATGTTTTTTTTTCGTAGTATCTTTGTCTGGCTTGGGTATCAGGGTGATGTTGGCATCATAGAATGAGTTTGGGAGTGTTCCTTCCTCTGAAATTTTTTTGGAAGAGTTTGAGAAGGCTGGGTGTTAGCTCTTCTCATAATGTGTGATAGAATTCACCTGTTTAGCCAACTGGTCTTCGACTTTTGTTTGTTGGAAGATGTTTAATCACAGTTTCAATTTCATTACTTGTGATTGGTCTGTTCATATTTTCTATTTCTTCCTGGTTCAGTCTTGGGATGCTGTTCCTTTCTAAGAATTTGTCCATTTCTTCCAAGTGTCAATTTTATTGGCATATAATTGCTTGTAATGTTGTCTTAGGATGCTTTGTATTTCTGCAGTGTCTGTTGTAACTTTTCCTTTTTCATTTCTAATTTTAATTATTTGAGTCCTCTCCCTCTTTTTCTTAATGAGTCTGGCTAATGGTTTATCAATTTTGTTTATCTTCTCAAAGAACCAGCTTTTAGTTTTATTGATCTTTGCTATGTTTTCTTTGTTTCTATTTCATTTATTTCTTTCCTGATCTTTAATGATTTCTTTCCTTCTACTAACTTTGGGTTGTGTTTGTTCTTCTTCCTCTAGTTCTTTTAGGTGTAAAGTTAGATTGTTTATTTGAGATGTTTCTTGTTTCTTGAGGTAGGATTGTATTGCTATAATCTTACCTCTTAGGACTGCTTTTACTGCATCCCATAGGTTTTGGATCATCCTGTTTTCATTTTCAATTGTATCTAGGTATTTTTTGATTTCCTCTTTGATTTCTTTAGTGATCTCTTGGTTATTTAGTAACGTACTGTTTAGCCTCCATGTGTTTGTGTTTTTTACATTTTTTTCCCTGTAATTGATCTCTAATTTCATAGCATTGTGATCAGTAAAGATGCTTGATAGGGTTTCAATTTTCTTACATTTACTGAGGCTTGATTTGTGACACAAGATGTGATCAATCTTGGAGAATGCTCCATGCTCACTTGAGAAGAGTGTAATACGTTGTTTTTCGATGGAATTTCCTATAAATATCAATTAAATTTATCTGGTCTATTGTGTCATTTAAAGCTTGTGTTTCCTCATTAATTTTATGTTTGGATAATCTGTCCACTGGTGTGAGTGTGGTGTTAAAGTCCCCCACCATTATTGTGTTAGTGTCAATTTCCTCTTTTATAGCTGTTAGCAGTTGCCTTATGTATTCAGGTGCTACTATGTTGGGTGCATATATATTTATAATTACTATATCTTCTGCTTGGATTGATCCCTTGATCATTATGTAGATTCCTTCCTTGTCTCTTGTAACATTCTTTATTTTATAGTCTATTTTATCTGATATGAGTATTGCTACTGCAGTTTCTTTTTGATTTCCATTTGCATGGAATATCTTTTTCCATCCCCTCACTTTCAGTCTGTATGTGTCCCTAGGTCTGAAGTGGGTCTCTTCTAGACAGCATGTGTATTGGTCTTGTTTTTGTATCTATTCCACAAGCCTGTGTCTTTTGGTTGGAACATTTAATCCACTCATGTTTAAGGTAATTTTGGATATGTATGTTCCTATTACCATTTACTTAATTGTTTGGGGTTTCTTTTTATAGGTCCTTTTCTTCTCTTGTGTTTCCCACTTAGGGAAGTTCCTTTAGCATTTTTTGTAGAACTAGTTTGGTGGTGCTGAATTCTCTTAGAATTGCTTGTCTGTAAAGCTTTTGATTTCTCCATCGAATCTGAATGAGATCCTTGCTGGATAGAGTAATATTGGTTGTAACTTCTTCCCTTTCATCCCTTTAAATATGTTATGCCACTCCCTTCTGGCATGTAGAGTTTCTGCTGGGAAATCAGCTGTTAACCTTATGGAAGTTCCCTTGTATGTTATTTGTCATTTTTCCCTTGCTGCTTTCAATTATTATTATTTGTCTTTAATTTTTATCAATTTGATTACTATGTGTGTTGGTGCATTTCTCCTTGGGCTTATCCTCTATGGGACTCTCTGTGCTTCCAGGACTTGGGTGGCTATTTCCTTTCCCATGTTAGGGAAGTATTTGACTATAATCTCTTCAAATATTTTCTCAGGACCTTTCTCTCTCTCTTCTCCTTCTGGGACCCCTGTAATGCGAATGTTGTTGTGTATAATGTTGTCCCAGAGGTCTCTTATGCTGTCTTCATTTATTTTCTTTCTTTTTTCTTTATTCTGTTCTTCAGCAGTGAATTCCACCATTCTGTCTTCCAGGTCACTTATCCGTTCTTCCACCTCAATTATTCTGCTATTGATTCCTTCTAGTGTAGTTTCCATTTCAGTTATTGTATTGTTCATCTCTGTTTGTTTGTTCTTTAATTCTTCTAGGTCTTTGTTAAACATTTCTTGCATCTTCTTGATCTTTGCCTCCATTCTTTCTCTGAGGTCCTGGATCATCTTCCCTGTCATTATTCTGAATTATTTTTCTGGAAGGTTGCCTATCTCCACCTCTTTTAGTTATTTTTCTGGGGGTTTACCTTGTTCCTTCATCTGGTACATAGCCCTTTCCCTTTTCATCTTCTCTATCTTTCTGTGAATGTGGGTTTTGTTCCACAGGCTGCAGGATTGTAGTTCTTCTTGCTTCTACTGTCTGTCTTCTGGTGGATAATGCTATCTAAGAGGCTTGTACAAGTTTCCTGATGGCAGGGACTTGTGGTGGGTAGTACTGACTGTTGCTCAGTGGCAGAACTCAGTAAAAGTTTAATCCACTTGTCTGCTGATGTGTGGGTCTGGGCTCCCTCCCTGTTGCTTGTTTGGCCTAAATCAACCCAACACTGGAGCCTACCTGGGATCTTTGTTGGGGCTAGTGGTGGACTCTGGGAGGGCTGAAGCCAAGGAGTACTTTCCATAACTTCTGCTGCCAGTGTCCTTGTCCTCTCAGTGAGACACAGCCACCCCCACCTCTGCAGGAGATCCTTCAGCACTAGCAGGTAGGTCTGGTTCAGTCTCTTATGGGGTCACTGTTATTTCCCCTGTGTCCCAATGCACACTACTTTGTGTGTGCCCTCCCAGAGTGGAGTCTGCTCCCCCCAGTCCTGTCGAGGTCCTGTAATCAAATCCAGCTAACCTCCATAGTCTGATTCTCTAGGATTTCCTGCTCCCGTTGCTGGACCCCCAGGTTGGGAAGGCTGACGTGGGGCTCAGAACCTTCACCTCAGTGGGTGGACTTCTGTGGTATAAGTGTTGTCCAGTTTGTGAGTCACCCACCCAGCAGTTATGAGACTTGGTTGTATTGTGATAGTGCCCCTCCTACCATCTCATTGTGACTTCTGCTTTGTCTTTGGAAGTGGGGTATCTTTTTTTGTGAGTTCCAGTGTCTTCCTGTTGATGATTTTTCAGCAGTTAGTTGTGATTCTGGTGCACTTGCAAGAGGGAGTGAGAGCATGTTCTTCTACTCTGCCATCTTCAACACACACCTGCTCCTTTTTTCTTATCCTGCTGCCGTTTGTGTGTGTGTGTGTGTGTGTGTGTGTGTGTGTGTGTGTGGTGTGTGTTTGTGATCTAATGTCTTTTGGTATCATTATGCTATGACTTCCTTACCCAGTTGTTCTGTGTAATTATTACAGACTTTCCTTTGTGGTTACCATAAGGCTTATACAAAATATCTTAAACTTATAGCACCATTTTATACTGAACACAACTTAACTTCAAAATAATTTATAAATTTTACACTTTTACTTCTCCTCCCCTTCACATTTTAAGTTAATGTTGTTACTATTTAGATGTTTTTTCGTATTGTGTAACTAATAACAGAATATTGTAGTTATGGTTATTTTTGCTGTTCTTTTTTTAACTTTTAAACTGGAGTTGTGTGTAAATTATGCACCACTATTACCATATAGTAGAAAATAACTATGGTTATATATTTACCTTTGCCAGTGAGATTTATGTTTTTATGATGTTAATTGTTGTTCTTTTACTTTCACTCATAAAACTCCCTTTGGCATTTCTTACAAGGCATGTCTCATGATAATGAACTCCTTCAGCTTTTGTTTGTGTGGACAATTATTTATCCCTCCTCCTTCATTTCTGAAGGACACCTTCACTGGGTATATAATTCTTGGTTGACAGTTTTTTTTCTTTCAATATTTTGGATGTCATCCCATTCGCTCCTGGCCTGAAAAGTTTTTTTGAGAAAACTACTGATAGTCTTATGGGGATTCTCTGTATGTAATTACTCTCTTTTCTCTTGCTGCTCTTAAAATTATTTCTTTGACTTTGATTTTTGACAACTTAATTACAATATATCTCATTGTATTCCTATTTGGTTTCAACCTATTTGAAATCCTTGTGCCTCATGATCTGGATGTCCATCTCTCTCCCTATGTTTGGGAAGTTTTCAGCCATTTTTGCTTTATATGTTTCTTCTGCCTCTTTCTCTTTTGCTTCCCCTTCTGGAATTGCCATAATATAAATATTGTTTCTTTTCACTCTGTTCCATAATTCCCATAGGTTTTATTTATTCTTTTCCATTTTTTTTCTTTTTTTTTACTTCTCTTACTGGGCAATTTCTAATGTCTTATCCTCCCTGTCGCTGATTCTTTCCTCTGCATGTTTGAGTCTACTTTTGAAATTCTCTATTGAATTCTTCAATTAAGTTTTCTTAATTTATGTTTTAACTCTAGGATTTTTAATGTGTGTGTGTGTGTGTGTGTGTTTATGTTTACTATTTCCATATTGAACTTCTGGTTTTGTTCATACATTGTTTTTCTAATTTCGTTTAGTATATGTCTGTGTTTTCTTGTAGTTCACTAAGCTTCCTTAAGAGGATTATTCTGAATTCTTTGACAGTTCATAGATCTCCATTTCTTTAGGGTCATTTTTTGAAGCTTCATTAGTTTCCTTTAGCAGTGTCAAATTTACCTGATTTTTTTTTGTAGACTTTGAGTCCTTTAAAAATGCATCTGCATTTTAAAAGTAACTGAGCACATTTTCCAGATTTACAGGTTTGCTTCTTCACCAATCTACTCAGTTTGCATTTCTGTGTGTCTTCTGGTAGTGTCCTTGGGCAGGTTGGACGTGCTATTATGGTTTATTTGGGGATGAGGTAACTGTTTGAGCTCTGAAGACAAGGATGAGGTGGTGTGCATCTGGCTGAGAACAGTTGGATAAGACTTCTGGCTTGGTTTCCTACCCAAGTGAGACTGTAAGATGGGCTCTATGATTGCCTGGATTCTCTGGTCAGGCTTATTAAGTGATAAGGTGGGTATTATATTCAATAGTAGACAGGGCTGTGAATTAGCTCACCTTACTTAGAAGGGCAAAAGGATGGGGCCCAGAGCCTGTACAGCTCATTGTTTGGGGACCTTAATTAGGCAAGAATGCACATTGAATTCCCTGGTCAGGTGAGGCCACCAGTTTTTTTCTCTGCAGAGAGGAGAAATAATGACCTGTGCTCTCTGTTAAAGTGCCACTGTACATAGGTCTGTTGAATGGGCTGCACAGCTTCCTGTGTGCTCTGGTTAAGTTCCCTGGTTGGACTGGCTGAAGGCTGTATTCAGCAAAGAGCAGGGTTATGAATTAGATTCTCTTCCCAGGCATAGCTGGAGAATCTTCTCTAGAGCTGTTAAAGCTCTTCGTTTGTTTTCTTAATTCAAGTTGACCCACACTCCATATTTCCTGATCAAACAAGGCCACTGGCTTGGATTTCAAAGCTCTCAGTTCTGTTGCTCTTCTCCAAGCTCAAGCACTGCTGGGCTGCACAGCTAACAGGAGTTGTTGCCAGCCTTGCTTAAAGATTTTTTTAAAAAAATAAGGGAACATCATTACCAACTTTACACCAACGATGTTGAAAATTTCGTTCAAATTCCAATTTAACAGGGAAATATAGCTTATAAAAATGACAAGAATTAATATATTTCATTTTAGAAGAAGAAATATAAAACCAGATTAAACTTTTAATTATTAAAGACATGGAACCAGTTGTTTTAAAAATCTACAACCAAATCAAACCAGTGTAACATTGATGCCATAGCACAGGAGAAAGAGGTGGCCACTTTCAAGCAGAAAAGAAAAAAAAAATCAGCTAAAATCCTAATGAACACTTAACAGCCAAATGTGTGTTATCACAACAGTCTACAATGACAAAACATAAGGGGAATTTTCATATTTTTTCCATAGGCCTCAAAAGTGCTCATAAGAAAGACTGGGGGCATACCAGGAGAGAACATCCCTCAGTGATACAGGTATGCAGAGGGTGATCAGCTGCCTACAGAGAACATGTACAAAACTTCACTTGCTTCCCCAGATCCTTCTCTCCTACAAGCCAAAATCTGTAAGCTATGAAAGGGGAAGCAACAAAAGATGTTGTCCTCAGGAGAGTTGAAAAGATCCACTGCTACTTCAAGAGGATGACAAGCAAAACACTTGGGTGTCTTGAGAGGAGTAGGAAATGTACTTCCCCAAAAGACATAGTAAAAAACAATCCATTTCTGTTGGAGGAAAGGTAGAGGGAAAAACTCTATACTCCTAAGCGATGAGGAAATAAAAAACTTTCTTGGATTCAAGACCCTATACTAATACCTAGCAGATGACTGCTACTGCTAGGGGAGGGACATGAATCTCCCACTAAGACCATCACAGATACAAAGCAGTGTTTGTCACAGGGAGGATGGCCAGGGATATTGAGAAAGACCCATTTCATACACAAAGGCATACAATACCTGCCTAAGACTAAGACTGCACCAAGAAAACAGAGAGCTTCTCCATCTCCACCATAAGCCTAGCACCCAGTAACAAGCAACAGTAGTCTACCATTGGTTAAGGAAAAAGATCAGGGAGGGAAAACCCTCAGTGGCACAAGCATACAAAGATGGCTGAGAGATATGGCGGAAGCAGGAACTGAGAGAGACCCTTCAACACTGGGGCCCCACTTTAAGCACACAATAATAGAAACATGCTAATTCTAGAAGAATTTGAAGTATATATTACACTGACAATATTGGCAGCAGCAGCAAAACTCAAACCCAGCTTCTCTGGAGTAAACTGACTCAAAATTTCATACTAACAATCCGACAGGAGAAGACACATGCCCATTTTCAGACATAAATATTACTTTTCTCTGTGTCTTGTGTTCTTCTATCCATTATGTTTAGCATTCAATCAAAAATTTTGAGATACACACATACACACACACACATAAAAGATAAACAGGAAGAAAACATTATCAAGATAAAAGGCAATCAAGAAAACCAGACACAGAGCTGACCAAGATGCTGGAGCACTCAGAAAGGAATTTGAAAATAACTGATTAATAGGTTAAAGAATATAGTGGAAAAGAGAGACTACAAGCATGAACTGATGGCTAATTCAGCAGAGAGATGGATATCACAAAAAGTCAAATGGGACTGTGGCCTAGGGAATATGATTTCTCCCACTGCGTGTAATATAAATCTTTAAGAGAATGCATGGGGGCAGATATCTGAACACTTGAAGACATTAATGGTGGTGGCTGAGCAGTTGCCTAGAACTCTGAGGGAAAAGAACCATTCTTTCTGACCAGAGGAGCTATGATCCTAAGACTACTGGGCAAAGCCTCACTGCCTTTTTCTTTCTCTCTCTCTCTGTCTTTCCACCACTGGGACCTGAAAGAAAACAGTAACACTAAGAATATAAAAAGATATTGGAGCAGTGAACTGGAAAGATTAAGAGAAATCACTGAGAGGAGGGAGATAAAGAAAGCAATTCTATATAATTATGTGTGAAATTCTGGACTCACCACTCAACTGTGCCTGCATGTATCTGACCATAAAAAACATATCTCAGGCTTTGAGACCTCAGTTACAGGGTAGACCACCACCCAGGTCCCATGCTGGACTGATTCAAATTCAGCTTCAAAAAATTTGCAAATTAACATTGCAACCATAGCATGCAAAATGTAAGTTGGAATCTGTAGCCTGAACATAACACAGTAGATTGTCTACTTTAAAAGATCATGAAAAATAAATCAAGATTCTCCCTGGAGTTTAAAAAAAACACAGCTTCATAATATAATATTCAAAATGTCCAGGATACAATCCAAAATTGCTTGTCATACACACACACACAGAAAAGGGATAATCTCAACTCACAAGGGAAAAGATTATTAACAAATGCCAACTCTGAGATAACAGAGTTGTTGGAATTATTAGACAAAAACTTAAAGGCAACTAAATTCAACAATGAATACCCTAAAAAGTAAAGGTGAGCACTCTTGAAAGGCATGGAAAAATATGAAGGCCTCAGCAAAGAAATAGAAAATGTAGAGAAGAACACATAGAAATTTTATAACTGAGCAACAAAATAAAAAAAAACTGGATGGAATAAATTGGAGAATAGAGATGAGAGAGGAAAGAGTTGGTAAAACTAAGATACAGAAAACTAATGAAACTAAAAGTGAAATCTTTGAAAAGATTAATGAAAGTTGACAGCGTGGTACTGGTGAAAGAACAGACATATAGAGCAACAGAAAAGAATAGAGTCCAGAAATAGAACCACATAAGTAAGGCTAATTGATCAAAAAATTATTGTGGTAAAATATACATCTGCCTGCTTGCCTCTTCTAGATTTGATTCAGTAGATGTGGAGTGGGTTTTGGGAATTTTTATTTTGAGAAGTCTTTGGATAAGCCCCCCACCCACAACCCACATTGAAAACCATTGAGAAAAGATGTCAAATATAACTAAGGATCAGCAGGATTTCATAATAATGTTTGAAAAAAACATATGAAAAAGAAGGGATGCGGCATTTTAAGGGTAATGGAGAAACGTTCATTGTGTTATAGCATAAGATGCATGGTAGTGGGGTGGAATCAAGGTGAGATTAAAACACATGGAAATTAAACTGGAAAGATAAGTTGGTATAATATTTTGAATTATCTTGTATGCCATGTAATGGGATTTTGCATTTATTCTGTAGGCAACCAGGAACTACTGGAAATTTTGGCACAAGGATGTAACAGAATTCATTTGTTTATTAATTAATTCAAGAAATATTTACTCAGTGGCTACTCTGGGTATGGTAGTATATGCTAGGCACAGAGCTACAATGGTAAGCAAAGAAGACAGTATAGAGAATAGACTGGAGGTGGAAAAGAGTGGTGTGTGTAAAGCTCATTTAGAGATTATTGAAGTAGTCCTAAAAGAGATATTGGGTAGGAAAAGAGATGAAGATAAAGGTCTGAATTAAGGTACTGGAAATAGGGATAGATAGGAAGACCAGAGTAAAGAAGATGGAAAGCTTCTGGTTGAGCATCCTGGAGAGACAAGGGTGCTAGGGGAGTCCAGGAGAGAGAGATGAGCATCAGTCATTTCCATTGTGAAACTCTCACACCAACTTAGCCTCATCAATGATGGAGGCATCCTCAAGGGTGATATTCAACTTATCTATACCTGTATGGTCAGGGTTTCTTAACCTCAGCAAGACTGACATTTGAGTCAAATAACTCTTTGTTGTGTATACTGGGCATTGGATGTGAGTAGGGGGAGAGGGCTGAGGGTTTTTTCCTATGCATTGTAAGTTATTTAACAGCATCCCTGACCTCTACCTACTCGACGCTAGTAGCACTACCCCTGTGTCAAGAAAAATGTCTCCAGACATTGCCAAATATCCTCTGTGGGACAAAGTCACACTCAATTGAGAACAACAGTTGTATGTCTATATCAATTGTTAAAATATTGAAACACTTTAATACTAGTTGATAAATAGCCACCTCATGTCTCTCAAATCTACTCCATACTGCCCTGAGTTCCTCAGTACTTACCCTGGCTCTACTTACCATAGAGTATTGCCTGACACAGGAGTGGACCTCTAGGACCCTGCTCCAGTGTCATGGGCCAGTGTCTATTCTGATTGATCATTGTCATTGTTATATAGGTTGTCAATATTTTTAATATCTCTTTTAAGCATCCTCAAAGAAACCCAGTTGTTTAATATCTTTATTTCCATGTATGAATCCTAGCTTTCTTATCCTACACCACCCCATAAATTATCTTCCCTACTATTAGTGTTAATGCCCTTCCAGTATTTTTAGAAGACCATATGGTCTACTCACTTTGTCTCATCATCAAGTGTGTCTGGAAAAACATAGCTCCTTTAATCTTTTCCTGCCAGTCAAACCTTCCTGCTTCATCAATCATATCTACAGCCTCTTTTTGACTTCTGTGCCTGTGTTCTCATTGTCCAGATCCTCTGATGTCCCCACGCTGACTCTGACATCCTAGGTGCCATCTCATCAAAGTCACGTAGTTCCATGATACAGTGTCTCTCAGAACACTCCTGGAAATAACATTGGCCCATTTCAGTTACCTTATCATATTGCAAAACCATATCTAATATGAGAAAAGCTCATCCTCACACACACCCTCTTACCCAATCCCAGAGAGAACCACATGTTCACATGTGTGAGGCCAAAAATAATATATGATGGTGGTAACATTTCCAGGAAGTATTCTCAAACGGCCAAGAAAAGAGTTAAACACTTGCCCTTATCTTGCCCTGCCTGGACATGAATTGCAACTAGATTTTCTTCTCAGCCTTCTATTCATTATATACCCCCAACACACACACACACACACACACACACACACACACACACACACACACACACACACTGTAACCTCTAAGATGCTTTTCTTCTAATTGTTCAGGATGTAAATACTTCCCTGTTCAGGAATTTTCTCCATGTTGGAATTTGCCCGAGAATCTCCTAGTTAGTTTCACTTAAACTATAGGGACAAGAATCTGATATGTATACTAGTGTTCATAGACCAACAGTAAGAACTTACTTTATTCACATATGTGAATCTTTAAAGATAAGGAGGAGGAAAGTATAGGTTCCCCTGATACTCTACATCATGAATATAGTCAGAGAAAAGTTTGGAAAGGAGAGGTTGTTTCAGTCAAAATGTCCTGGTTGCCTGGTTGGTGCTTGTTTGTGAGATCGGAGGATAAAGATGAAATAAACCATAGGATATAAGAATGTTGTGACAATGTTCCCAAATAAGGAAATTAATAGTATGATGCTCCATAAAATATAGTGGTTATGAAGACTACATAATAATATAAAAAAGCTATGAAATAATGTAAATGACAAAATAGGACAAAAAGGTATATGCAGGCTTCCCTGGTGGCGCAGTGGTTGAAAGTCTGCCTGCCAATGCAGGGGACACGGGTTCATGCCCCGGTCCAGGAAGATCCCACATGCCGTGGAGCAGCTGGGCCCATGAGCCATGGCTGCTGAGCCTGCGCGTCTGGAGCCTGTGCTCCACAATGGGAGAGGCCACAACAGTGAGAGGCCTGCATACCGCAAAAAAAAAAAAATGGTATATGCAATTGTTTGAACTACACATAGAAATGTGCTTTAAAATCCAAAGTCAAAATGCCAGCTATGTTAATATTAGGGTACTGGAACTGTGGGTGAATTTTCTTCTTTGCTATACTTATCTAATTTAAAACAGTTCTAATATTATTGTAATAATAAATGTATGATGAATTTTCAAATTAAAAAGAAAAACACAAGAGGTAAGGATCCACTCCAGAAATGTAACCAACAAATAAATATTGGACATATGCATATGCTATGCACTCTGCTGGGCACTAAATGACAAAGCAAGAAATATCAGAATAGCCTACAAAGAGGAGTAACAAAGTACCATGTCTGAAGATCTTGAAGAATAGGCAGATAAGTGCTTAGCTGGTTTTGATTTAATCTGCTGACTAGTTAACCACTGATATCAATCCCAGATCTTTGGGGCCTCAAACCACTGGGAAAATCTATCCTTAATAACCTACTAGTGAAAAGGCCAGACACTATAAAACTTTTAGAGGAAAGCATAGGCAGAACACTCTTTGACATAAATTGCAGCAAGATCTTTTTTAGCCCATCTCCTAGAGTAATGAAAATAAAAACAAAAATAAATAAATGAGGCCTAAATAAACTTAAAAGCTTTTGCACAGCAAAGGAAACCAAAAACAAGAGAAAAAGATGACCCTCAGAATGGGAGAAAATATTTGAAAATGAAGCAACCAGCAAGGGATTAATCTCCAAAATATACAAAGAGTTCATGCAGCTCAATGAAAAAAAAAAAAACAATCAAAAAATGGGCAGAAGAACTAAATAGACATTTCTCTGAAGAAGCCATAAATATGGCCAACAAACACATGGAAAGATGCTCAACATCACTGATTATTAAAGAAATACAAATCAAAACTACCGTGAGGTATCACTTCACACCAATCAGAACCACCATCATTAAAAAATCTAAAAGCAATAAATGCTGGAGAGGGTGTGGAGAAAAGGGAACCCTCTTACACTGTTGTTAGTAATGTAAATTGATACAGCCACTATGGAGAACAGTAAGGAGGTTCCTTAAAAAACTAAAAATAGAATCACCATATAACCCAGCAATCCCACTCCTGGGCATATACCAGGAGAAAAACATAATTCAAAAAGATACATGCACCCCAATGTTCATTGCCAACTATTTACAATAACCAGGACATGGAAGCAACTTAAATGTCCATAAACAGATGAATGGATAAAGAAGATGTGGTACATATATAGAATGGAATATTACTCAGCCATAAAAAGGAACAAAAGTTTACCATTTGCAGCTACGTGGATGGAACTACAGACTGTGATACAGAGTGAAGTATGTCAGAAAGAGAAAAACAAATATCATATAATATCACTTATATGTGGGATCTAGAAAAATGATACAGATGAACTTATTTGCAAAGCAGAATAGAGACACAGACATAGAGAACAAATGTATGGATATCAAGGGGGGAAGGGGGGTGAGATGAACTGGGAGATTGGGATTGACATATATACACTACTAGGTATGAAATAGATAACTAATGAGCATCTACTGTATACTGCAGAGAGCTCTACTCAATGTTCTGTGGTGACCTAAATGGGAAGAAAATCCAAAACAGATAGGATATATGTATACGTATAGCTGATTCACTTTGCTGTACATCCAAAAATAACACAATACTGTAAAGTAACTGTACTCCAATAAAAATTAATTTTAAAAAAATGCAATGCAGTCAACAGCATCCCAACTTAAAACAAACAAACAAACAAGCAAACAAAAAACAAATGAAAGTCCTTTTGTTATCAGAGATGGTCAGAAATTTGAAATCAGTCACCAAGTTAAAATTCTTTCTTCTCTCTTTTTATCTCTAAAATTTGAATGTTCGAATAGGTGTTCTGTAAAGGCCACCCAACTCTGACATACATGTAGTCATTATCCTCAAAAAACAACAAACCTGGGAAACTAAAGTTCATGAGAATAAACCACGCACGGAACTGAAGTTCATAGAACCTTTTCATGTACTTTGGGAATAAGGGTAACTCCACTGAGTTGGTCAAATGACTTTTGAGATATGAGAATATATGGTCACTTTTTGGGTTGATTTAAATGGAAGATATTGATAATAGTGTGTGATGGGGAATACCCTCTCTTCTCTACTAAGCTTTATGGCTAACCTTGCTGAATTCCTCAAGTCTTAAGGTCTCCTGGATGACCTCCTTGGCTAGTAGATCTCATAAAATCATAAAATAATACAACAGTAATAACAGCTATCAGTAGATATCAGTGGACTAAGAACAATACTATATTTGATCACACTAAATGACATTTTTCTAGAGTCTAACAGCTGAACCATCTGCCAGAAACACCTTCTCCCGCTTGTCTTATCTAGCTCCCACTGACCCTGTAAGATTTGTCTCCAGCACCACCTCCTCCATAAAGCCTTCTTTAACCCCACCTATACTGGATAAGGCCCCTCTAGACCTTTTACATACCTCTGGTTATAACACTAATCCCCATGGCTTGTTACCAAGAGTTTAATTGTCTATCTCACACACTGTAACTTATGTTTCTCACAGATATAGAATATGTCATATTTACCTCAGAATCTAGTACAGATGTGTCAGGAAATACTTGCTACATGACAGAGTATAATAAATAATTAAACAAACAAAGCTTCATTTCATCTTTATATTTAATCCTTTAGAAAAATAACAAATTGTATTTTGCTAGGGCAATGAGTCTAAAACTTCATGGGGCATACTAGCTCCTGAAGTACTTATTAAACATGAAGATTCATGGGCCTTTTTGACCGTGGCCAGGGAGACTTGAATGTGAGGCATGTTATTCCTAGCATTAAGTGAATCCCCAGTTCTTATTGCCAGTCCTCATTACATTCAGAATAATATGAGGTAATGAGAGCCAATTAAAGGATTGATCCTGGTTCTATTTGAATAAGTTAAGGCAAGAGTGAAGGAGGACCATCTTGGGGATAGGCTTATCATGAAAGTTGATACTTGGATTAACTACTACTGAAACTGAGCAGAAACCTGTGGGGCCTTCCTGGGAACAGACACCCCACCCCATATCCCTACCCTCTTGTTTGTATCAATAAAAATGCTTTAGCCTTCTAGTCCTTCCCTGAGTTCCAAAGATCAAATTTAATCAGATAAGTGATAAAATGCAGAAACAAAGGAAAACATTCAAACAAGACAAAATGATAATAGTTTAGTTATAAAACAAAGTCAAAGACTTTAGTTCTTCCTTAAGGGCTATAAATAATATCCTGAGCCATATCCTTGAGTTGTTTTGCAGATACTAAAACCCCACCAGATGGAAGAAGTTAACTGCATGCTGACCACCAGTCATGTTGGACCCAGAAAACTGATAATACAGATTCCCTAAATACAACCCTGTTACCTCACCATGAACCAGTCAGAAGGATGTACATAAACTGATCATGCACCTGATGACACCCTTTTTCACCTTGCTTTTAAAAACGTTTCCCAGGGGAACTTCAATATGACGGAGGAGTAAGACATTGAGACCACCTTCCTCCAAACAAATACATCAAAAATACATCTACATGTGGAACAACTCCTACAGAACACCTACTGAACACTGGCAGAAGACCTCAGACTTCCCAAAAGGCAAGAAACTCCCCACATACATGAGTAGGACAAAAGAAAAAAGGAAAAACAGAGACAAAAGTATAGGGATGGTACTTGAACTTTTGGGAGGGAGCTATGAAGGAGGAAGAGTTTCCACACACTAGGAATCCCCTTCACTGATGGAGACGTGAGGTGGGTTGGAGGAGAGCACAGCAACAGAGGTGCAGAGGGCAAAGTGGAGAGATTTCTGCACAGGGGATAAGTGCCAACCAGCATTCACCAGACTGAGAAGCTTGACTGTTCACTCGCCAGGGCGGGTGGGGACTGGGAGCTGAGGCTCAGGCTTCAGAGGTCAGATCCCAGGGAGAGAACTGGGGTAGGCTGCGTGAACACAGCCTGAAGTTGGCTAGTGCACCAGAGCTAGCTGGAAGGGAGTCTAGGGAAAAGCCTGGAACTTCCTAAGAGGCAAGAGACCATTGTTTCGGGATTCACAAGGAGAGGGGATTAGGAGCACTGACTAAACAAGCTCCAGAGATGGGCATGAGCCACGGAAATCAGCACGGACACCAGAGACTGGGCATGAAACACTAAGGCTGCTCCTGCAGCCACCAAGAAGCCTGTGTGCAAGCACATGTCACCATCCACACCTCCCCTCCAGGGAGCCTGTGCAGCCTGCCACTGCCAGGGTCTCGTGATCCAGGAAAAACTTCCCGAGGAAAACACAAGGCATGCCTCAGGCTGTTGCAACATCATGCCGGCCTCTGCCACAACAGGCTCAACTTGCATTCCATACCCCTGCCTCCCCATGGGCTGAGTGAGCCAGAGACACCTAATCAACTTCTACTTTAACCCTGTCCTGTCTGCGCAAAGAACAGACACCCACAGGTGACCTACATGCAGAGGCGGGGCAAAACCCAAAGCCAAACCCCAGGAACTGTGCGAAAAAAAAGAGAAAGAGAAATTTCTCCCAGCAGCCTCAGGAGCAGTGGATTAAATCTCCACATTCAACTTGATGTACCCTGGATCTGTAGAATAACTGAGTAGACAACGAATCATCCCAAAATTATGGTGGTGGACATTGAGAGCAACTGTAGACTTAGGGTTTGCTTTCTGCATATAATTTGTTTCTGTTTTTATGTTTATCTGTATAATGACTTGGTTGCTCTATTCCTCTTTTAATATATATATATATTTTTTTTTTCCTTTTTCACTTTTTGTCAATGTGTATATGAATGTTTGTTCGTGTGATTTTCTCTTTATAGCTTTGCTTTTACCATTTGTCCTAGGGCTCTGTCTGTCCTTTTTTTTTTTTTTCTGTATAGATTTTAGTGCTTGTTATTATTGGTGGATTTGTTTTTTGGATTGGTTGCTCTCTTCTTTCTTTCTTTCTTTTTCTTTTTTTACATTTCTATTTTTTTAATACTATTTTTTATTTTAATAAATTGATTTTATTTTTTCGTTCTTTTTTTTACCTCTTTATTGGAGTATAATTGCTTTACAGTGGTGTGATAGTTTCTGCTTTATAACAAAGTGAATCAGTTATACATATACATATGTTCCCATATCTCGTCCCTCTTGCGTCTCCTTCCCTCCCACCCTCCCTATCCCACCCCGCCAGGCAGTCACAAAGCACCGAGCTGACCTCCCTGTGCTATGCGGCTGCTTCCCACTAGCTATCTATTTTACGTTTGGTAGTGTATATATGTCCATGTCACTCTCTCACTTTGTCAGAGCTTACCCATCGCCCTCCCCATATCCTCATGTCCATTCTCCAGTTGGTCTGTGTCTTTATTACTGTCTTACCCCTAGGTTATTCATGACAATTCTTTTTCTTAGATTCCATATAAATGTGTTAGCATATGGTATTTGTCTTTCTCTTTCTGACTTACTTCACTCTGTATAACAGACTCTAGGTGCATCCACATCACCACAAATAACTCAATTTTGTTTCTTTATATGGCTGAGTAATATTCCATTGAATATATGTGCCATATCTTCTTTATCCATTCATCTGTCGATAGACACTTAGGTTGTTCCCATGTCCTGGCTATTGTAAATAGAACTTCAATGAACATTGTGGTAAATGACTCTTTTTGATTTATGGTTTTCTCAAGGTATATGCCCAGTAGTGGGATTCCTGGGTCATATGGTAGTTCCATTTGTACTTTTATAAGGAACCTCCATACTGTTATACATAGTGGTTGTACCAATTCACATTCCAATCAGCAGTGCAAGAGTGTTCCCTTTTCTCCACACCCTCTCCATCATTTATTGTTTCTAGTTTTTCTGATGATGGCCATTCTGACTGGTGTGAGATGATATCTCATTGTAGTTTCAATTTGCATTTCTCTAATGATTAACGATGTTGAGAATTCTTTCATGTGTTTGTTGGCAATCTGTATAATCTTCTTTGGAGAAATGTCTATTTAGGTCTTCTGCCCATTGTTGGACGGGGTTGATTGTTTTTTTGTTATTGAGCTGCATGAGCTGCTTGTAAATTTTGGAGGTTAATCCTTTGTCAGTTGCTTCATCTGCAAATATTTTCTCTCATTCTGAGGGCTGTCTTTTGGTCTTGTTTATGGTTTCCTTTGCTGTGCAAAAGCTTTTACGTTTCATTAGGTCCCATCTGTTTCCTTTTGTTTTTATTTCCATTTCACTAGGAGGTGGTTCAAAAAGGATCTTGCTGTGATTTATGTCATAGAGTGTTCTGCCTATGTCTTCCTCTAAGAGTATGATAGTTTCTGGCTTTACATTTAGGTCTTTAATCCATTTTGAGTTTATTTTTGTGTATGGTGTTAGGCAGTGTTCTAATCTAATACTTTTACATGTACCTGTCCAGTTTTCCCAGCACCACTTATTGAAGAGGCTGTCTTTTCTCCACTGTATATACTTGCCTCCTTTATCAAAGATTAGGTGACCATATGTGTGTGGGTTTATCTCTGGGATTTCTATGCTGTTCCATTGATCTATATTTCTGTTTTTGTGCCAGTACCATACTGTCTTGATTACTGTAGCTTTGTAGTATAGTCTGAAGTCAGGGAGCCTGATTCCTCCAGCTCCATTTCTCGTTCTCAAGATTGCTTTGGCTATTCGGGGTCTTTTGTGTTTCCATACATATGGTGAAATTTTTTGTTCTGGTTCTGTGGAAAATGCCAGTGGTAGTTTGATAGGGATTGCATTGAATAAGTAGATTGCTTTGGGTAGTAGAGTCATTTTCACAATGTTGATTCTTCCAATTCAAGGACATGGTATATCTCTCTATGTATATGTTTCATCCTTAATTTCTTTCACCAGTGTCTTATAATTTTCTGCAAACAGGTCTTTCGTCTCCTTAGGTAGGTTTACTCCTAGATATTTTCTTTTTTTTGCAATGGTAAATGAGAGTGTTTCGTTGATTTCACTTTCAGATGTTTCATAGTTAGTGTATAGGAATGCCAGAGATTTCTGTGTATTACTTTTGCATCCTGCTACTTTACCAAATTCAGTGATTAGCTCTAGTAGTCTGCTGGTAGCATCTTTAGGATTCGCTATGTAGAGTAACACATCATCTGCAAACAGTGACAGCTTTACTTCTTTTCTAATTTGGATTCCTTTTATTTCCTTTTCTTCTCTGATTGCTCTGGATAAAATTTCCAAAACTATGTTGAATAAGAGTGGTGAGAGTGAGCAACCTTGTCTAGCTTCTGATCTTAGTGGAAATGGTTTCAGTTTTTCACCATTGAGGACGAAGTTGGCTGTGGGTTTGTGATATATGGCCTTTACTATGTTGAGGAAAGTTCCCTCTATGCCTACTTTCTGCAGGGTTTTTATCATAAATGGGTGTTGAATTTTGTCAAAAGCTTTTTCTGCATCTATTGAGATGATCATAGGTTTTTTCTTCTTCAATTTGTTAATATGGTGTATCACGTTGACTGATTTGCATATATTGAAGAATCATTGCAGTCCTAGAATAAACCACACTTGTTCATGGTGTATGATCCTTTTAATGTGCTGTTAGATTCTGTTTGCTAGCATTTTGTTGAGGATTTTTGCATCTATGTTCATCAGTGATATTGGCCTGCAGTTTTCTTTCTTTGTGACATCCTTCTCTGGTTTTGTTATCAGTGTGCTGAAGGACTCATACAATGAGTTTGGGAGTGCTCCTTCCTCTGTTATATTTTGAAAGAGCTTGAGAAGGATAGGTGTTAGCTCTTCTCTAAATGTTTGATAGAGTTCGCCTGTGAAGCCATGTGGTCCTGTGCTTTTGTTTATTGGAAGGTTTTTAATCACAGTTTCAATTTCAGTGCTTGTGATTGGTCTGTTCATATTTTCTATTTCTTCCTGATTCAGTATTGGCAGGTTGTGCATTTCTAGGAATTTGTCCATTTCTTCCAGGTTTTCCATTTTATTGGCATAGAATTGCTTGTAGTAATCTCTCATGATCTTTTGATCTTTTTATTTCTGTAGTGTCAGTTGTTACTTCTCCTTTTATATTTCTAATTCTATTGATTTGAGTCTTCTTTTTTCTTGATTAGTCTGGCTAATGGTTTATCCATTTTGTTTATCTTCTCAAAGAACCAGTTTTATTGATCTTTGCTATCGCTTCTTTCATTTCTTTATCATTTATTTCTGATCTTATCTTTATGACTTCTTTCCTTCTGCTAACTTTGGGGATTTTTTGTTCTTCTTTCTTTAATTGCTTTAGGTGCAAGGTTAGGTTGTTTATTTGAGATGTTTCTTGTTTCTTAAGGTAGGATTGTATTGCTATAAACTTCCATCTTAAAACTGATTTTGCTGCATCGCATAGGTTTTGCCTCATCGTGTCTCCATTGTGACATGTTTCTATGTATTGTTTTTATTTTCTCTTTGATTTCTTCACAGATTACTTCGTTATTAAGTAGTGTATTGTTTAACCTCCATGTGTTTGTATTTTTTACAATCTTTTCCTGTAATTGATATCTAGTCTCATAGCATTGTGGTCGGAAAAGATACTTGATACAATTTCAATTTTCTTAAATTTACCAAGGCTTCATTTGTGACCCCAGATATGTTCTATCCTGGAGAATGTTCCATGATTACTTGAGAAAAATTTGTATTTTGTTGCTTTTGGATGGAATGTCCTATAAATATCAGTTAAGTCCGTATTGTTTAATCTGTCATTTAATGCTTGTGATTCCTTAATTTTTTTCATTTTGGATAATCTGTCCATTGGTGAAAGTGGGGTGTTAAAGTCCTCTACTAGGATTGCATTACTGTCAGTTTTACATTTTACGGCTGTTAGTAATTGCCTTATGTATTGAGGTGCTCCAATGTTGGGTACATAAATATTTACCATTGTTATATCTTCTTCCTGGATTGATTCCTTGATCATTATGTAGTGTCCTTCCTTGTCTCTTGTAATAGTCTTTAATTTAAAGTATATTTTGTGTGATATGAGAATTGCTACTCCAGCTTTCTTTTATTTCCATTTGCATGGACTATCTTTTTCCGTCCCCCCACTTTCAATCTCTATGTGTCCCTATGTCTGAATTGAGTCTCTTGTAGACAGCATACATATGGGTCTTGTTTTTGTATCCATTCAGTCACTCTGTCCCTTTACGTGGGAGCATTTAATCCATTTACATTTAAGGTAATTATCCATATGTATGTTCCTATTCCCATTTCCTTAATCATTCGGGTTTTGTTATTGTAGGTCTTTTCCTTCGCTTGTGTTTCATGCCTAGAGAAGCTCGTTTAGCATTTGTTGTAAAGCTGGTTTCTTGGTGCTGAACTCTCTAAGCTTTCCCTTGTCTGTAACGATTTTAATTTCTTCATCAAATATGAATGAGATACTTGCTGTGTAGAGTAATCTTGGTTATAGGTTTCTCTCTTTCCTCACTTTAAATATGTCCTGCCAGTCCCTTCTGGCTTGCAGAGTTTCTGCTGAGAGATCAGCTGTTAACCTTATGGGGATTCCCTTGTGTGTTATTGGTTGTTTTTCCCTTGCTGCTTTTAATATGTTTTCTTTGTATTTAATTTTTATAGTTTGATTAATACATGTCTCAGCATGTTTCTCCTTGGATTTATCCTGTATGGGACTCTCGGTTCTTCCTAGACTTGATTAACTATTTCCTTTCACATATTAGAGAAGTTTTCAACTATAATCTCTTCAAATAATTTCTCAGTCCCTTTCTTTTTCTCTTCTTCTTCTGGGACCCCTATATTTTGAATGTTGGTGCATTTATTGTTGTCCCAGAGGTCTCTGAAATGTCCTCAGTTCTTTTCATTCTTTTTTCTTTATTCTTCTCTGCAGTAGTTATTCCACTATTTTATCTTCCAGTTCACTTATCCATTCTTCTGTCTCAGTTATTCTGCTATTGATCCCTTATAGAATATTTTTAATTCCATTTATAGTGTTGTTCATTGTTGTTTGTTTCATCTTTAGTTCTTCTAGGTCTTTGTTTAATATTTGTTGCATTTTCTCTATTCTATTTCCAAGATTTTAGATCATGTTTACTATCAATATTCTGAATTCTTTTTCAGGTAGACTCCCTATTTCCTCTTCATTTTTTAGTTCTGGTGGTTTTTTATCTTGCTCCTTCACCTGCTGTGTGTTTTTCTGTCTTCTCATTTTGCTTATCTTACTGTGTTTGGGGTCTCCGTTTTGCAGGCTGCTGATTCTTAGTTCCCTTTGTTTTTGGTGTCTACCTCCTGTGGCTAAGGTTGGTTTAGTGTGTTGTGTAGACTTCCTAGTTGAGGGGACTATTGCCTATGTTCTGGTGTATGAGGCTGGATCTTGTCTTTCTGGTGGGCAAGTCCACGTCTGGTGGTGTGTTTTGTGGTGTCTGTGGACTTACTATGATTTTAGGCAGCCTGTCTCCTAATATGTAGTGTTGTGTTCCTGTTTTGCTAGTTGTTTGGCATGGGGTGTCCAGCACTGTACCTTGCTGCTCGTTGCGTGAAGCTGGGTCTTAGTGTTTAGGTGGAGATCTCTGGGAGATTTTCACAATTTGATATTTCGTGGATCTTGGAGGTCTCTTGTCGACCAGTGTCCTGAAGTTGGCTCTCCCACGTCAGAGGCACAGCACTGACTCCTGGCTGGAGCACCAATAATCTTTCATCCACACGGCTCAGAATAAAAGGGAGAAAAAGTATAAAGAAAAAAAGAAAGGAAGGAAGGGGATAAAATAAAATAAAATAATTATTAAGAAAAAAACATTTTTATAGTAAAAAACAAGCAAACTAACCAAAAAAAGGAAAAATGGTTGGACAGAACCCTAAGACAAATGATGAAAGTAAAGCTATACAGACAAAATCTCACACAGAAGCATACACATACACACTCACAAAAAGAGGAAAAGAAGAAAACATAATATATGTTACTCTCAAAGTCCACCTCCTCAATTTGGGATGATTAGTTTTCTATTCAGGTATTCCACTGATGAAGTGTACATCATGTTGATTGGGGAGATTTAATCCACTGTTCCTGAGGCTGCTGGGAGAAATTTCCCTTTCTCTTCTTTGTTTGCACATCTCCCGTGTTTCAGCTTCTGATTGGCCCTGCCTCTGCATGTTGGTCGCTGGAGGGCATCTGTTTTTTGCTCAGACAGTACGGGGTTAAAGAAGCAGCTGATTTGGTGGCTCTGGCTCACTCATGCTGGGGGAAGGGACCGGCAGGTATGTAGGGGAGTCTGAGGCACAGAGGCCGGTGTGACATTGCACCGGCCTGAGGCATGCTGTGTGTTCTCCAGGGGAAGTTGTCCCTGGATCACGGGACCATGGCAGTGGCAGGCTGCACAGGCTCGTGGGAAGTGGGGTGTGGATATTGACCTGTGCTCGCACACAAGTTTCTTGGTGGTGGCAGCAGTGGACTTATCATCTCATTCCCATCTCAGGGGTCTGCACTGATAGCTGTGGCTCATGCCCATCTCTGGAGCTCCTTTAAGCAGAGCTCTTAATCCCCTCTCCTTGCACACCAGGAAACAAAAAGGGAAGAAAAAGTCTCTTGCCTCTTTGGTAGGTCCAGACTTTTTCTCGGACTCCCTCCCAGCTAGCTGTGGTGCACTAACCCCTTCAGGCTCTATTCACGCCACCAGTCCTCTCCCTGTGATCCAACCGAAGCCTGAGTCTCAGCTCCCAGCCCCTGCCTGCCCTGGCGGGTGAGCAGACATAGCTTTCAGGTCGGTGAGTGCTGGTTGGCACCAATCCTCTTTGCCGGAATCTCTCCGCTTTGCCCTCCACACCCCTGTTGTTGTGCTCTCCTCTGCGGCTCTGAAGCTTCCTCCCTCCGCCACCCACAGTGTCCACCTGCCTTGGGGCTTCCTAGTGTGTGGAAACCTTTCCTCCTTCACAGCTCCCTCCCACTGGTGCAGGTCCCATCCCTATTCTTTTGTCTGTTTATTCTTTTCTCTTTTGCCCTACCCAGGTATGTGGGGATTTTTTTGCCTTTTGTGAGGCCTGAAGTCTTCTGCAAGCATTCAGTGGGTGTTCTGTAGGAGTTGTTCCACATGTAGATGTATTTCTGATGTATCTGTGGGGAGGGAGGTGATCTCCGCATCTTACTCTACTGCCATCTTCCCTGAGCTGTCTCTTTTTTCTTTTTCTGCCTTTCCTTCTTAGCTGTGTGGCTAAGAGGGTCTTGGTGATCTGGACGGGTGTCAGGCCTGAGCCTCTGAGGAGGGAGAGACACTTACAGGACCTTGGTCCACCAGAGACCTACGGCCCCATGTAATATCAAAGAGTGAAAGCTCTCTCAGAGATCTCCATTTCAATTTTAAGACCCAACTCTACTCAATGACCAGCAAGCTACAGTACTGGACAACTTATGCCAAACAACTAGAAAGACAGGAACAAAGCCCACTCATTAAGAGAGAGGCTGCCTAAAATCATAATAAGTTCACAGACACCCCAAAACACACCACTGGACTGGGTCCTACCCACCAGAAAGACAAGATCCTGCTTCATCAACCAGAACACAGGCACCAGTCCCCTCCACCAGGAAGACTACACAACCCACAGAACCCACCTTACCCACTTGGGGCAGACACCAAAAACAATGACTATGAACCTGCAGCCTGTGAAAAGGAGAACCTAAAAACAGTAATTTAAGCAAAATAAGAAGACAAATACACAGCAGATGAAAGAACAAGGCAAAAACCCACAAGACCAAACAAATGAAGAGGATATAGGCAGTCTACCTGAGAAAGAATTCAGAGTAATGATAGTAAACATGCTCCAAAACTTTGGAAATAAAATGCAAAAAACAGTTAACAAGGACATAGAAAATCTAAAGAGCAAACAAACAATGATGAACAACACAATAAATGAAATTAAAAATTCTCTAGAAGGAAACAATAGCAGAATAATTGAGGCAGAAGAATGGATAAGTGACCTGGAAATTAAAATACTGGAAATCAGCATCACAGAGCACAATAAACAAAAAAGAATGAGAAGAATTTAGGGCAGTCTCAGAGACCTCTGGGACAACATTAAATGCATCAACTTACAAATTATAGGGCTCACAGAACAGAATGAGGAAACAAAAAAAGGGACTGAGAAAATATTTGAAGAGTTTATACTAGAAAACTTCCCTAATATGGGAAAGGAAATAGTCAGTCAAGTGAAGGAAGCACAGAGAGTCCCATACAGGATAAATCCAAGGAACATGCAAAGAAACATATCAATCAAAGCGTCAAAAATTAAATACAAACAAAAAAATATTAAAAGCAGCAAGGGAAAAGCAGCAAATAACACACAGGGGAATCCCCATAAGGTTAACAGCTGAAGTTACAGCAGAAAATCTGCAGAAGGGAGTGGTAGGACATATATAAAGTGATGAAAGGGAAAAACCTACAAGCAAGATTACTCTACCCAGCAAGTATCTCATTCATATTTGATGAAGAAATTTAAACCTTTACAGACAAGCAAAAGATAAGAGACTTCAGCACCACAAAACCGGCTTTACAACAAATGCTAAAGGAACTTTTCTATGCAGGAAACATAAGAGAAGGATAACATCTACAATAACAAACCCAAAACAATTGAGAAAATGGTAATAGGAACATACATATCGATAATTCCCTTAAATGTAAATGGATTAAATGCTCCAACCAAAAGACATAGAATGACTGAATGGATAAAAAACAAGACCTATATATATACTGTCTACAAGAGACCCACTTCAGACCTATGGACACATACAGACTGAAAGTGAGGGGCTAGAAATAGATATTCCATACAAATTGAAATCAAAAGAAAGCTGTAGTAGAAATTCTCATATGAGACAAAATAGACTTTAAAATACAGACTTACAAGAGACAAAGAAGTACACTACATAATGATCAAGGGATCAATCCAAGAAGAAGATATAACAATTATAAATATTTATGCACCCACCATAGGAGCACCTCAATACATAAGGCAAGTGTTAACAGACATAAAAGGGGAAATTGATAGTAACATAATCATAGTAGTGGACTTTAACACTCCACTCTCACCAATGGACAGATCATCCAAAATGAAAATAAATAAGGAAACACAAGCTTTAAGTGATACATTAAACAAGATGGGCTTCATTGATATTTATAGGGCATTCCATCCAAAAACAACAGAATACACTTTCTTCTCAGGTGATCATGGAACATTCTCCAGGATAGATAATATCTTGGGACACAAATCAAGCCTTGGTAAATTTAATAAAATTGAATTCATATCAAGTATCTTTTCTGAACACAATGCTATGAAACTACATATGAGTTACAGGAAAAAGAACAGTAAAAAATAAAAGTATTTGGAGGCTAAACAATACATTACTTAATAAGCAAGACATCGCTGAAGAAATCAAAGATGAAATCAAAAATACATAGATAAAAATGACAATAAAAACATGATGACCCAAAATCTATGGGATTCAGCAAAAGAAATTCTAAGAAGGAAGTTTATTACAGTGCAATCCTACTCCAAGAAACAAGAAAAATCTCAAATAAACAACCTCACCAAAGAAAGAAATCATAAAGATCAGATCAGTAATAAATGAAAAAGAAATGAAGGAAATGATAACAGAGATCAATAAAACTAGAAGCTGGTTATTTGAGAAGATAAACAAAATTAATAAGCCATTAGACAGACTTACAAAAAAAAAGGGAGAAGACTCAACTCAATAGAATTAGAAATGAAAATGGAGAAGTAACAACTGACACTGCAGAAATACAAAGAATCACGAGATGTTACTACAAACAACTATATGCCAATAAAATGGACAACACGGAGGAAATGGGAAAATTCTGAGAAAAGCACAACCTTCTGAGACTGAACCAAAAGAAATAGGAAATATTAACAGACAAATCACAAACACTAAAATTGAGACTGTGGTTAAAAGTCTTCCAGTAAACAAAAGGCCAGGACCAGATGGCTTCACAGGTGAATTCTACCAAACATTTAGAGAAGAGCTAACAGCTATCCTTTCTCAAACTCTTCCAAAATATACCAGAGGGTGGAACACTCACAAACTCATTCTACTAGGCCAGCATCACCCTGGTACCAAAGGCAGAGAAAGATTTCTCAAACAAAGAAAAATACAGGCCAATATCACTGATGAATATAGATGCAAAAATACTCAACAAAATACTAGCAAACAGAATCGAACAGCACATTGAAAGGATCATACAACATGATCAAGTGATGTTTATGCCAGGAATGCAAGGATTTTTCAATATACACAAATCAATCAATGTGATAAACCATATTAACAACTTGAAGGAGACAAAACATATGATCATCTCAATTGATGCAGAGAAATCTTTCGATAAAATTCAACACCCATTTATGATAAAAAAAAACCCAGAATGTAAGCATAGAGGGAACTTACCTCAACATAATAAAGGCCATATATGAAAAATGCACAGCCAACACCATACTCAATGTTTAAAAATGAAATGATTTCCACTAAGATCTGGAAAGAGGGAATGTACAATGGAGAAACGAAGCCTCTTCAATATGTGGTGCTGTGAAAACTGGACAGCTATATGTAGAAGAATGAAATTAGAACACACCCTAACACCATACACACAAATGAAATCATAATGGATTTAAGACCAAAATGTAAGTTCAGACACTATAAAACTCTTAGGAGAAAACAGGCAGAACACTCTATGACATAAATCACAGCAAGATCCTTTTGACCCACCTCCTAGAAAATAAAAACAAAAATAAACAAATGGGTCCTAATGAAACTTAAATCTTTGCACAGCAAAGGAAACCATAAAAAAGATGAAAAGAGAACCCTCAGAAAGGGAGAAAATATTTGCAAATGAAGCAAAAGACAAAGGATTTATCTCCAAAATATAGAAGCAGTTCAATATCAAGAAAACAAACAACCCAATCTGAAAATGGGCAGAAGACCTAAATAGACATTGCTCTAGAGAATATATACTGATTGCCAAAAGCCCCATGAAAGGATGCTCAACATCATTAATCATGAGAGAAATGCAAATAAAAACAACAATGAGATATCATCTCACACCAGTCAGAATGGCCATCAACAAAAAATCTAGAAACAATAAATGCTGGAGAGGGTGTGGAGAAAAGGGAACCCTCTTGCACTGTTGGTCAGAATATAAACTGATGCAGCCACTATGGATAACAGTATGGAGGTTCCTTAAAAAACTAAATGTAGAACTACCATATGACGCAGCAATCCAACTACTGGGCATATACCGTGAGAGACCATAATTCAAAAAGAGTCATGTACCACAATATTCATTGCAGCTCTATTTACAATAGCCAGGACATGGAAACAACCTAAGTGTCTATTGACAGATGAATAGATAAAGAAGATGTGGCACATATATACAATGGAATATTACTCAGCCATAAAAAGAAACGAAATTGAGTTATTTGTAATGTGGTGCATGGACATAGAGACTGTCATACAGAGTGAAGTAAGTTAGAAAGAGAAAAAGAAATACCATATGCTAACACATATATATGGAATTCAAAAAAAACACAAATGGTTCTGAAGAATCTAGAGGCAGGACAAGAATATGACACAGATATAGATAATGAACTTGAGGATATGGGGAGGGGGAAGGGTAAGCTGGGATGAAGTGACTGGGTGGCATGTACACATATACACTACCAAATGAAAAATGGATAACTAGTGAGTAGCAGCTACATAGCACAGGGTGATCAGCTCAGCACTTTGTGTCCACCGAGAGTGGTGGGATAGGGAGTGTGAGAGGGAGATGCAAGAGGGAGGAGATACCGGGATATACATATATGTTTAGCTGATTCACGTTATTATACAGCAGAAGCTGACACACCATTTTAAAGCAATTGTACTCCAATAAAGTTGTTAAAAAAAAAACACCAAGTCTTCTCCAAACCATCAGGGAGTTTGGGTCTTTTGAGCATTAGCTGCCTGTTCTCCTTGCTTGGCACCTTGCAATAACACACTTTCTTTCACCACAACCCAGTATCAGTAGATTGGCTTTTCTGTACACCTGGCAAGGAGGCTCATGTTTGGTTCAGTAACACTACCTGGCAAGACATGTCTCATGCTTCCAATCTATTATCCTTTATCAGGAGAAGATAGCCTGGAAGAATTGGCTCATCATTTTTAGAGAATTGCAAGATTGCAGAGAATGAAGAGTCCTCAGCAATTATATTTTACATATTGGGAAACTGAGACAACAAATGAGGAAATAATTTGCCTGTGTTCACACATTTACTCAGTGGTAGGGCTGGCTAAAAACCATGATCCCTAACTCCTATACCAGTGTAATTTACACTAGGAGTGATGAGTCTCTAATAGTGAATTCCCATGCACGGTAACACCATCATATGGGAAATCTTTTATGATGGGTAGGGGATACTTTCTGACCCCTCTCAGACCACATCACAAAGGGAGAAGGCTTATCTTCACGTAAGCAGCTAGCTGTAGAGAAAATAGTCTGAGCATTGGGTCACAGAGATCCAAGTTCAAATGTTGTGTCAGCTACTTAGTAACTAACTATGTAAATGTGGAGATGTTACCTAACTTCTCTGAGCTTTGGTTTCTTCATTTATAAAATAGTTCTAATAATAACTTCCCCTCAGAGTCATTGTAAGCATTAAATAAGATGATGTTTATCAACACCTAGCATAATTCCTTGTACAATTATGTACTCTGTATATGGTAGCTATTATTATTCCATCCTAGACAGTGGTTCATTCTGCCCACTCAAATCAAACAGGAGTTTTAGAATACTGGAATCCTGGTACCTGGGGAAAGATGGCAACTCCCACTTCTCTCACCAGCACTGCTATTTTGCTTTGGAGAGGAAAAAAATTCCCAAGCCATTCCAAAGCCAACCCAAAGTGCATCTTTCTGCTACTGAAGATCACAGCTCCTCAGAGGACTGGTAGGACTGAAGAGTTGGAAATAAGTCACTGGGATTATATATAATTTTTATCCCTTAATTTAGACTGAGGAAAAGAAGTTCAAGCAGTGACATCGTAACAGCACATCAGTATAAAAATTTAGGAGGAAGTGACATGCTCTTCACCAGACCTGTCGGTTGGATTAGGAAAAGAGTCAGTGAGAACACATGAAAAGAACACAGTAATCAACTGGTCCAGAAACCTGGGTTTAAGACCTGGATCTATCACTTACATGCTGCATAAGTTTTGAAAAATTGGTTTATCCCAAAAGACCTTAGTTAGCTCAGTTTTCAAATGTGGAGGCTTGGACAAGATAGCAATAATAATCAGTTATGTCTATGTATTACTTTAATATAAAACATCTCATTTAATTCTAACATCTTCTAGATATAACTTTCTATTACCCTGAAAAGAAATGACACTAAATGGGTGTAGTAGGAATCAAGACACATGCCAGGAAGGCATTCAATGTGTGGAGACTATTGGATTAATCAGAGGGAGTTGTGGAACCTCCTTCCCAAATGGTCCTTATGTACAGATGAAAGACATGTATGTCTGAAAAGTCAAGGGGAATCATGCTCTGAAAAGTAGATAAAATGACTCTAGAAAGTTTTTTTCTGTCCAAGGGACTCCATGATTTCAAAATTCTCTGCAATTATTAGGATCTCAGTCCCCAAGACTGGAATAGCTGACAATAATATAACCTGCAGTGAGAAGTCCTCTTACCTGTAAGTTAAGGCATGTAAGCAGATTGACCTGAGACATGTCATTTCCTAAATACTGTAATATATCATTCACTGAGGCCTGGTCAGCACCAAATAAAATGTCAGGAGAAGACTGCTCCTTAGGCCCTCCCCCCAAGGAAACAGGAGAAGCTATCTCAACATAACTGAAGTCTATTCCCTTAAGATCCATGATCTGGTTCTGAGTGAGTTTTCCTTCACACACCCTCTTGTATTTCTTAAGCATTCTTTCTCTGAATGATGCCAGCCAAACCTAAGGAAAGAGAAGCATCTGCTGGAGCAGAGTAGAGTTGTGAGCCTCAGAACTAGGCCACATTTCAGAGGCCTGTTGCAGGAGACCCTTTCCATCCATCTGTGGGATGGAAAGGGAGGGTGTATTGGGCTTTGCAGGACTGGAGACCCAAAATACGACCTAAGGCCTAGGACTCATTTCCTTTCTCCCTCAATAACCTGACTGCTTTCTGCTTACTTGCTCATGATTCTGTGGAGAGAGTCAGGGTAGCATCAAAGGATAAATGAAATATGTGTTCATGCTAGGTTTAACCTTTCTGTGAGTGCTTTCAGCAGAGTCTTCCAGAGGGACATTCTAGTACTTCAGCCTAAGCCCAACATGGAAATCCAGAGAAGAAAAAGGGAGCCAACTCAAACTGGTGTCTGCCTCATTCCTCTGCTTTCTCATTTGATATGTAGACACAATTCCTAAACTTTCAGGTTTGATAGAAGGATTCAATAAGACAACAAATGTAAATAAAATTCCTAGCCTGGTGTATGATAGAGGCTCAATAAATGCTTATTTTCTCCTCTACTCATAGAACTAGGTAAACATTATGCATAGCTTCTGATAAAGCACAGAGAGTGGTATATTTGCTAGAGCATCAGAGTCAGAATCAGGCAGCCTTAGAATTATGCCTGGTACCTAATTGGTGCTCAATAATTATATGTAGGTTGATTTACTGACCTAGGTTCTGCTTTTAACTTATCATGTAATCTTGAGCAAGTCACTTACCGTCTCTGGGGTCTCAATTTTCCTATCTGTAATATGATGACAATAATCCTTGCAAAGCTTACCCCACAAAACAGTTGAGAACCATATGAGAAAATGCATATGGAAGTGCTATGCACTTGTTAGAAGTAATTATGGTTGCAATTAAGGAATCTTGGTCAAAGAATTTCCCTGAAAAATGGTATAAACTTCATATATACTTGACTAGCTAAGAGTATATTGAGGGAGATGAGGAGGAAGGGACAGCCAGGAGAAACAAATCAATGATAATCAGAAGTTCTTGGTTTATCAATTTCATTGGAAATGTGATAGAGGAGACCTGGACATTACTGAGGATTAAAAGTACCCCAAAACGGAGATATGCCATTCTCCTTCTTCCTGAGGGTTTTTCCTCAAACATGAGAGTAAGTGTAGCACAGAGGTAATAGCATATATTCTGGAAACAGATGACCTAAATTGAAATCTAGGCCCTGTCATGTACCTTATATGTTAACCTGGGCAAGTCACTTGACAACTCTGTGACTTTGTTTCTTTAGCTGAAAATGCAACTGATAAGAAGAGTACTTATGACTTCAGGGGAAGATGTCAGAAGAGTAAGACGCGGAGATCACCTTCCTGCCCACAGATACACCAGAAATACATCTACACGTGGAACAACTACTACAGAACACCTACTGAACGCTGGCAGAAGACCTCAGACCTGCCAAAAGGCAAGAAACTCCCACGTACCTGGGTAAGGCAAAAGAAAAAACAATAAACAAAGACAAAAGAATAGGGACAGGAACTGCATGAGTGGGAGGAAGCCGTGAAGGAGGAAAGGTTTCCACACACTAGAAGCCCCTTCGAGAGCGGAGACTGTGGGTGGCGGAGGGGGAAAGCTTCAGAGCTGTGGAGGAGAACGCAGCAACAGGGGTGCAGAGGGCAAAGTGGAGAGATTTCCGCACAGAGGATCTCTGCGGCCAAGCACTCACCAGCCCGAGAGGCTTCTCTGCTCACCCACCAGGGTGGGCGGGGCTGGGGGCTGAGGCTCGGGCTTCGGTGGGAGAGTGTGAAAACAGCTGGAAGGGGTTAGTGCACCACAGCTAAGTGGGAGGGAGTCTGTGAAAAAGTCTGGACCTACCAAAGAGGCAAAAGCCTTTTTCTTCCCTCTTTGTTTCCTGGTGCACGAGGAGAGGGTATTAAGAGTGCTGCTTAAAGGAGCTCCAGAGATGGGCGCGAGCCACAGCTAACAGCGTGGCCCCCAGAGAAGGGCATGAGACGCTAAGGCTGATGGTGCCGCCACCAAGAAGCCTGTGTGTGAGCACAGGTCACTCTCCACACCTCCCTTCCAGGGTGGCTGTGCAGCCCGCAACTGCCAGGGTCCCGGGATCCAGGGACAACTTCCCCAGGAGAACGCACGGCGTGCCTCAGGTTGGTGCAATGTCATGCTGGCCTCTGCCGCTGCAGGCTTGCCATGCACTCCGTACACCTCCCTCCCCCCGGCCTGAGTGAGCTGGAGATCCCGAATCAGCAGCTCATTTAACCCTGTCCTGTCTGAGATAAGAACAGACACACTCCAGAGACCTACACGCAGAGGCAGGGCCAAATCAAAAGCTGAACGCCGGGAGCTGTGCGAACAAAGAAGAGAAAGGGAAATCTCTCCCAGCAGCCACAGGAGCAGCAGATTAAATCTCCACAATCAACTTGATATACCTGAATCTGTGGAATACCTGAATAGACAACGAATCATCCCAAATTGAGGAGGTAGATATTGAGAGCAAGATTTATTATTTTGCCACTTTTCCTCTTTTTGTGACTGTGTATGTGTATGCTTCTGTGTGAGACTTTGTCTGTATAGCTTTGCTTTCACGATTTGTCTTAGGGTTCTACCTGTCTGTTTTTTTGTTTGTCTGGTTGTTTTCTTTTTAAAATTATTTTTCTTAATTTTTTTATTCTAATAACTTTATTTTATTTTACCTTACTTTATTTTATTTTATCCTCTTTATTTATTTCTACTTTTTCTCCCTTTTATTATGAGCCATGTCGATGAAAAGTTCTCGGTGCTGCAGCCAGGAGTAAGTGCTGTGCATCTGAGGTGGGAGAATCAACTTCAGGACACTGGTCCACAGGGGACCTCCAAGGTCCACATAATATCAAATGGCGAAAATATCCCAGAGATCTCCATCTCAACAGCAACACCCAGCAACACTCAATGACCAGCAAGCTACAGTGTACAACACCCTATGCCAAAAACCTAGCAAGACAGGAACACAACACTACCCATTAGCAGAGAGGCTGCCTAAAATCATAGTAAGTCCACAGACACCCCAAAACACCCCAACAGACATGGACTTGGCCACCAGAAAGACAAGACCCAGCCTCATCCACCAGAACACAGGCACTAGTCCCCTCCACCAGGAAGCCTACACAACCCACTGAAACAATTGTAGCCACTGGGGGGAGACACCAAAAACAACAGGAACTACGACCCTGCTGCCTGCAAAGAGGAGACAACAACAACAGAAAGATAAGCAAAATGAGAAGACAGAAAAACACACAACCAATTAATGAGCAAGATAAAACTCACCAGACCTAAAAAATGAAGATGAAATAGGCAGTCTACCTGAAAAAGAATTCAGAATAATGATAGTAAACATGATCCAAAATCATGGAAATAGAACAGAGAAAATGCAAGAAACATTAAACAAGGACCTAGAAGAACTAAAGATGAAACAAGCAACGATGAACAACACTATAAATGAAATTAAAAATACTCTATAAGGGAACAATAGCAGAATAACTGAGGCAGAAAAACGGATAAGTGACCTGGAAGATAAAATAGTGGAAATAAATACTGCAGGAGCACAATAAAGAAAAAAAGAATGAAAAGAACTGAGAACAGTCTCAGAGACCTCTGGGACAACATTAAACGCACCAAGATTCGAATTATAGGGGTTCCAGAAGAAGAAGAGAAACAGAAAGGGACTAAGAAAATATTTCAAGAGATTATAGTTGAAAACTTCCCTAGTATGGGAAAGGAAATAGTGAATCAAGTCCAGGAAGCACAGAGAGTTGCATACAGGATAAATCCAAGGAGAAACACGCCAAGACACATATGAATCAAACTGTCAAAAATTAAATACAAAGAAAACATATTAAAAGCAGCAAGGGCAAAACAACCAATAACACACAAGGGAATCCCCATAAGGTTAACAGCTGATCTTTCAGCAGAAACTCTGCAAGCCAGAAGGGAGTGGCAAGACATATTTAAAGTGATGAAGGAGAAAAAACTACAATCAAGATTACTCTACCCAGCAAGGATCTAATTCAGATTTGATGGAGAAATCAAAACCTTTACAGACAAGCAAAAGCTGAGAGAGTTCAGCACCAACAAACAAACTTTACAACAAATGCTAAAGTATCTTCTCTAGGCAAAAACACAAGACAAGGAAAAGACCTACAATAACAAACCCAAAACAATTAATAAAAAGGGAATAGGAACATACATATGGATAATTACCTTAAATGTAAATGGGTTAAATGCTCCCACCAAAAGACACAGATTGGTTGAATGGATACAAAAACAAGACCCATATATATGCTGTCTACAAGAGACCCACTTCAGACCTAGAGACACATACAGCCTGAAAGTGAGGAGATGGCAAAAGATATTTCATGCAAATGAAAACCAAAAGAAAGCTGGAGTAGCAATTCTCATATCAGACAAAATATATTTTAAAATAAAGACTATTACAAGAGACAAAGCACAACACTACATAATGATCAAGGGATTGATCCAAGAAGAAGATATAACAAGTGTAAATATTTATGTACCCAACATAGGAGCACCTCAATATATAAGGCAAATACTAACAGCCACAAAAGGGGAAATTGACAGTAGCCCTTTCATAGAAGGGGAATTTAGCACCCCACTTTCACCAATGGGCACATCACTGAAAATGAAAATAAATAAGGAAACACAAGCTTTAAATGATACATTAAAAAAGATGGACTTAATTTTTTTTTTATAGGACATTCCAACCCAAAACAGAATACATATTTTTCTCAAGTGCTCATGGAACATTCTCCAGGATAGGTCATATCATGGGTCACAAATCAAGCCTCAGTAAATTTAAGAAAATTGTAATTGTGTCAAGTATCTTTTCCAACCACAATACTATGAGACTAATTATCAATTACAGGATAATACCTGTAAAAAATACAAGCACATGGAGGCCAAACAATACACTCCTTAAAAACGAAGTGATCACTGAAGAAATCAAAGTGGAAATTAAAAAATAACTAGAAACAAAATCAAAATGGAGACACGAAAAGGCAAAACCCATGGGATGCAGCAAAAGCAGTTCTAAGATGGAAGTTTATAGCAATACAGTCCTACCTTAAAACAGGAAACATCTCAAATAAACAACCTAATTTTCACCAAAAGCAATTAGAGAAAGAAGAACAAAAAAACCCCAAAGGTAGCAGAAGGAAAGAAATCGTAAAAAAACAGATCAGAAATAAATGAATAAGAAATAAAAGAAACGCTAGCAAAGATCAATAAAATTAAAAGCTGGTTCTTTGAGAATATAAACAAAATTGATAAAACATTAGCCAGACTCAACAAGAAAAAAAGGGAGAAGACTCAAATCAATAGAATTAGAAATGAAAAAGGAGAAGTAATAACTGACACTGCAGAAATACAAAAGATCATGAGAGTTTACTACAAGCAACTCTATGCCAATAAAATGCACAACCTGGAAGAAATGGACAAATAGTTAGAAATGCACAACCTGCCAAGACTGAATCAGGAAGAAATAGAAAATATGAACAGACCAATCACAAGCACTGAAATTGAAACTGTCATTAAAAATCTTCCAACAAACAAAAGCCCTGGCCCAGATGGCTTCACACGTGAATTCTATCAAACAATTAGAGAAGAGCTGACACCTAACCTTATCAACCTCTTCCAAAATATAGCAGAGGGAGGAACACTCCCAAACTCATTCTACGAGGCCACCATCACCCTGATAGCAAAACCAGACAAATATGTCACAAAGAAAGAAAACTACAGGCCAATATCTCTGATGAACATTGATGCAAAATCCTCAACAAAATACTAGCCAACAGAATCCAACAGCACATTAAAAGGATCATACACCATGATCAATTGGGTTTTATTCCAGGAATGCAAGGATTCTTCAATATATGCAAATCAAACAATGTGATACACCATATTAACAAATTGAAGGAAAAAAACCATATGGTCATCTCAATAGATGCAGAGAAAGCTTTTGACAAAATTCAACACTGATTTATGGCAAAATCCCCCCAGAAAGTAGGCAGAGAGGGAACTTTCCTCAACATAATAAAGGCCATATATGACAAACCCACAGCCAACATCGTCCTCAGTGGTGAAAAACTGAAAGCATTTCCACTAAGATCAGGAGCAAGACAAGGTTGCCCACTCTCACCACTCTTCTTCAACATAGTTTTGGAAGTTTTAGCCACAGCAATCAGAGAAGAAAAGGAAATAAACGAATCCAAATCGGAAAAGAAGAAGTAAAGCTGTCACTTTGCAGATGACATGATACTATACATAAAGAATCCTCAAAATGCTACCAGAAAACTTCTAGAAGTAATCAATGAATTTGGAAAGGGGCAGGATACAAAAGTAATGCACCAAAATCTCTGGCATTCCTATATACTAATGATGAAAAATCTGAAAGAGAAATCAATAAAACACTCCCATTTACCATTGCAAGAAAAAGAATAAAATGTCTAGCAATAAACATACCTAAGGATACAAAAGACATCTATGCAGAAAATTATAAGACACTGATGTAAGAAATTAAAGATGATACAAATAGATGGAGAGATATACCATGTTCTTGGATTGGAAGAATCAACATTGTTAAAATGACTCTACTACCCAAAACAATCTACCGTTTCAATGCAATCCTTTTCAAACTACCACTGGCAGTTTTCACAGACTAGAACAAAAAAATTCACAATTTGTAGGGAAACACAAAAGACCCCGAATAGCCAAAGCAATCTTGAGAAAGAAAAACGGAGCTTGAGGAATCAGGCTCCCTGACTTCAGACTATACTACAAAGCTACAGTAATTAAGACAGTATGGTACTGGTACATAAACAGAAATATAGATCAATGGAACAGGAAAGAAAGCTCACAGATAAACCCACGCACATATGGTCACCTTATGTTTGACAAAGGAGGCAAGAATATACAGTGGAGAAAGGACAGCCTCTTCAATTATTCGTTCTGGGAAAACTGGACGTGTAAATGTAAAAGAATGATATTAGATCACTCCCTAACACCATACACAAAAATAAGCTCAAAATGGATTAAAGACCTAAATGTAATGCCAGAAACTATCAAACTCTTAGAGGAAGACATAGGCAGAACACTCTATGACATAAATCACAGCAAGATCCTTTTTGACCCACCTCCTAGAGAAATAGAAATAAAAACAAAAATAAACAAATGGGACCTAATTAAACTTAAAAGATTTTGCACAGCAAAGGAAAACATAAACAAGACCAAAAGACAATCCTCAGAATGGGAGAAAATATTTGCAAGTGAAGCAACTTACAAAGGATTAATCTCCAAAATTTACAAGCAACTCATGCAACTGAATAACAAAAAACAAAAAATGCAATCCAAAAATGGGAGGAAGCCCTAAATAGACATTTCTCCAAACAAGATATACAGACTACCAACAAACACATGAAAGAATGCTCAACATCATTAATCATTAGAGAAATGCAAATCAAAACTACAATGAGATATCATCTCACACCGGTCAGAATGGCCATTATCAAAAAACCTAGAGGGGGACCTTGAAGATGGTGGAAGAGTAAGACGCGGAGATCACCTTCCTGCCCACAGATACACCAGAAATACATCTACACGTGGTACAACTCCTACAGAACACCTACTGAAGGCTGGAAGAAGACCTCAGACCTCCCAAAAGGCAGGCAACTCCCCTCGTACCTGGGTAGGGCAAAAGAAAAAAAGAAAAAACAGAGACAAAAGAATAGGGATGGCACCTGCACCAGTGGGAGGGAGCTGTGAAGGAGGAAAAGTTTCCACACACTAGGAAGCCCCTTCGCAGGCAGAGACTGCGGGAGGCGGAGGGGGGAGCTTCGGATCCGCGGAGGAGTGCACAGCAACAGGGGTGCGGAGGGCAAAGTGGGGAGATTCCCGCACAGAGGATCGGTGCCGACTGGCACTCACCAGCCCGAGAGGCTTGTCTGCTCACCTGCCGGGGTGGGCGGGGCTTCGAGCTGAGGCTCGGGTTTCGGTTTCGGTCGAAGCGCAGGGAGAGGACTGGGGTTGGCGGCTTGAACATAGCCTGAAGGGGTTAGTGCACCACGGCTAGCCGGAAGGGAGTCCGGGAGAAGGTCTGGAGCTGCCGAAGAGGCAAGAGACTTTTTCTTCCCTCTTTGTTTCCTGGTGCGCTAGGAGAGGAGTTTCAGAGTGCTGCTTAAAGGAACTCCAGAGACGGGCGCGAGCCGTGGCTAAAAGCACGGACCACAGGGATGGGCAGGAGACGCTAAGGCTGCTGCTGCCGCCACCAAGGGTTCTGTGTGCGAGCATAGGTCACTATCCACACCCCTCTTCCACGGAGCATGTGCAGCCTGCCACTGCCAGGTTCCTGGGATCCAGGGACAATTCCCCAGGAGAACGCACGGTGGGCCTCGGGCTGGTGCAACGTCATGCCGGCCTCTGCCACCGCAGGCTCGCCCCGCACGCAGTGCCCCTCCCTCCCCACCGGCCTGAGTGCGCCAGAGCCCCCGAATCAGCGGCTCCTTTAACCCTGTCCTGTCTGAGCAAGAAACAGACGCCTTCCAGCGACCTACACCCAGAGGCAGGGCCAAATCCAAAGCTGAGCCCCTGTAAGCTGTGAGAACAAAGAAGAGAAAGGGAAATCTCTCCCAGCATCCTCAGAAAGAGCAGATTAAAGCTCCACAATCAACTTAAAGAAGATGTGGCACATATATACAATGGAATATTACTGAGCCTTAAAAAGAAACGAAATTGAGTTATTTGTAATGAGGTGGATAGACCTAGAGTCTGTCATACAGAGTGAAGTAAGTCAGAAAGAAAAAGACAAATACCATATACTAACACATATATATGGAATTTAAGAAGAAAAACAATATCATGATGAACTGAGGGATAAGACAGGAATAAAGATACAGACCTACTGGAGAACAGTCTTGAGGATATGGGGAGGGGGAAGGGTGAGCTGTGACAGGGCGAGAGAGAGTCATGGACATATACACACTAACAAATGTAAGGTAGATAGCTATTGGGAAGCAGCCGCATGGCACAGGCATATCGGCTCCGTGGTTTGTGACCGCCTGGAGGGGTGGGATAGGGAGGGTGGGAGGGAGGGAGACTCAAGAGGGAAGAGATATGGGAATATATGTATATGTATAACTGATTCACTTTGTTATAAAGCAGAAACTTAAACACCATTGTAAAGCAATTATACCCTAATAAAGGTGTTTATAAAAAAAAATCTAGAAACGGTAAGTGCTGGAGAGGGTGTGGAGAAAAGGGAACACTCTTGCACTGCTGGTGGGAATGTGAATTGTTACAGCCACTATGGAGAACAGTATGGAGGTTCCTTAAAACACTACAAATAGAACTACCATATGACCCAGCAATCCCACTACTGGGCATGTGCCCTGAGAAAACCATAATCCAAAAATAGTCATGTCCCAAAATGTTCATTGCAGCTTTATTTACAATAGCAGGAGATGGAAACAACCTAAGTGTCCATCATCGGATGAATGGATAAAGAAGATGTGGCACATGTATACAATGGAATATTACTCAGCCATGGAAAGAAAGGAATTTGAGGTATTTGTAATGAGGTGGATGGACCTAGAGTCTGTCATACAGAGTGAAGTAATCAGAAAGAGAAAAACAAGTACCATATGCTGCCACATATGTTTGGAATTTAAGAAAAAAATGTCATGAAATGCCTAGGGGTAAGGCAGGAATAAATACACATACCTACTAAAGAATGGACTTGAGAATATGGGGAGGGGGAAAGGTAAGCTGTGACAAAGTGAGAGAGTCGCATGGACATATATCCACTACTAAACCTGAAATAAATAGTGGGAAGCAGCCGCATAGCACAAGGAGATCAGCTCGGTGTTTTGTGACCACCTAGAGGAGTGGTATAGGGAGGGCGGGCAGGAGGGAGACACAAGTGGAAAGAGATATGGGAACATATGTATATGTATAACTGATTCTCTTTGTTATAAAGGAGAAACTAACACACCATTGTAAAGCAATTATGCTCCAATAAAGATGTAAAAAAAAAAAAAGGAAAAAGAATAGTACTTCTCCCATCGGTTGTTTTTGTATGTTTGTTTTTATAATTTTATAGGAGTGTAGTTGATTAACAATGTTGTGTTACTTTCAGGTGTACAGCAAAGTGATTCCGTTATACATATATATGTATCTATTCTTTTTCAAATTATTTTCCCATTTATGTTGTTACATAATATTGAGCAGAGTTCCCTGTGCTATACAGTAGGTCCCTGTTGGTTATCCATTTAAAATATAGCAGTGTGTATATGTCAGTCCTAAACTCCCTATCCCTCCCCCCACCCTTCCCTCTATCATAAATTCATTCTCTAAGTCTGTGAGTCTGTTTGTGTTTTGTAAAGAAGTTCACTTGTATCTTTTTTTTTAAGATTCTGCATATATGATATCATACGATAGTTTTCTTTCCCTGTTTGACTTACTTCACTTTGTATGACAATCTCTAGGTCCATCCATGTTGCAGCAAATGGTATTATTTAATTTTTTTAATGACTGAGTAATATTCCATTGTATATATGTAACACACCTTCTCTATTCATTCCTTTGATGATGGACATTTACGTTGCTTCCATGTCTTGGCTATTGTAAACATTGCTTCACTGAACATTGGGGTGTATATATCCTTTAGGACCATGTTTTTTCTCTGGATATATGCTCAGGAGTGGGATTGCAGGATCATATGGTAGCTCTGTTTTTAGTTTTTTAGGGAGCATCCATACTGTTCTCTACAGAAGCTGTACCAAATTACATTCCCACCAACCGTGTACAAGGGTTCCCTTTTCTCCTATTTCTCTCCAGAATTTATTGTTTGTAGATATTTATGATGAGGGCCATTCTGACTGGTGTGAGGTGATACATCATTGTAGTTTTGATTTGAATTTCTCTAATAATTAGTGATGTTGAGCATCTTTTCATGTGCTTTTTGGCCACCTGAATGTCTTCATTAGAGAAATGTCTATTTAGACCTTCCTAAAGATGCTACCAAAAAATTCTAGGGCTCATACTTGAATTCAGTAAAGTTGCAGGATACAAACTTAATGCACAGAAAAGTTGCATTCTTATACAGTAACAACAAAAGATCAGAAAGAGAAATTAAGGAAACAATCCCATTTACCATTGCATCAAAAAGAATAAAATACCTAGGAATAAACCTATCTAAGGAGGCAAAAGACCTGTACTCTGAAAACTATAAGATGTTGATGAAAGAAATCAAAGATGACACCAACAGATGGAGAGATATACCATGTCCTTGGATAGGAAGAATCAATATTGTGAAAATGACTATACTGTCCAGAGCAATCTACAGATTCAATGCAATCCATATCAAATTATCAAGGGCACTTTTCACAGAATTAGAACAAAAAATGTTTAAAATTTGTATGGAAACACAAAAGACTCTGAATAGCCAAAGCAATCTTGAGGAAGAAAAACAGAGATGGAGGAAACAGGCCCCCTGACTTCAGAATATACTGCAAAGCCACAGTCATCAAAACATTATGGTACTGGCACAAAAACAGAAATATAGATCAATGGAACAGGATAGAAAGCACTGAGGTAAACCCACACACCTTATCTATGACAAAGAAGGCAAGAACATACAATGGAGAAAAGACTGTCTCTTCAATAAGTGGTGCTGGGAAAACTGGACTACTACATGTGAAAGAATGAAATTAGAACACTCCCTAACACCATACATAAAAATAAACTCAAGATGGATTAAAGGATTAAATGTAAGGCTGGATACTATAAAACTTTTAGAGGAAAATCTAGGCCAAACTCTCTCTGACATAAAATGCAGCAATATATTTTTGTATCCATCTCCTAGAGTAATGAAAATAAAAATAAACAAATGGGACCTAATTAAACTTAAAATCTTTTGCACAGCAAAGGAAACCATAAACAAAATGAAAAGACACCACACAGAATGGGAGAAAATATTTGCCACCAAAATGACTGACAGGTGATTAATCTCTAAAATATGCAAACAGCTCATGCAGCTAAATAAGAAAAACAAAAAAAAAATCAAAAAATGGGTGAGAGATCTAAATAGATATTTCTCCCATAGATTGTTATTTGGCTTAAAAAAGTTAAGACATGGAAATGTTATGACTTGTGCCTGGAACAGAGTAAGCAGTATAGAAATTCATTGTTAGCTAATATTAGTATTATGTAGCAATGTCATTTTGAGGAGCGTGTCATGAGAATTGTGACCCTTTTCTTAACTTCTGCTTTTTTGACTCCTTGAAAGGCCTTTTAATAAATGCTGCTTCACAAAGTTCAAATCTTCCAACTCTTCAATGGCTTTCTATGCCCCTGCCTACTTGCAGTTATAAAACAAACAAATAAAAAATGTTACAACCAAACCACCCATCTTTCCTGACCTCCCTCCTTCTCCTCTTCCCTGAATTAATATCAAAGTTAGTTTTCAATGAAACTACCAAAGTTAACAACTTAGTAGGCTTTGAAACACCAACTAGTGTATCATTTACAAGAAATAACTCAAAATCAAATCAAGACCACACTAAAGTTAGTATTCCACCTCTTGTCAATTCCATTGCTCTTTCCCCTGCCGTGGAAAGAATCCTCTTTCTGTCTTCTCTCAAACAAGTGTCATCCTCACACAGAATGGAGAACAAGGTCAAAGATCAAGGAGACAGGAAAAATAGATGGTAATGTACCAAAGCAGGACTGATCAGAAACATTGCACACGGTGATGGCCCACTTCAAAAAAACTCTAGATCAGGCCTGACATTAAACCCTGTCTGACAGCCAACAACGCAGAACTCAATACACCTTGGAAATCAGCCTGCTAATGCCTTGTCACATTAATTGACAAACAAGGAATATGAGACCCACTGAAAAGAGGCTCAATGATTAAGCAGAAGAGCTGGGATGGTATCGTTTTATGCATTTCACTCTCATTTACTGAACACCCATGCTGACTCAGGCACTATATTAGCTTCTTGATCTATTTTATTTTATTTTCAACATAGCCCTGTGAGGTAGGTACTAGATGGAAAGGCCAATTGATCTCCATTTCATAGATGAACAACTGAGACTCAAAGATGGTTAGAGACATGTCTCTGATCATTTAATCATCACTCAAACCTCCTCCCTTCCAGAGAAATGTGCTCTCCACCACACCATAATGTCTCAAGGAGGAAATAATACCAAGTGCAGTGACCAGAGGAGCCTTTTTCACGAGTGTCTGCAGAAGCCAGTCTTCTAGACAACCTCTGAAATTCATAGCTGTGAACTGCACCACTGATATGAGCTGCTACTGTGCCTTTCCTCATAGATGCAGGTACAGCAAACTGCCAGAATTGTTTCCATGGGTAACACGACTCACACTTATTTCAGGGGTTCTCAAGGTATGTTCCAAGGACCAACTGCATCAGAATCACCTGAGAGGCTTATAAAACATGCAAATTCCTGTCCACACCCCAGACCTACTGAATCTGAATTTCACTGGGTGTTGCAGTGAGGAGAGAGAGTCTAAGAATCTGTACATTTAAGATGCATGCCAAGTGCTCTAATGAATATTAAGGAATGACACCCATTCCTTTAGCAATATAATTACTGCTAACTTTCCCAAGCAGTGACTAAGAAGATGAAGTGGAAATTCAATAATTTATTGATGTATGAAATATTTACTCATAACATAAGCTAGTTTCTGTGAGATAAAGAAGATGTTGTCCCCACTCTCAAGGGGCTCATTGTCTAAGTGGGTGAGAGAGATAATGACAATATAGTGGGATAAGTGCTAGGTCAGAGCTTTGAACAAAGACAAAGGTGATCTAAGCCTACATAGACTGGATTATGGAATGCTTTTTGGAGGAAAATACCCAAGATTCTCTTAAAGAATGAGTAGGAGAGAAGCATATATATAGAAAGGTGTTCTAGGCAGAGAGATCAGCTATAAAGTTCTAGAACTGTTATTTAGTCTGATCAGATAATATACTGTGCCCAGAACATCAACAACAACTGGTATCAATTAGTACTATTGTTCCTACTATTACCAGATAACCAGTGGCAGAAAGAGCAGTGACGTCCCTGGAAATCAGGAGACCTATGCTGGAGTCTTGGCTCTGTCACTTTGATAGTATTTGACCTTGAACAGCACATTTCTTGTCCTTGGTCTTCAATATGCACATCTGTGAGACAGTATTTTATTCCTTAGTTCAACAAATATATACTGATCACCTATTACATGTCGGGCACTATGCTAGGTGCTGGAGAGGCAGTGATAAACAATAAAGGTGAAGGCAAACAAGTTACAGTAACAAAGTATGATGATTAGTCTAAAAGAAAGGGGTTACAGGAATAAATGGCAGCATGTGACAAGGGGCACAGTAATGGCTTGATCAAATGAGAAAACTGGATATGAAAATCCTCTAAAAGCCATCACTATGAAAATAAAAATGATTCTGTTAAATGTAGCTATTAGAAATGTGGAGGAGACTTGAATCACCATACATATTAACTTTTTAAACCCATACACTCCTCACTCTAACTTTTGGGTAGTCTCCATCTGAAGTTAATTTTGCCCCAGTTTCCTTTTAGTAAGTATTCCAAATATATTTCTTCAAACTACATACCTCCTGTCTATTCAGATTCACTACCCTACTCTAAAGAATTCCTGAAAGCATAGTACTATGTTTGGAGAAAATAGAAATGGGCTCCTGACACTAGACCGAGGATAAGGAATCAATTCTAATCTTGTCCTGGGGGACATTCTTTACCCTCCTTGGGCCTCATTTTCCCCATCCAAAAATGGGAATTAGTGTCTACCACATGATGTCTTATGTTCCTTATAACACGTCCATTTGGTAAAGACCTCTGCTTCCTCTGGCATAGTGAATAATGAAGAATGATAGCTACATGTATGAAGGAATAAGAGATATTTATCTGTGCTGACTAGGAGGGGCATCAGTCCAGGAGTCGCCCTGCTTAGGACTATCAAGGCAAGCCCAGACTGTTTGGCACTGATGAGTTAGTGAGCCCCATTGTAGAGTGCTCCCTATGGTGAGCCCAGAGCGGAGAAAGATAGGAGACCTGTCCCTGGGCAGATCCTCCAGGATAATGTTCATCAGAATTCAGGTGCTTGGGCCTAACAGAAAACATCAAAGGGCTGTGGCATCCAGAACAAATCAGTTCAGCAATGCTGAGTGTGCATACCAAGAATCCAAGAGCACAGAAGAATGAAAACTATTGGGTATTTGATCCTCATTCTGTGCTAAGTTCTTCACAGAAACTCAGGTTTGGTTACCCTTTTTCACACATCAGACTTTGGAAAGATTCATTTGTTCATTTATTCAACACATATTTATTCAACATCTGCTATGTGACAGGCAATGTTTTCAGTACTGGAAATACAATAGTGAACAACTCAGAAAAGTCCCTGCAGTCATAAGTATACACAGTAAAAGAAAATAAATACCTAAACACATAAGCAAATAATAAAATGTCAAATAGCAATAAACACTGTGGAAAACACAATGAAGTAATGAACATGAAGTAATGGGATAGAGGCCAGGGATAGATTAGACAGTTTTGTTGGAAAGGTCTCTCCAGGGAGAGAATGTTGAAGCTGAGACCGGAAAATAGAAGACAAAACCAGTCATGTTAAGAGTTCCAGAAAGGGGGAATTTTAATGCACAGACCCTAAGGTTGAATTGAACTTGTTTGTATTTAAGGATCATAAAGAATATCAGTGTGTCTGGAGAGCTATCAGCACAGGGGAGGGCATTATGAAAGGAAATCAGAGAGGCCTAGGCCATGCAGGACCTTGTGAGCTAATATAAGGACCATGGTTTTTATTCCAAAAGCAATGGTGGAAAAGACACTATAAGGTGTTTTTTTAAAATTTTTATTAAAGTTGATTTACAATGTTCTGTTAGTTTCTGCTGTACAGCGAAGTGCATCAGTTATAAATATACATATATCCACTCTTTTTTAAATTATTTTCCCATATAGGCCATTACAGAGTACTGAGTAGAGTTCCCTGTACTATACGTTAGGTCCTTATTAGTTATCTATTTTATTTATAGTAGTGTGTATATGTCAGTCCCAATCTCCCAATTTATGCCCCCCTTTCCCCAATCATAACCATAATTTCTTTTTCTACATGTGTGAGACTGAGCTAGATCCAAACACCTAGGTTACAATGCAGGCTATGATGACCTTGGGTAATAGAGTTGCCATTTTTTAATGTTCACTCTGTGTCAGGTTCTTTAAATTCATTATTGCTAATTACACATAATCCTCACAATAGCTCTATGAGGAGGCAAAGCAGAGATTCCTATTCAACATATAAAAAAGCCAAAAAGGAAAAAAAAAAGAAAAAGAAAAAAAAAGCCAAAAAGGAAAGTGACATGACCAAGGTTACTCATCTAGCAAGTGGCAGAGCTAGAGTTTGAACTCTACTCTGCCTAGCTCCAAAGGCACCCAGGTCACACTGCTCTCCTTCCCTTCTTTGGGCTTCTAAGTGTGTGACCTTAGGCAAGTAATTTCACCTCTCTGATTATCAATTCCCTAATATCCAAACTGGGGGTATTAACTTATACCTCACAGGGTTATTATGAAGACTGAAAAGAATATGCATAAAGTGCTTCAGCACAGTAGGTACTCAGAAAAGTTTAGCCATATCATTAGATTATTATTAAATGTAAACTGTATTATTTGAACAGCCATGGTTACAGTCTCATTCCCCCCTTTACAATGCCAGACACGAGATCTACCAGAATCTTCTAATCCCCACACTTCCTTTCTGGATAGGAGATTGCAAGGTTATCCCAAGATTGGCTAGGTCATTCAGCAGCAATTACTGGAAAGTCTAAAGTTGGACAGAGTAAGAGCCAGCATCCCACCTGACAAAGTACATCATGATGAAGCATGGGAGGTATGGGCCTGGGTGTGGACTGCTACTGGTTGCGGGTTATTCTGTCACATGGGGATTATACTTAAAATACAAGCTTCCTTGTAGTACACAGTCAGCAGGAAGCAAAATGAGCTTTCTCCCAAAATCACCAAAGGATTCCTGGAAGGACAAGTGAGTGATAAAGTGTGGGGACCCATTTAATGGTTGCCTATTATCAGCCAATAAAGAAACATCTCCCCATTTCTCCAGCTCTTCAGCCCCTGGAATCTAAATTCTACTCTCTGCTTTTATGAGTTTGAATTTTTTACATTCCACATATAAGTGAGATCCTGCAGTTTGTGTCTTTCTGTGTCCGTCTTATTTCATTTAGCATAATGTCCTTTGGGTTCATCCATGTTGTCTCAAATGGCAACTCAGTAGCAAAAATAAATAAATAAATAACCTGATTTTTAAAAATGAGATGAGGATTTGAGTATATATTTCTCAAAAGCAAACAAACAAACATACAGGGACTTCCCTGGTGGTCCACTGGTTAAGGCTTCACGCTCCCAATGCAGGGGGCATGGGTTCAATCCCTGGTCAGAGAAATAGGATCCTGCATGCTGCACAGTGCAGCCAGAAAAAAAAAAAGACATAAAAATGGCCAACAGGTAAAGGTGCTCAACATAAATAATCATCAGGGAAATGTAAGTCAAACCACAATGAGATATCACCTCATACCTGTTAAGTTGGCTGTTATAAAAAATGACAATTGATAACAGGTTTTGGCAAGGATATGGAGAAAAGAGAGCCCCTGTGCACTGTTTGTGGGAATGTAAATTAGTACAGTCACTGTGGAAAATAATAGGGGGTCCACAAAAAATTAAAAATAGAACTACTATATGATATAACGGTCCCATTTCTGGATGTATATTTGAAGGAAATGAAATCAGTATTTAAAGGAGATATCTGTACCCCATATTTGTTGTGACATTTTTCACAGTAGCCAAGATACGGAAACAACCTACATTTCTGTTGATGGATGAATATATAAAGAAAATTCGGTATATATATATATATATATATATTTACACACACAATGGATTATCACTCAGACTTAATAAACTACCTTCTTATGCAGAACTCTATTCAATGAAAGATATGAAGAGAAACAGAGCAGAATAGAGACCAGAAACAAATTCATGAACATATGGGAATTTATTCACTGATAAAGGTAACATTTCAAATGAGTGTGAAGAAGGATGGATAGGCTATCCAATAAAGATGCTTGAACATTTACCTATTAATCTGGGGGAAAATTAGGCACTTACATATTACAACGAACACTAAATCATCTCATCTTTAATACAAACTAAATATTGTTGTATTAAACATGAGAAAACAAATGAGATGAGAAAAAACAGTAAAAAAAAACTAGAGGAATATAAAGGAGAAGAATATTATAATATTGGAGTGGGACAGCCTTCATAAGTAACACAAACCAAGGAGACATAAATTCTTCAAACAATAAATTTGACTACATAAAGATTAAAACCAGAATTTTGAAAATAAGCAACAGACCAGAGACTCAAGTTCCAATGTTATTCAGAGAAAGGATTGATACCTAAAATAGGCATAGAGAGCTTAGGAATTAAAAAAGAAAAAGTAAAAATAGAGAAAAAGAAATTCACAGAAGAGCAAATACAAATGGCCAACTAACATAAGAGAAGAAACTCAAGTGCACTAGTAATCAAGAAAATGTAAATAAAATCAACAATGAGATATCATTTTAATTTTTTATTATTTTATAATTTTTATTTTCTATTGGAGTATAGTTGATTTATAACGTTGTGTTAGTTTCAGGTATACAGCAAAATGATTCAGTTATACATATACATATATACGTTCTTTTTCAGATTCTTTTCCCATATAGGTTATTATAGAATATTGAGTAGAGTTCCCTGTGCTATACAATAGGTCCTTGTTGACTATCTATTTTATATGTAGTAGTGTGTATAAGTTAATCCCAACCTTTTGATTTATCCCTACCCCCCCATGTTTTCCCCTTTGCTAACAACAAGTTTATTTTCAAAGTCTGCAAGTCTGTTACTGTTTTGTAAATAAATTCCTTTGTATGATTTTTTTCAGTCCCACACATAAGTGATATCATATGATATTTCTTTCTCTTTCTGACTTACTTCACTTAGTATGATAATCTCTAGGTCCAACCATGTTGCCACAAATAGCATTATTTCATTCTTTTTTATGGCTGAATAATATTCCACTGTATATATGTACTACATCCTCTTAATCCATCCTTCTTTTGATGGACATTTAGGTTGATTCCATGTCTTGGCTATTGTAAATAGTGCTGCAATGAACATTGGAGTTATTGTATCTTTTTGAATTATGGTTTTCTCTGGATATATGCCCAGTAGTGGTATTGCTGGATCATATGGTAGTTCTATATTTAGTATTTAAGGAACCTCCATACTGTTCTCCATACTGTTTGTACCAACTTACATTCCTAACAACAGGGTAGGAGGGTTCCCTTTTCTCCACACCCTCTCCAGGATTTATTGTTTGTAGACATTTTGATGATGGCCGTTCAGATATATGTGAGGTGATACCTAGTTGTAGTTTTGATTTTCATTTCTCTAATAATTAGCTATGCTGAGCAAATTTTCATGTACTTTTTGGCCATCTGTATGCCTTATTTGGAGAAATGTCTATTTAGATCTTTGGCCCATTTTTTGATTAAGTTGTTTCCTTTTTTAATATTGAGATGCATGAGCTGTTTTTATATTTTGGAGATTAATCCCTTGTCAGTCGCTTCATTTGCAAATATTTTCTCCCACTCTGTAAGTTGTCTTTTCATTTTGTTAATGGTTTCTTTTGCTGTGCAAAATCTTTAAAGTTTAATTAGGTCCCATTTGTTTATTTTTATTTTCTTTACTCTAGGAGGTGGATCCAGTAATATATTGCTGTGATTTACATCAGAGAGTGTTCTCCCTATGCTTTTCTCTAAGAGTTTTATAGTATCTGGATTTACATTTAGGTCTTTAATCCATCTTGAGTTTATTTTTGTGTACGGTGTTAGTGAGTGTTCTAATTTCATTCTTTTACATATATCTGTCCAGGTTTCACAGCATCACTTATTGAAGAGACTGTCTTTTTCCATTGTAAATTCTTGCCTCCTTTGTCATAGATTAGTTGACCATAGTTACGTGGGTTTATCTCTGGACTTTCTATCCTGTTCCATTCACCTATAATTCTGTTTTTGTGCCAGTACCATATTGTTTTGATGACTGTAGCTTTGTAGTATAGTCTGAAGCAAGGGATCCTGATTCTTCCAGCTCCATTTCTCTTTCTCAAGAATGTTTTGATTATTTGGGGTCCTTTGTGTTTCCATACAAATGGTAAAATTTTTGGTTCTAATGTTGTGAAAAATGCCCTTGGTAATTTGATAAGGATTGCAATGAATCTGTAGAGTGCTTTCGGTAGTATAGTCATTTTGACAATATTGATTCTTACAATCCAAGAACATGGTCTTTCTCTCCATCTGTTTTGATGTTATGGTAAATGAGTTATTTCTTTTTCTGATCCTTCATTTTTAGTCTATAGGAATGCAACAGATTTCTGTACATTAATTTTGTATTCTGAAAATTTACCAAATTCATTTGATGAGCTCTAGTATTGTTCTGGTAGCATCTTTAGGATACTCTATGTATAGCATCATGTTATCTGCAAAAAGTGACAATTTACTTCTTTTCCAACTTGTATTCCTTTTATTTCTTTTTCTTCTCTGATTGCTTTCGCTAGGACTTCAAAAACTATGTTGAATAATAGTGGCAAGAGTGGACATCCTTGTCTTGTTCCTAATCTTAGAGAAAATGCTTTCAGCTTTTCTCCATTAAGTATGATGTTAGCTATGCGTTTTTCATATGTTGTCTTTATTACCTTGAGGTAGTTTCTCTCTATCCCAACATTCTGGAGAGTTTTTATCATAAATGGGTGTAGAATTTTGTCCAAAGCTTTTCCTGCATGTATTCTGATGATCATATGGTTTTTATTCTTCAGTTTGTTAATCTGGTGTGCCACAAGGTTTTATTTGTGGATATTGAAGAATCCTTCCATCCCTGGGATAAATCCCACTTGATCATGGTGTATGATTCTCTTAATGTAATGTTGGTTTCAGTTTCTTGTATTTTGTTGAGGATTTAAGTGTTTATGTTCCTCACTGATATTGGCCTGTAGTTTTTGTTGTTGTTGTATCTTTGCCTCATTTTGGAATCAGGATGATGGTGGCTTCATAGAATGAGTTTGCAATTTTTCCTTCCTCTGAAATTTTTTGGAAGAACTTCAGAAGGATAGATGTTAACTATTCTCTAAATATTTGAGAAAAATCACCTGTGAAGCCATCTGGTCCCGGGCTTTTGTTTGTTGGAATTTTTAAATCATGGTTTCAATTTCAGTACTTGTGATTATTCCATTCATACTTTGATGACTATCTTTAGTGTTGTGTTTGGATTGTCTTTCCTTTGTGTGTGTGTGTGTGTATGTGTGTGTGTGTGTGTTTATTGTAGATTTTCAGTTTGCAGTTACCATGAGGTTTTGATATAGCAGTCTATATATAAACAACGTTTTTAGTTACTGGTCATTTCAATTTCAAATGCATTTCCATTATTCTCCATTTGTAATCTCTTCATCTCATGATTGTTGGTTTTGACATTGTATTTGTGTGTGGATGATTACTCACCTTTACTATATGCTTTCCTTTATCAGAGAGTTTTCCCATTTGTAATTTTCTTGTTTCTAGTTGTGGCCTTTTCTTTTCCACCTAAAGGAGTGACTTTAGCAATTTTTTTTCTAATATCTTTATTGGAGTATTATTGCTTTACAATGTTGTGTTAGTTCCTGCTGTATAACAAACTGAATCAGCTTTATGTATACATATATCCCCATATCCCCTCCCTCTTGTGTCACCTCCCACCCTCCCTATCCCACCACTCTAGGTGGTCACAAAGTGTCAAGCTGATCTCCCTACATGATGCAGCTGCTTCCCACTAGCTATCTATTTTACATTTGGTAGTGTATATATCTCATTGCTTTTCTCCAACTTCATCCCAGCTTACACTTCTCACTTCCAGTGTCCTTGAGGCAATTCTCTATATCTGGCTCTTTATTCTTTTACTGCCCCTAGGTTTGTCAGAACATTTTTTTTTTAGATTCCATATGTATGTGTTAGCATATGGTATTTGTTTTTAATTTTCTGACTTACTTCACTCTGTATGACAAACTCTAGGTCCATCCACCTCACTACAAATAACACATTTTCGTTTCTTTTTATGGCTGAGTAATATTCCATTGTATATATGTCCCACATCTTCTTTATCCATTCATCTGTCAATGGAAACTTAGATTGCTTCCATGTCCTGGCTACTGTAAATAGAGCTGCAATGTACATTGTGGTACATGGCATTTTTTGAATTATGGTTTTCTCGGGGCATATGCCCAGTAGTGCGATTGCTGGATCGCATGGGAGTTCTTTTTTTTTAGTTTTTAAAGGAAGATCCATACTGTTTTCCATAGTGGCAGTATCAATCTACATTCTCAACAACAGTGCAAGAGGGTCCCCTTTTCTCCACACCCACTCCAGCATTTATTGTTTGTAGATTTTTTTATGATGGCCATTCTGGCCGGAGTGAGGTGATACCACATTACAGTTTTGATTTGCATTTCTCTAATGATTAGTGATGTTGAGCATGCTTTCATGTGTTTGTTGGAAATCTGTATATCTTCTTTGGAGAAATGTCTATTTAGGTCTTCTAACCATTTTTGGATTTTTTTTTTCTGATACTCAGCTGCATGAGCTGCTTGTATATTTTGGAGATTAACTTTTTGTCAGTTGCTTCGTTTGCAAATATTTTCACCCATTCTAAGGGTGGTCTTTTTGTCTTGTTTACAATTTCCTTGGCTGTGAAAAAGCTTTTGAAGTTTAATTAGGTCCCATTTGTTTATTTTGGTTTTTATTTCCATTTCTCTAAGAGGTGGGTCCCAAAGGATCTTGCTGTGATTTATGTCATAGAGTGTTCTGCCTATGTCTTCCTCTAAGAGTTTGATAGTTTCTGGCATTACATTTAGGTCTTTAATCCATTTTGAGTTTACTTTTGTATACAGTGTTAGGGAGTGTTCTAATTTCATTCTTTTACATGTAGTTGTCCAGTTTTCTCAGCACCACTTATTGAAGAGGCTGTCTTTTCCCCACTGTATATTCTTGCCTCGTTTATCAAAAATAAGGTGACCATATAAGCGTGGGTTTATCTCTAGGCTTTCTATCCTATTCCATTGATCTATATTTGTATTTTTGTGCCAGTACCATACTGTCTTGATTACTGTAGCTTTGTATTATAGTCTAAAGTCAGGGAGCCTGATTCCTCCACCTCCATTTTTCTTTCTCAATTTCGTTTTTGTTATTCGGGATCTTTTGTGTTTCCATACAAATTGTGCAAATTTTTGTTCTAGTTCTGTGAAAAATGCACTGGTAGTTTGATAGGGATTGCGTTCAATCTGTAGATTGCTTTGGGTAGTATAGTCATTTTCACAATGTTGATTCTTCCAATCTGAGAACATGGTATATCTCTCCATCTGTTTGTACCATCTTTAATTACTTTCATCAGAGTCTTATAATTTTCTGCATACAGGTCTTTTGTCTCCTTAGGTAGGTTTATTCCTAGGTATTTTATTCTTTTTGTTGCAGTGGTAAATGGGAGTGTTTTCTTAATATCACCTTCAGATTTTTCATCATTAGTGTATAGGAATGCAAGCGAATTCTGTGCATTAATTTTGTATGCTGCTACTTTCCCAAATTCATTGATTAGCTCTAGTAGTGTTCTGGTGTCATCTTTAGGATTCTTTATGTATAGTATCATGTCTTCTGCAAACAGTGACAGCTTTACTTCTTCTTTTCTGATTTGGACTCCTTTTATTTCTTTTTGTTCTCTGGTTGCTGTGACGAAAACTTCCAAAGTTCTTTTGAATAATAGTGGTGAGAGTGAGCAACCTTGTCTTGTTCCTGATCTTAGTGGAGATGTTTTCGGTTTTTCACCATTGAGAATGATGTTGGCTGTGTGGTTGCCATATATTGCCTTAATTACTTTGAGTTATGTTACCTCTATGCCTACTTTCTGGAGAGTTTTTTTCATCAATGGGAGTTGAATTTTGATGAATGCTTTTTTTTCCAACTATTGAGTTGATCATTTTGTTTTTATCCTTCAATTTGTTAATATGGTGTTCCACACGGATTGATCTGTGTATATTGAAGAATCCTCTCATTCCTGGGGTGAAACCCACTTAATCATGGTGTATGATCCTTTTAATATATTGTTGGATTCTGTTTGCTAGTATTGTGTTGAAGATTTTTGCATCTATGTTCATCAGTGATAATGGCCTGTAGTTTTCTTTCTTTGTGACATCTTTGTCTGGTTTTGGTATCATGCTGGTGCTGGCCTCATAGAAAGAGTTTGGGAGTGTTCCTCCCTCTGTTATATTTTGGAAGAATTTGAGAAGGATAGGTATTAGATCTTCTCCAAATGTTTGATAGATTTCGCCTGTGAAGCCATCTGGTCCTGGCCTTTTGTTTTTTGGTACACTTTAATCACAGTTTCAATTTCAGTGCATGTGATTTTTCTGTTTATATTTTCTTTTTCTTCCTGGTTCAGTCTCAGAATGCTGTTCTTTTCTAAGAATTTGTACATTTCTTTCAGGTTGTCCATTTTATTCACATATAGTTGCTTGTAGTGGGCTCTCATGATCCTTTGTATTTCTGCGATGTCAGTTGTTACTTCTTTATTTCTAATTTTGTTGATCTGAGTTCTTCTCCCTCTCTTTCTTGAAAAGTCTGGCTAATGTTTTTTTAATTTTGTTTCTCTTCCCAAAAAACCAGCTTTTAGTTTTATTGATCTTTGTTACTGTTTCCTTAATTTATTTTTCATTTATTTCTGATCTTATCTTTATTATTTCTTGCCTTTTGTTAACTTTGGGTTAATTTTGTTCTTCTATTTGCTTTACTTGTAAGGTTAAGTTGTTTCTTTGAGATTTTTCTTGTTTCTTGAGGTAAGACTGTATTGCTTATAAACTTCCCTCTTAGAACTGCTTTTGCTGCATCCCAAAGGTTTTGGTCATTGTGTTTGCAGTGTCATTTTCTTCTAGGTATTTTTTTGTTTCCTCTTTGAATTCTTCAGTGATCTCTTGGTTATTTTGTAGTGTATTTTTTAACCTCCATGTGTTTGTTTTTTTTATAATTTTTTTCGTGTAATTGATATCTAGTCTCATAGTTTCAGAGAAGATGCTTGATATGATTTCTTTTTTTTTAAGAACTTTATTGGAGTATAATTGCTTTACAGTGGTGTGTTCGTTTCTGCTTTATACCAAAGTGAATCAGTTATACATACACGTATGTCCCTATATCTCTTCCCCCTTGCATCTCCCTCCCTCCCACTCTCCCTATCCCACCCTTCTATGTGGTCACAAAGCACCGAGCTGATCTCTCTGTGCCATCCGGCTGCTTCACACTAGCTATCTATTTTAAGTTTGGTAGTGTATATATGTCCATGCCACTCTCTCACTTTGTCCCAGCTTACCTTTCCCCCTCCCAGTATCCTGAAGTCCATTCTCTAGTAGGTCTGTATCTTTATTTCCATCTTGCCCCTAGGTTCTTCATGACCATTTTTTTCTGTTTTTTTAGATTCCATATATATGTGATAGCATACAGTATTTGTTTTTCCCTTTCTGATATATAAAGATTGCCCACTGACACATGAAAGAATGCTCAACACCATTAATCATTAGAGAAATTCAAATCAAAACTACAATGGTATGTCATCTCACACCCGTCAGAATGGCCATCATCAAAAAATCTACAAACAATAAATGCTGAAGAGGGTGTGGAGAAAAGGGAACCCTCTTACCCTGTTGATGGGAATGTAAATTGATACAGCCACTATGGAGAACAGTATGCACATTCCTTAAAAAACTAAAAATAGAACTACCATACAGAACAGTAATCCCACTACTGGGCATATACCCTGAGAAAACCACAATTCTAAAAGAGTCATGTACCAAAATGTTCATTGCAGCTCTATTTACAATATCCAGGACATGGAAGAAACTGAAGTGTCCATCAACGGATGAATTGATAAAGAACATGTGACACATATATACAATGGAATATTACTCAGTCATAAAAAGGAACCAAACTGAGTTATTTGTAGTGAGGTGGCTAGACCTAGAGACTGTCATACAGAGTGAAGTAAGCCAGAAAGCGAAAAACAAATGATATGATTTCAATTTTCTTTAATGTTCCAAGGCTTGATTTGTGACTCAAGATATGATCTTTCCTGGAGAATGTTCCATGAGCACTTGAGAAGTAATTGTATTCTGCTGTTTTTGGATAGAATGTCCTAGGAATATCATTTAAGTCCATCTTGTTTAATGTATCATTTAAAGCTTGTGTTTCTTTATTTATTTTCATTCTTGAGGACTGTCCATTGGTGAAAGTGGGGTGTTAAAGTCCCCTATTATTATTGTGTTACTGTTGATTTCCCCTTTTATGGCTGTTAGCATTTGCCTTATGTATTGAGGTGCTCCTGTGTTGGGTGCATATATATTTACAATTGTTATATCTTCTTCTTTGATTGATTCGTTGATCATTATATAGTGTCTTTCTGTCTCTCTTATAATAGTCTTTATTTTAAAGTCTATTTTATCTGATATGAGAATTGCTACTCCAGATTTCTTTTGATTTCCATTTGCAATGAATATATTTTTCTATCACCTCACTTTCAGTCTATAGGTGCCCCTAGGTCTGAAGTGGATCTGTTGTAGACAGTATATATATGGGTCTTGTTTTTTTATCCATTCAACCATTCTATGTCTTTTGTTTGGAGCATTTAATCCATTTACATTTAAAGTAGTTATCGATATGTATGTTCCTATTACCATTTTCCTAATTGATTTGGGTTTGTTTTTGGTAGGTCATTTCCTTCTCTTCTGTTTCCCGCCTAGAAAAGTTCCTTTGCCATTTGTTGTAAATCTGGTTGGGTGGTGGTGAATTCTCTTAACTTTTGCCTGTCTGTAAAGGTTTTAATTTCCCTGTGGAATCTGAATGAGATCCTTGCTGGGTAGAGTAATCTTGGTTGTAGGATTTTCCCTTTCATCAATTTAAATATGTCTTGCCACTCCCTTCTGGCTTTCAGAGTTTCTGCTGAAAGTTCAGCTATTAACCTTATGGGGATTCCATTGTGTGTTATTTGTTGCTTTCCCTTGCTGCTTTTAATATTTTTTCTATGTAGTTAATTTTTCATCATTTGATTAATATATGTCTTGGCTTGTTTCTCCTTGGATTTACCTTTTATGGGACTCTCTGCCCTTCCTGGACTTGACTGACTATTTCCTTTCTCATATTAGGGAAGTGTTCGATTACAATCTCTTCAAATATTTTCTAAGACCCTTTCTTTTTCTCCTTCTGGGACCCCTATAATTTGACTGTTGGTGCATTTAATGTTGTCCCAGAATTCTCTTAGAATGTCCTCAATTCTTTTCATTTTTTTTTCTTTATTCTTCTGTGTGGTGGTTATTTCCACTTTTTTTTTCTTCCAGGTCACTTATCCATTCTTCTGTCTCAGTTATTCTACTATTGATTCCTTCTAGAGAATTTTTAATTTCATTTATTGTGTTGTTCATCATTGTTTGTTTGCTCTTTAGTTCCTCTATGTCTTTGTTAACCATTTCTTGTATTTTCTCTATTGTATTTCCGAGATTTTGGATCATCTTTACTATCATTTTTCTGACTTCTTTTTAGGTAGACTCTCTATTTCCTCTTCATTTGTTTGTTCTGGTGGTGTTTACCTTGCTCCTTCATCTGCTGCATATTTCTTGTCTTCTCTTTTTGTTTAACTTACTGAATTTAGGTCCTCCTTTTTGTAAGTTGCATGTTTGTAGTTCCTGTTGTTTTTGGTTTCTGACCCCAGTGGGTGAGATTGTTCAGTGGCTTCTGTAGACTTCCTGCTGGAGGTTACTGGTGCTTGTGTTCTGGTGAATGGGGTTGGATCTTTCTAGTGGGCAGGTCCACGTCTGGTGGTTTATTTTGGTGTGTCTGTAAACTTAGTATGATTTTAGGCAGCCTCTTTGCTAATGGGTGGGGTTGTGTTCCTGTCTTGCTGGTTGTTTGGCATGGGGCATCCAGGCCTGGTTCTTGCTGGTCATTAAGTGGATCTGGGTTTTAGCATTGAGTCCAAGATCTCTGGCAGAACTCTTGCTGGTTGATATTACTTCAAGTGTGGAGGTCTCCAGTGATCCAATGTCCTGAACTCGGCTCTCCAACCCTTACACCAGGGTGGAGTACCAAGAACCTGTCAGCCCCCAGGCTCAGAAGATAAGGGAGAAAAACTAAAGAAATAATAATAAGAAGAAATAAAAAATAAATTTTTAAAATAAAAACATAGTAATAAAAAAAGAGAGCAACCAAACCAATAAACAAATCCACCAATGATAACAAGCACTAAACACTAAACTAAGATAAACATAAAAATCAGAGACAAGTCAGTCGTGGACAGCAATCCCCAAGTCTACAGTTGCTCCCAAAGTCCTCCACCTCAATCTTGGGTTGATTTGTTGTCTATTCAGGTATTCCACAGATGCAGCATGCATCAAGTTGTTTGTGGGGATTTAATCCGCTGTTTCTGAGGCTGCAGGGATAAAATTTCCTTTCTCTTCTTTGTTTGCACAGCTCCTGGAGATCTGCTTTGACTTTGATCCCACCTCTTCATGTAGGCTGCCCTCAGGCATCTGTTCCTGCCCAGACAGGACAGGGTTAATGCAATGGCTGATTAGGTGTCTCTGGCTCACTCATGTCAGGGGGAGGGTGAGTATGGTATTTATAATTGGAATGTGGGGCAAACTTGCAGCAGCAGAGGCTGGCATGATGTTGCAACAGCTTGAGGTTCACCATGTGTTCTCCCAGGGAACTTGTACCTGGATCACGGGACCCTGGCAGTGGTGTGCTGCACAAGCTCCTGGGGGTGTGTGTGGATAGTGATCTGTGCTTGCACACAGGATTCCCCATGGCTGCAGCAGCAGCATTAGTGTTATGCCCGTCTCTGGGGTCTGAGCTGATACCTTCAGCTCATATCTGTCTCTGGATTTCGTTTAGGCAATTCTCTGCCTTCTGTGGGCAAACAATGAATGAATCCCCTTTCCTCACACACCCCAGAACAATGGTCTCTTGCCTCTTAGACAGGTCCAGACATTTTCCTAGACTCCCACTCCAGCTAGCTGTGGCACACTAGCCCCCTTCAGGCTGTGTTCACACAGCCAACCTCAGTCGCCCCTTGGCATCTGATCTCCAAAGCCCCAGCCTCAGGTTCCAGGCCCCACCAGCACTGGCAGGTGAGTAGACAAGCCTCTCAACCTGGTGAGTGCTGGTTTGCATGGATCCTCTGTGTGGAAATCTGTCCGCTTTGCCCTCTGTACCTCTGTTGCTGCGCTCTCCTCCATGGCTCTGAAGCTTCTGCACCATCCACCTCACTGTCTCCACCAGTGAATGGTCTTCCTAGTGTGTGGAACCGTTTCCTCCTTCCCAGAAGTGCAGGTCCTGTCCCTATTTTTTGTCTCTGTTTTTTCTTTTTTCTTTTGCCCTACCCAGGTATGTGGGGATTTTCTTACCTTTTGGGAAGTCTGAGGTCTTCTGCCAGTGTTCAGTAGGTGTTCTATAGGAGTTGTTCCACATGTAGATGTATTTTTGATGAATCTGTGGGGAGGAAGGTGATATCCATGTCTTACTCTTCCACCATCTTGAAGGTCCCCCCTAGCATTTGTTTTAAAGCTGGTTTTGTAGTGTTGAATTCTCTTAGTTTTTGCTTCTATGTAAAGCTTTTGTTTTCTCCATTGAATACGAATGAGAGCCTTTCTGGGTAGAGTATTCTTGGTTGTAATATTTTCCCTTTTATGACTTTAAATATTTTGTGCCACTCCCTTCTGGCCTGCAAATTTTATGCCAAAAAAACAACTTATGTCCTTATGGGGATTCCTTTGTATATTATTTATTGCTTTTCTCTTGTTGCATTTAGTATTTTCTCTTTGTTTTTAATTTTTGTCACTTTGATTAATATGTGTCATGGCATGTTCCTCCTTAGGTTTACCCTGTGTGGAACTCTTTTTGCTTCCTGGACTTGACTGTGATTTCCTTTCCCCTGTTAAGGACATTTTCAGTTATAACCTCTTCAAATATTTTCTCAGGTCCTTTCTCTCTCTCTTCGCCTTCTGGGACTTTTATAATGTGAATGTTGCTGCATAATGTTGTCCCAGAAGTCTGTTATGCTGTCCTCTTTTCTTTTCATTCTCTTTTCTTTATTCTGTTCCTTGGCAGTGATTTCCACTTTTCTGTCATCCAGCTCACTTATTCATTCTTCTGTCTCACTTTTTCTGCTATTGATTATTTCTAGTGTATTTTTTTCATTTCAGTTATTTATTTTTCATCTCTGTTTGCTCTTTAAATCTTCTAGCTGTTTGTTAAACATTTCTTGCATGTTCTTGGTCTGTGCCTCCACTCTTTCTGGAGGTCTTGGATCATCTTTACTATCATTACTGTGAATTATTTTTCACTTAGTTGTTCTTCTGGGCTTTTATGTTTTTCCTTCATCTGAACCATATTTCTCTGCCATCTCATTTTATATAAATTTCTGTGTTTGTGGTCTCCTTTTCATAGACTGCAGGGTTACAGGTCCTCTTGCTTCTGGTGTCTGCTTTCTGGTGGGTGAATTTGGTTCAGGGGCTTATTCAGGCTTCCTGGTGGGAAGGACTGGTGCCTGCCCACTGATGGTGGATCTGGGTCTTGTCTCTCTGGTGGGCAGGGCCATGTCAATGGGTGTGTTTAGAGGTGGCTGTGTGCTCAGTATGACTTTAGGCAGCCTGTCTGCTGATGGTTGGGGCTGTGTTCTCACCCTGCTGGTTGTTTGGCCTGAGACATCCCAGCATTGGAGCCTGCAGGCTGTTGTGTGGGGCCAGGTCTCAGTGCCAAAATGATGAACTCCAAGAGACATCACACCACTCAATATTCCCTGGGACCTCCACCACCAGTGTTCTTGCTCCCACAGTGAGCCACAGCCAACCCCTGTCTCCCCCAGAGACCCTTCAAGATCTTCCAGTATGTCTAGCCCAGGCTTCTATTGAGTCGCTACTTTGTGCTGGGCCCCAGTGCACATGAAACCTTGTTTGTACCCTCCAAGAATAGAATCTCTGTTTCCTCCAGTCTTGTGGAGCTCCTGCTCTCAAGCCCCACTGGCCTTTGAAGCCTAATGCTCTGGGGGCTGCTCCTCCTGATGCTAAACCCTCAGGCTAGGGAACCTGATGTGGGGCTCAGAACTCTCACTCCTGTGGGAGAACTTCTGCTATATAATTATTTTCCAGTTTGCTGGTCACCGACCCAGCAGGTATGGGATTTGATTACATCGTGAAAGAGACACTCCTACCATCTCGGTTTAGCTTCTTCTTTGTCTTTGGATGTAAACATTTTTTGGTAGGTTCCAGTCTTTGTTGTCAATGGTTGTTAAGCAGCTAGTTTTGATTTTGTTGTTTTCATGAGGGGAGTAAGTTCAAATCCTTCTACTCCACCATCTTTTCTGGAACTGAGGGGCTACTTTTAGTTTGGATGCTTGCTGCCTTTTTCCTCAGTGTGTGCTTGCCAGTATCTCCTTGATATGAGGGCATGGAGGTGCAGTGGCCCACACAACCTCAGGACAGTGGGGGTAGTGATTGGAACATGCTCCCATGTCTCTTAGTGGCAGCAGCAGCCTGCAAACTCCTGGGACAGCAGGGGCAGCAGCAGCCTGCAAACTCCTGGGACAGCAGGGGCAGTGATTGGGATCTTTGCAGCCTGTGTGGTCTCCTCAGATGGCAAGAGCAGTGATTGGTGCCTGCTTGCGAGTTTTGTAGGAACAGCAGTAACCCACTAGTGATATTTTTAATGCACCATATTGACAAAGATTTCAAATAATAATATTGTCCAGTATTTGTGAGGATATAGGAAATTCCATTGATATGAGTGTAAATTGGTGTAGCCCTTTTTGGATGGATGTCAAGTTGGAAGATTGACAAAATGCAAATGATCATACTGTATGTCTTAATATTTTTCCTCTGAAAATCTACTCTATGGAAGTATTTCCACATGTGCACAGATAAGTCCTAGGATATTACCTGTAATACCATAATTGCAAAATATTTCACACAACTTAAATATTAATCACCTGAGAACTTATTAGATACAGTTAAATAATGGAATATAATGCAGCCGTACGTGAGAGTGAAGCAGTTTAATATACACCAAGAGGGAACAATTTCCCTGATAAGTAAAAAAGAGAAGTACAGAACAATATAAGGTGTGTGAGTCTATTTATATAAATATGTATACGTATTTAGAAATGTAAAACATATAATTTTAAATGAACATGAAAAAACCTGGGAGGATACAAATCAAATGGGAAATAGTGGTTACCTCGGGGGAGAGGAATAGAATTTGTGTGGAGAAAGGTTTTTAAAAGACGTTAAGAGGCTTTTTTCACTTTTTAACTTATATGTCTGCTTTAAATTTAATATTTATAAAGTACCTAGGACAATGTATAACACACAAATGTTATATTCATGTGTGCTATTATTATTTTTGTCCTTATTCTATACTGAGTGAAATTTTATTATAAGCATATACCACTTTAATAACTGAAAACAAAAAAATGAAAACACTAAGTAATAAAATAATAGGAGAAAAGATCAAAAGAACTCTATTGTGGTTGAAGCCATATTTCAGAGGGGTGCTGGGGCATAGCTACTTGCATGATTTTCCTTTTATATCTCCCTTGTAGCCGCCTTTCTTTTGCAGAAGACTCTGCTCCAAGGTATTCCAGCGAACAGTTTGGAAACCAGTTTTCACTAGACCAAGTTCATTCTTCTGCAGATAAAGGAATTGAAGCCCGGAGAAGGAAGACACTTTGCCCAACATCACATAGCATGTGAGCAGCAAAGCACAGATTCACATCTAATTCTGTATAATTCAACAGCATAATATTTATGCCCCTATTAGTCCAAGCCACAATGTCAAAATTCTCTCAAATTATAGGGTAAGTGGGGTCCTTTTACCTCCTTGCCTTTAATATCCCAGTCAGTGCAGGAATCATCTTGCAACTTTCTTGGCAAATAATCATCCAGCCTTTATTTGAACTTTTCCAGTGTAAGGTAGCTCTTTTTTTTTTCCAGCAGTTTTGGACTGATTGAAAAGTTTTTCCTTTGATTCCACAAATATTTGTGAGTACCTGTTCTTTTGGAGATGCTGGAAATATAGTCAATATAGACTAGAGGAAGAAACAGAAAAGTAATTCATTATAATGAAAAGTGATTGTTTTCTATTAACAGCATAGAAGAAGGAGGAATAAATATTTCATGGATGTGAGACGAGGAAAATAATTTTGGCAAAATCCATAAGAAGGAGCTACATTTAGGTAGGATCATGAAGAATAGGTAGGGGTTCACCAGGTGGAATTGTTATTGGGAGGGGGCATTTCAGATGAACGGAACAGCAAGTGCAGAGGTATGCTAAGGGAACAATAAATATTATTGAGAGCCTGGAGCATGATGATTTGGAGAGGGGAACACTGAGGACTGAACAGGGAATGGCAGTTAGTATGGCCCCTGGAAAGTTAGTCCAGGGCCACATTCTACCCATCTTAACTGTTGAACTAAGCAGTTTTGAGTATATTTTGTAGGCAGGAGCAGAAGTGGGTTTGAACAGTACCATTTCCTTGGAACTTCCACCCATGGTCCCAACTATGCCCCCTCCCTTCATGCTGTGACAATCTATCAGAAGTCTGAAGTCAGAGACTACATTCCTCTGTGTCTTTGCCAGGCTAAATAGCCTTATGCCTTCAAGCATTCTTCATAGTTTCCAGATCCTTAGCTTGTTGCAAGTGCTCAAGTTGGTCTTTATCTTCCTTAATGTGTAAGAGCAGAGCTCAAATAATCCCATGAAGAGAGTGGATAACTCAGACATGACCTACTTTTCTACTTTACCCAAGACTAGTCCTACAGGTGATGACTCTCACACTTTACCTCTAGTTTACAGATAGGAAACTGAGATACTGAGTTTAAAGGACCTACCTAAAGTCACAGAACCAGTTAGGTATAAGGCCAGGATTTGAACCCAAGCAGTCTGCTTCCAGGTCTGTAGTCTTAACAGCTTCACTCTACTGCCTTTCATCAGTGTGTGATGGCACAATTCACACTCCATTGTGATTGTTTCCAAGTCTCATCAATCCTACAGGTCTAAGACCTACTTGAGAGTAGGGACTGTGTCTGATTCACTTCTCTGTCCACATCCCTAACCCAGGAGATTCTCGGGAAATATTTTCTGGATAAACAAATTCTGGAAGGAGCTGCTTAAATCATCTAGTTCCATCTTTCTTCCTCAGTCTCATTGTTCCTTGCCAACGATCATACCCTTTGACAACTGCAACCCCCTCATCACCACAGCTTCTTGTCACCACTGCTACCAACACATTCCAGCTCCAAGTGAGCATTTGTTCCTTTGGTGAACAGAGCAATAGTCATGAGGTGGAACTTCTTGCTTTGCTAACTTTCTAAGAGGATTTTATTTTTCTTTTTGGATTCTTCAATATAAACTCTCTCAGTTGCTAAGATACCAATATGCCCACCCAAAATCAAAGTTACTTAAAAAGTGACAAGGTTCTAACATGCATGCTGTCTTGTTAATGTTCTTTTCATCTTCCAGCTCAGAAATGTTAAACATAACAAGAGGTCATCAAATTGGGTAATAAATGTAAATGGCTGTGATACTGAGGCTGGGATAATGGAAGGCTGTCTCTGATCATCCTCCTCTTTCAAGTGTGCTTTCACACATACTTCTGTGAATTACTTCAAATGAATTTCATTCTAGGAGGTAGGAATACAAAACATCTAGGAAAGACATCTTACAGCAGGGTTTAGCTTGAACGTTTGGCCAGGGAAGGAAGCAGAGGAAGTTTGACACCACCCCATGCCTTAGTCATGTTTGAAAGCCAGCACATTTGTCCTGTAGACACAGGAGTCAGGCCCTGACTGAGGTTAGTTCTCTGACTCCATCTTTCCCCCACAGCTGGAATCTCTAACCTCCTTTCCATTGAAGGTTCAGCCTTCTCTGAGCATCTAGAACCAATCCTGACCTAGAGCAAAAAGAACTCAGCCCCTTTTCTATACCCTAGGACAAACCATTAGCCATCGCTAATCCATTTACTTTTGGTTTGGCCTTTTCCTTTTATCTCTGTCCTGTTTACTAGTTCTGCCAGATTCCCAGTGTATGAGCCCCCTTATAACTGCACTAGGACCCTAGCATCTCTTGTCAGTTTCTGCTTTGTATCCTAGAGTCTTACCCACAGATCACTGGCCCAAGGCTGAGAGTCTGCTCTCTAATGCCAGCTGTCAGCCCAGATTTCCAGATATCACCTAATTCTGGTTGCCTCAACTATGTTCCATCCACCACTTGTCAGGAAAACTACTACTCTGTGCAAGCCATTTTATTCATAGATTTCTCAATGGCTTGGAGGACAAAGTTCCAGTAGATAAGTGAACCATTGGTGTAAATAGGACCATGACCAGTTGGCCTGAGGAAGTCTGTGTGTGCCACTAAATGCAAAGAGCAATGACCTTGGAGAATAAATTTATATTATACCTCATGTTGAGCAATTGGACAGCTGTGGGCAGATGGATTGGTTGTGAAAGAGCATGCAAAGTTGGGTGCCTGGAATCCATGGGCAGTTGCCTATGTTTCTCCTTCCCTTTTTCCAGCCTATGATGGGATTGGGAAGGCCAACTCCACTTTTCAGGTTGTCTTGGCTACCTGATCAGACATGCTTTTAGGGAAGTTTAAGTTAATACTGTATGATAAAAAAAAAAAAAAAAGAAAGGTATACCAGAAGGTCCCCTCATGGAAAATTGTTAGATGTACAGACAAGAATATTGGCAGTCAGCTTCTGAAATCATGTCTTTCAGCCATACTAAACTGTATTAGGTAGGGACTATATCTGTCTCAGTGCCAGGAACCTATTAGATGCATAATATATAGTTATTGATTGAGTCAATGAATGGATGGAATTACTTTATTTCCTTTAAATGAAATGAAATCTAATCTTGTGTGCCAATTTGGGCTGGCAATTGAGGCTCAAACATGACTGGGGCTCTAGATGGTACAAATATTCTGAGGGTTTTTATGCCATGGTAATATATAGGGAAAGCCCTCTTGTCCTTGGTCTACAATAGTTACAACTGAAGTGCTAATTGTTCTGGCTCATGTGTTCCATTCTGCTCCAGTGCTTCTGGGGTTTCAACTCCATGCTGGGGCAGAGAAAATTTTGCTGAGTCTGAGAATCTCAGGGCCTTATACTTCCACCACTCAAAATTGTTCACCATTCAGAAAAATCCCAACCACCATTTCCCTTTGAATTGGGGGAATCTTCCCCCATCTCACGTATGCTCCCTCCTCTATCCCTGAAAATCAAACATATTTTCCCCTTCCATTAGAACCAGGTTTGCCAATCTTTTTAAAAAAATATTTTGAAATAACTATAGATTCACAAGAAGCTGCAAAGATATACAGAAAATTTCCATGTACCATTTATCAACCCCCCCCAATGATTGCAATTTATATAACTATATTATGACATCAAAATTGGGACATTGATATTGGTACAATGTGTCTATAGTTTTTATCAATTTGCCACATGTGTAGATTCTTAAAACCACCTCTGAAACCAAGATACAGAACTTTTCCACTACCACAAAGATCTTCCACGTGCTAACCTTTTATACTCACCTCCCGCCCAACCATCCCTAACCCCTTCACCTCTACTAATCTGCTTTTCATCTCAAAAATTTTGTCATTTCAGGATAATGTATAAGATCCATCAAAGTTGTTGCATGTATTAATACTTCATTCTTTTTTTATTGTTTTATATTCCATGGTATGGATGTACTGTAATTTGCTTAACCATTCACCTATTATAAGATATTTTAACTATTTTACAATTTTAGAATACTACAAATAAAGCTGTTAAGAAAAAATGTGTACATATTTTTATATGGACATGAACTTTTACTTTTCTTGTATAAATACTTAATTGTGCAATTAGTTGGGTCATATGGTAATTATATGTTCAGTTCTATATGGAACTACTAAACTGTTCTCCAGAGTGGACACACCAATTTATATTCACACTACCAATGTATTATAAGTGACCCAGTTGGTCTGCATCCTTGCCAGAATTTGATATTATCACTATTTTTCTTTAACTATTCTGATAGGTATGTCATGATATCCCATTTTGTCTTAATTTGCATTTTCATAATGGTTAATAATAGTCAACATTTTTTCGTGTACTTATTTGCCATTCTTATATCCTCTTTAGTGAAATGTCTCTTCATGACTTTTGCCCATTTTCCAATAAGTTTATTTCTTCTTACTGTTGAATTTTGAAAGTTCTCTGTACATTATAGATATGAGTCTTTTGTGAGATGTGTGGCTTGTAAATACATTCTTTCAATCTATAGTTTTACTTTGATTACTCATAACAGGTTCTTTTACAGAACAGAAGTTTTTAATTTTGATGAAGTCCAATTTATCATTTTTTCACTTATGTCTCATGCTTTTAGTACAAACCTAAGAACTCTTTGCCTAACCCTAGATTCCAAAGATTTTCTCCTATGTTTTCGTCTAAAAGTTTCATAGGTTTACATTTTACATTTAAGTTCATGATCCATTTAGAGTTAATTCTTAAATAAGATGTAAGGTTTAGGTTGAGGCTCACTTTTTTGTCTATGGATGTTCAATTACTTAAATGCCGTGTTCGTCCATTGAATTGCTTTTGCATCTTTGTGAAAAATTAGTCGTGCATATTTGTGTAGATTTATTTCTGGGTTCTCTTACCTGTCGTATTTATCTATGTGTCTATCCTTCTACCCTTACCACACAGTTTTATTATTGTAGTTATATAGTAATCATTAATATCTTATAGAGTGATTCTTCTATTTTATTCTTCATTTTCATCTTCTTCTTCATCTTCTTCTTCTTCTTCATATTCTTCTTCTTCTTCTGTTTTATTCTTCATTTTCAAAATTGTTTTATTTATTCTAGTTCCTTTGCATTTTGATATAATCTTTGTCCCTATATACCAAAAACTATTGTATCTGTATATATTGTGTTAAATACGTATATCAATTATATATTGTGTAAGATTAACATCTTTACTATGTTGAGTCCTCCAATCCATGAAAGAACCTGGTACGTCACTTAATTTATTTAGCTGTTCATAGATTTCTTTTTTCTTTGGCTGCACCGCACAGCATGTGGGATCTTATCCCAACCAGGGATCAAACCTGTGATCCCTACAGTGGAAGTTCAGAGTTTTAACCACTGGACCACCAGGGAAGTCCTTCACTGATTACTTTCATAAGCATTTTGTATTTTTTAACATACAAGGCCTGTAATTGTTTTGTTAGATTTAACCTAAGTAATTCATTTTTTGAGCGGCTATAAATAGTATTGTATTTTAATTTTGTTTTTCACATATTCATTTCTAGTATATAGTAATAAAATTGCTTTTCATAGGTTGAACCTGTATCTTGCAACCTTGTTGAACTCACGTGCTCATTTTTGGATTTTTTCATAGATTCCTTCGGATTTTCTTTGCAGGCAATCATATCACCTGCAAATAGAGTTTTATTTTCTTCTTCCATATCTATATGCCTTTTTTTATTCTTGTGTTAGTGACCTGGCTCGACATTTCAGTACTATGTTTAATAACAGTGTTGACAGCTGAATTTTTACATTGTTTCCAAACTTGGAAAGAATTTAATCTTTCACCATTGAATAGGATGGTGGCATGGCTGTGGGTGTGTTGTAGCTGGTCTTTCTCAAAATGAGGATGTTTACCTCAATTCCTAGTTTCTAAGAGTTTCTTCTTTTTTTTTTTTATCATGATTGGGTGTTGGAATTTGTCAAACAATTTTTCTGTATCAATTTATATGGTTATGATATTTGGTCATCTTTTGAATTCTCTCTCTCTCTCTCTCTCTATCTCTCTCTCTCTATCTCTCTCTCTCTCTCTCTCTCTCTCTCTCTCTCTCTCTATATATATATATATATATATATATATAGTATTCAGTAACATTGTGCTGAGTACTTTTATGTTAGTATTTATGAGAGATATTTGTAGTTTTCTTTTTCTGTCTTTCTTTCGTTGTTTCTAGTTTGATTCCATTATGGTCAGAGAGTATACCCCGAGTGATTTCATTTTTTTTAACATTTGCTGAGGTTATTTTATGGTGCAGAATTTGGTCTACCATGGTAAATATTTTATGGGCACTTGAAAAGTATGCGTACTCTGCAGTTGTTGTTGTGTTGTATAAACGTTGAGTAAATGTAGGTTGATAGTGTTCTGTCTATGCTTATTAATTTTCTGTTTAGTGTTTAGTAGTTTTTTGTTGCTAAGAAGGAGATGTTTAAGTCTTCACCTATAATTGTGGATTTGCTTATTTCTCATTTCAGTTCTATCAGGTGTTTATTTGTGTACTTTTCAACTCTATTTTATAGCTCATACATGTTTAAAATTGATGATTATTATTGGTGTGTTGATAGTTTTACCATTATCTAATGTAATGGTAAACATTTTTTTACATTTTTTTCTAATGTAGTGGTAAAACTTTGTCACCTACGATTATTTTTGCCATGAAATCTCCTTTGCCTGATATTAGTGTAGCCATTCCTGATTTGTATTTTTTTTTCATGGTTTATCTTTTTACATCATTTTACATTCAGTCACATATAGTATTACGTTTGAAGTGAGTTTCTTATAGACAGCATACAGTTGTTTTGTTTTATTTCTTCATTCCCTCTGCTGATCTCTGTTTTTAAACTGGTGTATGTTGACAATTTACAGTTGAAAATTTTTTTAATATTTTATGGCTTACATCTGTCATTTTAGTTTTGGTTTTCTGTTTAATTCCCCGGGTTTTGTTTGTTTTTCTGTTTCCTTTTTTATGCCTCCCTGTTTGATACTTGAACAGTCTCTAGAATACCATTTTGATTTATCTCTGGTGTTTCTGTGTGTATTTTTTTCCATAGCTTTTCTGTAAGGCTTTGTTTTCCTAGGTTTTATATTATATATAAGTAACTTATCACAGTCTACTCGTATCAAAATTCTATCAGTTAGAGTAAAATATAGATAACTTACTTTCCTTTACGGCCCTTTACCCTACTCCTATTTATAATATTCCTAAATATGTCTTCTAAGTACATTGAGAGCTACATTGGACACTATGAAAATTTTTGCATCAGCTCTCAAACATAATTTAGACAAATCAAGATTAGAAGGAAAGTCTATTCTATTTACCCATATTTTAGAAGTATCTGCTATTTATCCTTCCTACCTAATGTTGCAAGCTCTGTTCTTTGATGGTTTCCTTTTATTTTTAAGAGAATTTGCTTTAACCAGTATTTTATATTATTTTTTAACATCTTTATTGGAGTATATTGCTTTACAATGGTGGGTAAGTTTCTGATTTATAAAAAAGTGAATCAGCTACACACACAGATATATATCTATATCTATATCTATATCTATATCTATATCTATATCTATATCTATATAGCCATATATCCTCCCTCTTCTGTCTCCCTCCCAGCTTCACTATCCCACCATTCTAGGTGGTCACAAAGCACCGAGCTGATCTCCCTATGCTATGCGGCTGCGTCACACAAGGAATTTTACATTTGGTAGTATACATAAGTCCATGCCACTCTCTCACTTCGTCCCAGCTTACTCTTCCCCTCCCCATGTCCTCAAGTCCATTCTCTACATCTGGGTCCTTAATCCTATCCCAGCCCTAGGTTCTTCAGAACCATATTTTTCTTTAGATTCCATATATATGTGTTAGCATAAGGTTTCTTTCCCCCTTTTTGACTTACCACACTCTGTATGACAGTCTCTAGGTCCAACCACCTCACTACAAATAACTCAATTTCGTTTCTTTTTATGGCTGAGTAATATTCCATTGTACACATGTGCCACATCTTCATTATCCATTCATCTGTCAATGGAAACTTAGGTTGTTTCCATGTCCTGGCTATTGTAAATAGAGCTGCAATGAATATTGTGGTACATGACTCTTTTTGAATTATGGTTTTCTCAGGGTATATGCCCAGTAGTGGGATTCCTGGGTCTTATGGTAGTTCTATTTTTACTTTTTTAAAGAACCTCCATACAATTCTCCATAGTGGCTGTATCAATTTACATTCTCACCAACAGTGTAAGAGGATTCCTTTTCCTCCACACTCTCTCAAGCATTTATTTTTTGTAGACTTTTTGATGATGGCCATTCTGACTAGTGTGAGGTGATACCTCATTGTAGTTTTGACTTGCATTTCTCTAATGATCAGTGATGTTGAGCATCCTTTCATGTGTTTGTTGGCAATCTGTATATCTTCCTAGGAGAAACGTCTATTTAGGTCTTCTGCCCAATTTTTGAATGGGTTGTTTGCTTTTTGATATTGAGCTGCATGAGCTGCTTGTAAATTCTGAAGACTAATCCTTTGCCAGTTGCTTCATTTCAAATGTTTTCTCCCATTCTGAAGGTTGTCTTTTTGCCTTGTTTATGGTTTCCTTTGCTGTGCAAAAGCTTTATGTTTTCGTAGGTCCCATTTGCTTATTTTTGGTTTTATTTGCATTTCTGTAGGAGGTGGGTCAAAAAGGATCTTGCTGAGATTTATGTAATAGAGTGTATAAGACTTGTATAGGCTGGCATTACATTTAGGTTTTTAATCCATTTTGAGCTTATTTTTGTGTATGGTGTTAGGGAGTGTTCTAATTTCATTCTTTTACATGTAGATGTCCAGTTTTCCCAGCACCACTTATTGAAGAGTCTGTCTTTTCTCCATTGTATATTCTTGCCTCCTTTACTAAAAATAAGGTGACCATATTTGCGTGGCATTATCTCTGGGCTTTCTATCCTGTTCCATTGATCTATATTTCTGTTTTTGTGCCAGTACCATACTGTCTTGATTACTGTAGCTTTGTAGTACAGTCTGAAGTCTGGGAGCCTGATTCCTCCAGCTCCATTTCTCTGTCGCAAGATTGCTTTTGCTATTCGGGGTCTTTTGTGTTTCCATACAATTTGTGAATTTTTTTGTTCCAATTCTATGAAAAATGCCATTGGTAGTTTGGTTGGGATTGCACTGAATCTGTAGATTGCTTTGGGTAGAATAGTCATTTTCACAATGTTAATTTTTCCAATCCAAGGACATGGTATATCTCTCCATCTGCTTGTATCATCTTTAATTTTTTTAATCAGTGTCTTCTGGGTTACTACATACAGGCCTTTTTTCTCCTTAGGTAGTTTTACTCCTAGGTATTTTATTCTTTTTGTTGCAATGGTAAATGTGAGTGATTCCTTAAATTCTCTTTCAGATATTTCATCATTAGTGTATAGGAATACAAGGGATTTCTGTGCATCAGTTTTGTATCCTGCTACTTTACCAAATTCATTGATTAGCTCTAGAAGTCTCCAGGTAGCATCTTTAGGATTATGTATGTATAGTATCATGTCATCTGAAAATAGAGACAGTTTTATTTCTTCTTTTCTGATTTGGATTCCTTTTATTTCTTTTTCTTCTCCTATTGCTGTGGCTAAAACTTCCAAAAGTATGTTGAATAATGGCTGTGAGAGTGTGCAACCTTGTGTTCTTCCTGATCTTAGTGGAAATGTTTCAATTTTTCACCAATTAAAATGATGTTGTCTGTGGGTTTGTCATATGTGACCTCTATTAAGATGAGGTAATAAACTATGCTTACTTTCTAGAGGGTTTTTACCATAAATGGGTGTTGAATTTTCTCAAAGGCCCTTCTGCATCTATTGAGATTATAATATGATTTTATCCTTCAATATATTAATATGGTGTATCACATTGACTGAGTTGTGTATATTGTAGAATCCTTGCATTGCTGGCATAAATCCCACTTGATCATGGTGTATGATCCTTTTAATGTGCTGTTGGATTCTGTTTGCTAGTATTTTGTTGAGGTTTTTGGCATTTATATTCAAAAGTGATATTGGCCTGTAGTTGTTATTTTTTTTATGACATCTTTGTCTGTTTTTCTGTTTCAGGGTGATGGTGGCCTCCTAGAATGAGTTTGGGAGTGTTCCCCCTTCTGCTATATTCTGGAAGAGTTTGAGAAGGATAGGTATTAGCTCTTCTCTAAAAGTTTGATAGAATTCTCCTGTGAAGCTATCTGTTCCTGGGCTTTTGTTTGTTAGATTTTAAATCACAGTTTCAATTTCAGTGCTTGTGATTGGTTTGTTTAAATTTTCTATTTCTTCCTGGTTCAGTCTTGGAAGGCTGTGCTTTTCTAAGAATTTGTCCATTTCTTTCAGGTTGTCCATTTTATTGGCGTAGAGTTACTTGTAGTAATCTCTCATGATCCTTTGTATATCTGCAATGTCAGTTGTTACTTTTCCTCTTAATTTCTTATTCTGTTGATTTGAGTCTTTTCCCTTTTTTTGTTGATGTCTGGGTAATGGTTTTTCAATTCTGTTTGTCTTCTCAAAGAACCAGCTTTTAGTTTCATTGATTTTTGTTATTGTTTCCATCATTTCTTTTTCATTTATTTCTGACTGGATCTTTATGATTTCATGCTTCTGTTAACTTTTGGTTATTTTTTCCTTTCTCTAACTGCTTCAGGTGAAAGTTTAGGTTGTTTATTTGAGATTTTTATTGTTTCTTGAGGTAGGGTTGTATTGTTATAAACTTCCCTCTTAGAACTGCCTTTGCCACATCACATAGGCTTTGGGTCGTCGTGTTTTCATTGTCATTTCTTTCCAGGTATTTTTTGATTTAATCTTTGATTTTCTCTGTGATCTTTTGGTTATTTAGTAGCGTACTGTTTAGCCTCCATGTGTTTGTGTTTTTTAAAGTTTTTTTTCCTGTAATTGATATCTAGTCTCATAGCATTGTTTTCAGAAAAGATGCTTGATATGATTTCAATTTTCTTAAATGTATCAAGGCTTGATTTCTGACCCGAGACATGATCTATACTGGAGAATGTTCCATGAACACCTGAGAAGAAAGTGTATTCTGTCATTTTTGGATGGAATGTCCTATAATTAAGAACTAAGTCCATCTTGTTTAATGTGTCATTCAAAGATTATTTTCCTTATTTATTTTCATTTTGGATGATTTGTCCATTGGTGAAAGTGAGGTGCTAAAATCCCCTACTATGATTGTGTTACTGTCAATTTCCCCTTTTATGGTTGTTAGCATTTGCCTTATGTATTGAGGTGCTCCTATGCTGGGTGCATAAATATTTATAATTGTTATATCTTCTTCTTGGATTGATCATTATGTAGTGTCCTTCTTTGTGTCTTGTAATAGTCTTTATTTTAAAGTCTTTTTCCTGATATGAGAATTTCTACACTAGGCTTTTTTGATTTTCATTTGTAGGAATATCTTTTTCCTCCCCTCACTTTCAGTCTGTATTTGTCCCTAGGTCTGAAGTGGGTCTCTTGTAGACAGCATATATATGCGTCTTGCTTTTTTATCTATTTAACCAGTCTGTGTCTTTTGCTTGGAGCATTTAATCTATTTTCATTTAAGGTAATTATTGATATGTATGTCCCTATTACCATTGTCTTAACTGTTTTGGGTTTGTTGTTGTAAGTCTTTTCCTTTTCTTGTGTTTCCTGCCTAGAGAAGTTCCTTTAGTAATTGTTGTAGAGATGGTTTGGTGTTGCTGAATTCTTTTAAATTTGTTTCTATGTAAAGGTTTTAATTTCTCCATTGAATTTGAATGAGATCCTTGCTGGGGAGAGTAATCTTGCTTGTAGGTTTTTCCCTTTCATCACTTTAAATATATTCTGCCACTCCCTCTGGCTTGCACAATTTCTGCTGGAAGATCAGCTCTTAACCTTATGGGGATTCCCTTTTATATTATTTGTTGATTTTCCCATCCTGATTTTAGTATTTTTCTCTGTATTTAATTTCGAATAGTTTGAATAATATGTGTCTTGGCATGTTTCTCCTTGGATTTATCCTGTATGGTACTCTCTGAACTTCCTGGAGTTTTGACTATTTCCTTTCCCATATTAGGGAAGTTTTCAAGTATAATCTCTTCAAATATTTTCTCTGTCAATTTCTTTTTCTTTTCTTCTTCTTTCCCCTATAATTTGAATGTTGGTGCATTAATGTTGCCCCAGTGGTCTCTGAGAGTGTCCTCAATTCTCTTCATTCTTTTTTCTTTATTCTGCTCTGCAGTAGTTATTTCCACTCTTTTATCTTCCAGGTCACTTATCCGTTCTTCTGCCTCAGTCGTTCTGACATTGATTCCTTCTGGAGAATATTTAATTTCATTTAATGTGTTGTTTATCATTGTTTGCTTGCTCTTTAGTTCTTCTAGGTCCTTGTTAAACGTTTCTTGTATTTTTTTCCATTCTATTTCCAAGATTTTATATCATCTTTACTATCATTACTCTGAATTTTATTTTTAGGTAGACTGCCTATTTTCTCTTCATTTGCTTGGTCTTGTGGGTTTTTATCTTGGTCCTTCATCTGCTGTATATTTTTCTGTCTTCTCATTTTGCTTAACCTACTGTGTGTGGGGTCTCCTTTTTGCAGGCTGCAGGTTCATAGTTCCCATTGTTTTTGATGTCTGCCCCCAGTGGGCAACATTGGTTTAATGTGTTGTGTAAGCTTCCTGGTGAATGGGTCTGGTGGGTGTGTTCTGGTGGATGAGGCTGGCTCTTGTCTTTCTGGTGGTCAGTACCGTGACTTGTGGTGTGTTTTGGGGTTTCTGTGACCTTATTATTATTTTAGGTACCTTTTCTGCTAATGGGCTGGGTTGTGTTCCTGTCTTTCTAGTTGTTTGACATAAGGTTTCCAGCACTGTAGCTTGCTGGTCTTTGAATGTAACTCAGTTATAGCATTGAGATGGAGATCTCTGATCTCTGATCTCACTGTTTGATATTACCTGAGACTGGAGGTCTCTGGTGGACCAATGTCCTGGACTTGGCCCTCCCACCTCAGAGGCTCAGGCCTGACACCTGGCCAGAACAATAAGACACTGTCAGCCACATGGCTCAGAAGAAAAGGGAGGAAAAAAACAGAAAGAAAGAAAGAAAGAAGAAAGAAAGAAAGAAAGAAAGAAAGAAAGAAGGAAAGAAAGGAAGAAAGAAAATATGTTATTAAAATAAAAAATAAAAAAATATTATAGATAAAAAAGTAATAAAAAAGGAAAGAAAAATAGAGCCACCAAGCCTAAAGTCAAATCCACCAATGATAACAAGTGGTAGAAACTATACCAAAAAAATAAATAAATAAACAACAATGGACAAACAGAACCCTAGGACAAATTGTAAAAGTAAAGCTATACAGACAAAATCACACAAAGAAGCATAGAGATACATACTCACAAAAAGAGAAAAAAATATATATATATATACAAATGGAAGAGAGAAACCAAATCAAGGAACAAATCTACCAATGATAATAAGCTGTAAATACTAAACTAAGATAAACATAAAACCAGAAATAAATTAGATGCAGAAAGTAAACCCGAAGTCTACAGTTGCTCCCAAAGACCACTGCCTCAATTTGGGGATGATTCTTTGTCTATTCAGGTATTCCACAGATGCAGGGTACATCAAGGTGATTGTGGAGATTTAATCTGTTGCTCCTGAGGATGCTGGGAGAAATTTCCCTTTTTTCAAACAGCTCCTGGGGTTCAGCTTTGTATTTGGCCCTGCCTTTGCATGTAGATTGCCTGAGGGCATCTGTTCTTCCCTCACACAGGACGGGGTTAAAGTAGTAGCTGATTAGGTGGTTCTGGGTCACTCAGGCTGGGGGGAGGTATGGGTACAGAATGCGGGGTGACGTTGAACCAGCCTGAGGCTCACCATGTGTTCTCCCAAGGAAGCTGTCCCTGGATCACAGGACTCTGGCAGTGGCAGGCTGCAGAGGCTTCCAGGAGGGGATGTGTGGTTAGTGACCTGTGCTTTCACATAGGCTTCTTGGTGGCTTCAGCAGCAGCTTTAGTGTTTCATGCCAGTCTCTTGTGTCAACTCTGATATCCAGGGCTTGCTCCCATCTCTGGAACTCATTTAGGCAGTGCTCTGAATCCCCTCTCCTCACACACCCTGAAACAATGGTCTCTTGCCTCTTAGGCAGTTCCAGGCTTTTTCCTGGACTCCCTCCTGGATAGCTGTGGAGCACTAGCCCCCTTCAGACTGTGTTCACACAGCAAAGCCCGGTCCTCTCCCTGGGATCTGACCTTCGAAGCCTGAGCCTCAGCTTCCAGCCCCCACCAGACCTGGTGTGTTAGCAGACATGCCTCTCAGGCTTGTGAGAGCTGTCAGTACCAATCCTCTATGGGGGAATCTCTCTACTTTTCCCTCTGCACCCCTATTGCTGCACTCTCCTCCCTGGCTCTGAAGCTTCCCCCCCACCCACCCCTCATCTCCACCAGTGAAGGCTCTTCCTAGTGTATGGAAACTTTTCCTCCTTCACAGCTCCCTCCCAGAAGTGCTGGTCCCATGCTTATTCTTTTGTCTCTCTTTTTTCGTTTTTCTTTTGCCATACCCAGGTACATTGGGATTTTCTTGCCTTTTAGGAAGTCTGAGGTGTTCTGTCAGTGTTCAGTAAGTGTTCTGTAGGAGTTTTTCCACATGTAGGTGTATTTCTGATGTATCTGTGGAGAGGGAGATTGATCTCCATGTCTTACTCATCCACCCTCTTGAAGGTCCCTCTCTCTAGCCAGTATTTTAGATCAAGTTTGCTGATGACAAATTCTCTTAGTTTCCCTTCATCTGAGAATATCTTGTTTTCTCTTTCATTTTGAAAGATGTTTCACTATATACAAAATTCTGGGTTGATAGCTTTTTTTAACACCTGAAAAAAAGAAAAAAAATGAAAGATAAAAATTCTGGCCCTCATGGTTTTGGATGATAAGTCTGCTCTCATTTAAATTGTTTTTCCCCTGTAGGTAAGATGTCATTTCTCTCTCAAACTTTCAAGATTTAAAAAATTTATATTTCATTTTCAGAATTTTGACAATAATGTGTCTTGTCATGGAGTTCTTTGAGTTTATTCTGTTTCCTCAGCTCCTTGAACTGTAGGTTTATATACCTTTTGCTAAATTTGGGAGATTTTCAGCCTTTATTTCTTCAAATACCTTCTTTGCCCCATCCTACTTATCTTTTACTTTTGCGACTCTGATTACATAAATGTTAGACCTTATGTATATTCCCACAGGTCCCTAAATTTCAATTCATCTTTTTCAGTCTATTTTCTTTCTGTTGTTCATACAAAGCTAATTTCTATCTATCTTCAAGTTCACTGATTCTTTCTTCTGGCCTGTCATTCTTATGTTGACTCCCACCACTGAGTTTTTTATTTGGTTATTAATTTTTCAGTTCTATAATTTTAATTAACAAAACCCAGAGCCAGAAGCAACTCTTGGGATACAAGTGGTACAAAATATAGATGAGATGAGACCCTTCAATAGGTGAGTTTTATCTAATGACAGACTTGGGAAGGATACTCAGTGATGACTGAACTGAAGTTGTAAATAATTAACTATGTGAACAGAGTAAGGAAGAGCATTTCAAGCAAGTAGAACACACATGCTGTTCCTGTGCTGAGGATCAAGCTACATTAGAGGAACTTATAAAAGTCAGTGTGGCTTAAGTTTAATGTGTGCAGCAAGTGAAGGAGATAGAACTGTGAGATGAGGATGGGAGCCATGGACCTATAGGCAAAGGTAAGGAAGTTGGTCTGTATTCTAAGTGTAAAGTGATACCATAGGAGAGTTTTAAGTAGGGAAATGACTTGATGTTACTTAATTTTAAAGTTCCCTCTGGGTTGACAGGGAGGGGAAGAAGAAGTGAAAACAGAAGACCAAGGCAGGAATTAATAGTGGTTTCATTTAGAGTGCCAAGGGTGCAGATAGAGGCAAATAGATAAATTGGGGACATATTTTGTAGGTAGAAACAGAGGTGAAGGAAAGAAAAATGTGTCAAGGCCTAACAGAAAACAACTCCCTGCATGAGTGTCCTTTTACTATACCATTATGTTTATCCTTACTCATAATTCCCAATGCGTTTTCATATCCATTCACTCACTTGAACTTCATAAACTGAGAGACAGTGATTACTACTCTTTTATCATTACCACCAACACCATCACCACCTTTTGATAGATCAGGAAATTAAGGCTCAGGAAAGTGAAGTGATTTGGGCAAGGTAAAGCAGCAAGGATAATTGTACATTGCATTTTAACACTCTAGGAAAAAATGTTTTCAGATTTTGTCTTTTTATGAAGTTCCATATTAAAATAGTTATTCCCATCATCAAGACAAAGTCTCTCTTGCATGAGGATTTGCTCATTCTCTCAGAAAAGAAAAAAGAAAAATTACCAAACCAAACCAAACAAAATAAACACAACAGGAAATAAGGCTTTCCCAAATGCTCTTCTTACATTGAATAAGTATTCAAATATGTTGTTCTTCAGAATGAGTATTGTTGGGAGTATATCTCTAAGGATCCCTTGTTTAAATACCTACTTCAAGGGCATATGCTTAGTAATTTCCATGTCAAGGCCCAGTGTTTTACATGAGTCTATTCATTTGTGGGACCTATTACCAAGATCCACTGGAGCTTCCACTACTAGAGAAAGGATAAATGGGTTCCTCCTCCTGGTCAGAGTATAGTAGTATGTACCAAGTGACTTCAAAATGGGTATCCCCTTTCACCCTATAATTTCACCTTAAGAAATTCATACTAAGAATAGGACAAGTGTACAAAAAATGTGTATATAGTCATGTTCCACACCATGTTGTTTATAATACTCAACAGAGTAGGAATAGGAACCTCTTCAATCTGATTAAGAGTATCAGTGAGAAAGAAAAAGACAAATACCGTATGCTAACACATATATATGGAATTTAAGAAAAAAAAATGTCATGAAGAACCTAGGGGTAAAGCAGGAATAAAGACGCAGACCTCCTAGAGAACGGACTTGAGGTTATGGGGAGGGGGAAGGGTGAGCTGTGACAGGGCGAGAGAGAGTCATGGGCATATACACACTAACAAACGTAGTAAGGTAGATAGCTAGTGGGAAGCAGCCGCATGGCACAGGGATATTGGCTTGGTGCTTTGTGACAGCCTGGAGGGGTGGGATAGGGAGGGTGGGAGGGAGGGAGACGCAACAGGGAAGACATATGGGAACATATGTTTATGATTGACTGATGCACTTTGTTATAAAGCAGAAACTAACACACCATTGTAAAGCAATTATACCCCAATAAAGATGTTAAAAAAAAAAAGAGTATCAGTGAAAGCTACAGTAATCAAGACAGTATGGTACTGGCACAAAAACAGAAAGATAGATCAATGGAACAGGATAGAAAGGCCAGAGATAAACCCACGCACATATGGTTACCTTATCTTTGATAAAGGAGGCAGGAATGTACAGTGGAGAAAGGACAGCCTCTTCAATAAGTAGTGCTGGGAAAACTGGACAGGTACATGTAAAAGTATGAGATTAGATCACTCCCTAACACCACACACAAAAATAAGCTCAAAATGGATTAAAGACCTAAATGTAAGGCCAGACTATACAAGTCTTATACACTCTATTACATAAATCTCAGCAAGATCCTTTTTGACCCACCTCCTACAGAAATGCAAATAAAACCAAAAATAAGCAAATGAGACCTACGAAAACATAAAGCTTTTGCACAGCAAAGGAAACCATAAACAAGGCGAAAAGACAACCCTCAAAATGGGAGAAAACATTTGAAATGAAGCAACTGGCAAAGGATTAGTCTTCAGAATTTACAAGCAGCTCATGCAGCTCAATAACAAGAAAAACAAACAACCCAATCCAAAAATAGGCAGAAGACCAAATCAGACATTTCTCCAAAGAAGATATACAGACTGCCAACAAACACATGAAAGAATGCTCAACACCATTAATGATTAGAGAAATGCAAATCAAAACTACAATGAGATATCATCTCACACCAGTCAGAATGGCCATCATCAAAAAATCTAGAAACAATAAATGCTGGAGAGGGTGTGGAGAAAAGGGAACACTCCTGCACTGATGGTGGGAATGTGAATTGGTACAGCCACTATGGAGAACAGTAAGGAGGTTCCTTAAAAAACTACAAATAGAACTACCATACGACCCAGCAATCCCACTACTGGGCATATACCCTGAGAAAACCATACCAAAATGTTCATTGCAGCTCTATTTATGATAGCCTGGAGATGGAGACAACCTAAGTGCCCATCATCAGATGAATGGATAAAGAAGATGAATGGATAAAGAAGATGTGGCACATATATACAATGGAATATTACTCAGCCATAAAAAGAAATGAAATTGAGCTATTTGTAATGAGGTGGATGGACCTAGAGTCTGTCATACAGAGTGAAGTAAGTCAGAAAGAGAAAGACAAATACTGTATGCTAACACATATATATGGAATTTAAGGAAAAAATGTCATGAAGAGCCTAGGGATAAGACAGGAATAAAGGCACAGACCTACTGGAGAACGGACTTGAGGATATGGGGAGGGGTAACGGTGAGCTGTGACAAAGCAAGAGAGAGGCATGGACATATATACACTACCAAACATAAGGTAGATAGCTAGTGGGAAGCAGCTGCATAGCACAGGGATATCAGCTTGGTGCTTTGTGACCACCTGGAGGGATGGGATAGGGAGGATGGGAGGGAGGGAGATGCAAGAGGGAGGAGATATGGGAACATATGTATATGTATAACTGATTCACTTTGTTATAAAGCAGAAACTAACACACCATTGTAAAGCAATTATGCCCCAATAAGGATGTTAAAAAAAGAAAAAAAAGAAAAAAAAAAGACATGCAATCAGTAAATGTGAGCAAGAATTCAATCCCAAATCTGTCACACTGAAGTTTAAGCTAAAACTTGTGATTAATAAAAACAGCACTAAGTTAAAAGTTAAAAAAAAGAGTATCAATGAAAAACCCACAACTAACATTATAATATTCCCCTTTATTATCAGGAAAGAGACAAGTATGTTCACTCTATGCCACTTCGATTCAACATTATACTGGAGATTCTAGAAATTAGGCAAAGAAAAAAATTAAGACATTAAGATTGGAAAGAAATACATAAAACAATCTTTATTTACAGATGACATGATTTTGTATGTTGAAATTCCTAAAATATCTACACACAACAAAAAACTAACAGAAGGATTAAATGATTTCAGCAAGGTTTCAGGATACAAGATCAATATACAATAATCAATTTTTTCCTATTTATAGAAATGAAAAATCTGAAAATAAGTTTAAGAAGACATTTTCATTTATAATAATATAAAAAATAATAAAATACTCTCTGCCTCAAAGCTCTTGATTTGAAGTTTTTCCAAAAATTTAATAACAAAGTTTCCAGTTTCTGTCTATGTCTTTCTCAATGATTTCTCTGGTTTTCCAAGGAGACTCAAAGTCTTTATGCAAATAAGACTACTGTTGTGCTCTTTTTGAGATGTTTGTAAATCACCCCTACTCCATCTTTCACCCCTTCACCCTTTCACATACACATATAGGAAAGCTTCTATAGACCTGTCTAGGTTTTAATGGCTGACATATAATTAGCTTATGTGTCCTGCATTTTCATAGGGGTCATTGTACAATTAAAAGTTTTTTTTTTAGAAAAGAAGCACTAAGTTGGAAATTAAAGAACTATGTTAAGCTAGGGCAGGGCAGGGACAAAGGTACAAATGAACCATCTAAAAACACTAATGGATAGCTATTTACTCCTGAGATAAAGTTGATCCTGCTCATGAGTGTCCATAGACTACAAAATCCAAAGTACAATAGGCCTAATGATATGCAGGGAAAATGACTTTGATATGGAAACAGGAGATGTGAGCTGTACTGTGAAATGTCTAAACTAGCCTTGATATAATATAAAGTATAATATAAAAGGTATTGTACTAGAATTAGAAAACCTGCTTTTAAGTCCCAGCTACCTCACCAACCTGTATTTCCCTTGAAAAAGTCCTTTCTCTCTGGGCCTCATTTTTCCCTTCTGTAATATAAGAAGTTGAACTCAATCGGTTCTGACAGTATAATTTTATTATCTGGCTCTCTTGTGATCCTACTGAGCAGTTATAGCAATAGCCACAGATGGGGCTCAGTAGGGCATTGTGTAGATGACAATGAAGTGGATGAGTAGAGAGATCAATGAACACATGCATTATGACTACCTCTAGTCTCTATCTTATAAGGAAAATGATCTAGATCCTGTCACCTCCTCTCTTGATGGAATTCTTCAGAACCAAGGATACCTAGATATCTGGTCAGTATCATATCTAAAATCAGAAAGAGTCTCTGAATACTTGGTGAACCCTGCTGTCAGACAGATCTGGGTTCAAATCCCAATTCTGACACACTTTGGCTGTGTGACTTTGGGAAGCTTATTTTGTGTTTTTGAGCCTCATTTGTCAAATGATGATCAAAATCATATCTTCCTTGTATTCTGGTGGGGGGAAGAATTCAATAAGGTAATGGTGGTAAATTGCCTAGCATATAGTAGGTAAATAAGGTGTTTATATTTTCCCCTTTCATGGAGGGTGTGGAGTGGATGGTATAGCCTGTAGAGCACTGAAAGATCATCAATTTGTCCCCAGGAGGCCTATCAATAGCAGAAAACAGATGATCACACAAGAAATAAGCACTGAATTTAGCCTTATCCACACCTCCATCATGCAGAGTAGCACTAAATCTTTATTAAGAGCAAGACCAGAATTGATAATGTGAAAACCCCTGAGATTTCCAAGCAAGAGTCTTTCTATGGGGCCATGAGTCGAGATTTGTCTTATGCCTCTCTTCTCCCAGGACCAGTGAGCAACAGATGAAATATTTATTCTGACTGAGACATTGGCTATGCCCTCTGAAAGAAACCCAAGAGAGTTGGTGACTCCTTGAATATCATATTTTTGGCTCCACTTCACCTTAGGGACTGGAACTCTGGTTCCTAAAATCCAGAGGTTGAATTACCAGAAGAAACCCTCAAGCCACCACTGGGCAAGAACTTTGAGTGCTGAGTAGGCAACCTTAGTGTCCAGGAAGTAAACAAAAATGCAAACAAGGATATGTTTCAGGAGCCAGAAATATAGGATCATGAAACTACAAATCAAGTAATCTGCAACTACCAAGAGACTCTGGGAATTACATGAAAGATCAACTAGGCCACAGAGCCATCAGGTCCCACTTAGGTCAAAACCCCTATGCAGCATCACCAGATCCAAAATGTAATGAAGCCAAATTGCTCAGATTAATTTTTGCCACTCATCCTAGACTGAGACATCATGGAATGAGGGAAACATGAAACAGGGACTGGATAGTAGCCAGTCTACTCATTCTTTCATCAAACATAGTGATTCAAACAATCACTAAACTGGGAGTCCCTTGAATGTTAGGGTCACATTTGTCTTGTTCTATGTCTTTGATAGAGAGAAAACTAAATAAATATTCATTGAATGGATAGATGAAAAGTTGGCTGGATGAATTGAAAAATGGATGGATGAGTAAATGTCATGTTAGGAAAAGGGTTAAAAAATTAGGAAACCTAGGCTTTAGTTCTGCTAGTAACTTTGCTGCTCATTGCCTGTGTATAATGTGAGACTATCTCAAAAGGCCCTGTCAGCTCAGCTCCTCATTGATTTTTGTGATGCCCTCAGGTGGTGATTACCAACACTGGTTCAGGAGTTTATCACTAGATTCTCCCCTGCCATCTTCTGAGCCTGTTGAGTCATTGGAATGACATGGGAGAAGAGTTTCTTATGGAGGGAGGCAGCACAACATAGTGTGAAAAACATGGGCTGTGAACAGGCTTAACAGGCATAAGTTCCATTCCCAGTTCTGCTACTCTAGCTATACAGGCTTGCGCAAGTAAATTCCTCTCTCTGTATCAACCTGGTTGATGGCCAGAATTGGAAAGTTCAGTCCAGCCAAGGAGTATAAACTACTCTCAATTTTCAATTACAAAGATTTCATTTATGGACAAAGTGGAATTGTCTTTACTATGGGTGGTTTAGGGATTAGGACTCTGCTATCAAGGTGAAAAGTCTAGGAAATTTTATCAAAAGATAAGAAGTTATGCCCTATGAATGCTGCTCTCTTCCCACTATTCAAAGACAGAAACGCTAACCCTTCTAGGCTATAAATAAATAGAAAAAAGAAAGAAGATGCTAATGTTAAGCCCCTACTATGTGATAAACATTATAATACATATGATCATACACTTAATTTGGAAAATAGTAAGAAACACAAAAATTAAAAATAAGCCATAATTTCTCAAATTGAAAATTAAATAAGTAGTAAATGAAGCCATCCTCCATATCTCATTCCACTCCCAAGAGGTAACAAGTGTTAACAATTTGGTATAAATCAGGTGTCACCTCCTAAATGAGGCTTTCTCCAATTTCACCTTATTTAAAATTGCCACCCCATCCCCCAGTCTGGATCCCTCTTTACTCTTTATTTTTCTCCATAGAACTTTTCATCATCATATGTACTATATATTTTATTGATTTATATATTTATTGTCTGTATCCCCACCATTGGCTTCCCCAAGTCCCCCAAGTGGCTACCCATAAAAATTCCAACCAACCAGCAAACCAGCAACAGCAACAGGACCCTCAAGTTTGCACAGCTAGCTGCCCTGGGACCCAGCCTTGCCCACCAGTGGTCCAGCATCAACACCAGACATGCAAGCTTGAGGGGACTCAGCCCTATACACCAGGGGCCTACACCAGCTCTGAGATTCCCCCAGACCCCAATGCAAACTGCCCAGGCACCAGCCCACTCACCAGCAGGCCAGCAGCCACTGCATGAGGTAGGGCCTGCAGCCAAATAGGCCAGGGTTCAGCCCCACCTATGAGCACACCCATAGTAGTCAACCCTGCCACAAGAGAATGGCCCATGCAGCCCACAAAGGGTTCACTCCTAGAGCATATAGCTCTGGTGACCATAGGAGAGTGTGATGCTGGGAACCAGAGGACTTTCCCTACATAATGTCACTACTCAAAAATTGGGAAATATAATAAACTTACTTATTACATAAAAATAAAAACAGAGAATTAGACAAAATGAAGCAACAGAATAATACATTCCAAATGAAGGAACAAGATAAAACCCCCCAAAAAGAATTAAGTGAAGTGGAGATAAGTAATCTATCCAATAAAGAGTTCAAGATAATGATCATAAAGTTGCTCAATGAACTCAGGAGAAGAATAAATGTACACAGTGAGAAGTTTAACAGTGAGCTAGAAAATATATTTTAAAAAACAGAGCTAAGAAATACAATAACTGAATATAAATATAGTAGAAGGCATCATCAGTAGATTAGATGAAACAGAGGAACAAATCAGAAAACTGGAAGAGTAGTGGAAATCACCCGAGCTGAACCAAAAAAAGAGAATTTTAAAAAATGTGGAGAGTATCAGAGACCTCTGAGATGACATCAGACATACTAATATGTGTATTATAGAGGTCCCAGAAGGAGAAGAGAGAGAGAAAGGGGAGAAATCTTATTTGAAGAAACAATAGCTGTAAACTTCTCTAACTTGAGAAAAAACAGACATCCAGGTCCAGGAAGCATAGAGAGACTCAAAGAAGATCAACCCAAAGAAGTATATTCCCATACACATTGTAATTAAAATGGCAAAAATTGAAGATAAAGAGAAACATTAAAAACTGTAAGGGAAAAGCAGGTAGTTATGTACAAAGGACTTCCCATAAGATCATCAGGTGACTTTTCAGCAGAAACTTTTGCAGGCCAGAGGGAGTGGCACACTATTTTTAAAACAATTAGAAGGAAAAAATCCCTGCAACTAAGAATTCTCTACCCAGCAAGGCTATCATTCAGATTTGGAGGAGACATAAATAGTTCTACAGAGAAGCAAAGCTGAAAGAGTTCAGAGCCACTAAACCAGCTTTATAAGAAATGATAAAGGGGCTTCTTTAAGCAGAAAAGACCACAAGTAGAAATATAAAACTTAGGAAAGAAACAATTTCATCTGTAAAGACAAATATACAGTAAAGGTAGTAGATCAACCTTTTGTAAAACTTTTAGAAAGGTTAAAAGACAAAAGTAGTAAACTCATCTATATCCACAATAAATAGTTAAGTGATGCACAGAATTAAAAGATGCAAAATATGGCACAAAAATCATAAAATGTGTGGAGTAAGTAAAAGTGTAGCTTTGATAGAAGGAGATTGAATATGAAATCATCAACTTAAATTAGTCACTTATAAATATTAGTTGTTATATATGAACCTAATAGAAACCACAAACAATAATCTAAAATAGATAAACATGAAAAAAAAGAGAAAGGAATCCAAACATAAAATAAATATAGTCATCAAATCACAAGGGAAGAGGGCAAAAGAAGAAGAAAGGAGAAAACATAGCTACAAAAAAGCAGGAAAAAACAAAATGGAAATAAGTACATATCTATCAATAATTACTTTAAATGTAAATGGACTAAATGCTCCAATCAAAAGATATAGAGTGGCTGAATGGATTTTAAAAATGACTCATATATATGTTGCCTACAAGATAATCACTTCAGATCTGAAGACACACACAGACAGAAAGTGAGGGGATGGAAAAGGTTATTTTGTTCAAAATGGAAATAAAAAGAAAGCTGGAGTAGCAATACTTACATGAGACAAAATAGACTTTAAAACAAATACTGTAATAAGAGACAAAGAAGGACATTACATAATGATCAAGGGAATGATCCAAAAAGAAAATATAACAATTGTAAGTGTATATGGACACAACATAGGAGCACATATGCATAAAGCAAATATCAACAAACAAAAAGACAGAAATTGACTGCAACACAAGAATAGTAGGGGACTTCAACACCCCGCTTACATCAAAGGACAGGTCATTCAAACAGAAAATCAATAAGGAAACATTGGCTTTAAATGACACGTTAGATCAGATGAATTTAATAGATATGTATACAACATTCCATGCAGAAATAGCAAAATACACATTCTTTTCAAGTGCATCTGGAACATTATCCAGAACAGATCAAATGCTAGGACACTAAACAAGTCTCAGTAAACTTAAGAAGATTGAAATCATCAAGCATCTTTTCCAACCACAATGCAATGAGACTAGAAATCAACTACAAGGAAAAAAATACTAATATATAAAAAAAAATTCACAATTTGTATGGAAACACAAAAGACCCCGAATAGCCAAAGCAATCTTGAGAACGAAAGAAGGAACTGGAGGAATCAGGCTCCCTGACTTCAGACTCTACTACAAAGCTACAGTTATCAAGACGGTATGGTACTGGCACAAAAACAGAAAGATAGATCAATGGAACAGGATAGAAAGCCCAGAGATAAACCCATGCACATATGGACACCTTATCTTTGATAAAGGTGGCAGTAATGTACAATGGAGAAAGGACAGCCTCTTCAATAAGTGGTGCTGGGAAAACTGGACAGGTACATGTAAAAGTATGAGATTAGATCACTCCCTAACACCATACACAAAAATAAGCTCAAAATGGATTAAAGACCTAAATGTAAGGCCAGAAACTATCAAACTCTTAGAGGAAAACATAGGCAGAACACTCTATGACATAAATCACAGCAAGATCCTTTCTGACCCACCTCCTAGAGTAATGGAAATAAAAACAAAAATAAACAAATGGGACCTAATGAAACTTCAAAGCTTTTGCACAGCAAAGGAAACCATAAACAGGACCAAAAGACAACCCTCAGAATGGGAGAAAATATTTGCAAATGAAGCAACCGACAAAGGATTAATCTCCAAAATTTACAAGCAGCTCATGCAGCTCAATAACAAGAAAACAAACAACCCAATCCAAAAATGGGCAGAAGACCTAAATAGACATTTCTCCAAAGAAGATATACAGACTGCCAACAAACACATGAAAGAATGCTCAACATCACTAATCATTAGAGAAATGCAAATCAAAACTACAATGAGATATCATCTCACACCAGTCAGAATGGCCATCATCAAAAAATCTAGAAACAATAAATGCTGGAGAGGGTGTGGAGAAAAGGGAACCCTCTTACACTGTTGGTGGGAATGTAAATTGATACAGCCACTGTGGAGAACAGTATGGAGGTTCCTTAAAAAGCTACAAATAGAACTACCATATGACCCAGCAATCCCACTACTGGGCATATACCCTGAGAAAACCAAAATTCAAAAAGAGTCATGTACCAAAATGTTCATTGCAGCTCTATTTACAATAGCCCAGAGATGGAAACAACCTAAGTGTCCATCATCAGATGAATGGATAAAGAAGATGTGGCACATATATACAATGGAATATTACTCAGCCATAAAAAGAGACGAAATTGAGCTATTTGTAATGAGGTGGATAGACCTAGAGTCTGTCATACAGAGTGAAGTAAGTCAGAAAGAGAGAGACAAATACCGTATGCTAACACATATATATGGAATTTAAAAAAAAAATGTCATGAAAAACCTAGGGGTGAAACAGGAATAAAGACACAGACTTACTAGAGAATGGACTTGAGGCTATGGGGAGGGGGAAGGGTAAACGGTGACAAAGCGATAAAGAGGCATGGACATATATACACTACCAAACGTAAAGTAGATAGCTAGTGGGAAGCAGCCGCATAGCACAGGGAGATCAGCTCGGTGCTTTGTGACCGCCTGGAGGGGTGGGATAGGGAGGGTGGGAGGGAGGGAGATGCAAGCGGGAAGAGATATGGGAATATATGTATATATATAACTGATTCATTTTGTTGTGAAGCTGAAACTAACATACCATTGTAAAGCAATTATACTCCAATAAAGATGTTAAAAAAAAAACACATGGAGGCTAAACATTATGCTATTAAACAACTAATGAGTCATTGAAGAAATCAAAGAGGAAATCAAAAAATACCTAAAGACAAATGAAATGGAAACAGAGTGACTCCAAATTTATAAGACAGAGCAAAAGCCTTTCACAGAGAGAAGTTTATAGCAATATAAGGCTACCTCAGGAAACAAGAGAAATATCAGATAAAAAACCTAAGCTTATACCTAAAGGAGCTAGAAAAAGAAGAATGAACAAAACTCAAAGTTAGTAGAATGAAATAAGTAATAAAGATCAGAGCAGAAATAAATGAAATAGAAACTTTAAGAAACAATAACAAAATCAATGAAACTAAAAGTTGGTTCTTTGAAAAGATAAACAAAATCGATAAACCTTTAGCCAGACTCATCAAGAAAAAAGGGAGAGGACTCAAATCAATAAAATTAGAAATGAAAAAGGAGAAGTTACAACTGACACCACAGAAACACAAAGGATCATGAGAGGCTACTATATGCAACTGTATGCCAATAAAATGGACAACCTGGAAGAAATGGACAAATTCTTAGAAAAGTACTACCTTCCAAGACTGAATCAGGAAGAAATAGAAAATATGAACAGACCAATTACAAGCACTGAAATTTAAACTGTGATTTCAAATCTTCCAACAAACAAAAGTCCAGGACCAGATGGTTTCACAGGTAAATTCTATCAAACATTTAGAGAAGAGATACCACCCATCCTTCTCAATCTCTTCCGAAAAAATTGCATAGGGAGGAACACACCTAAGCTCATTTTTTAAAAAGATAAAAGTGGTAAACTTCTATCTAGACTCGTCATCAAGGAAAAAAAGGTCTCAAATTAATAAAATCAAAGAGAAGTTACAACCAACACCACAGAAATTCAAAGAATCATAAGAGAATACAATGGACAATTATATACCAATAAAATGGACAAGCTAGAAGAATTGGATAAATTCCTAGAAATATAAAATTTCCCAAGACTTAATGAGAAAGAAATACAAAATATGAAATGACTCATTAGCAGTAATGAAATTGAATCAGTAAGAAAAACTCTCCCAACAAAACTCCAGGACACGATGGCTTCAGAGGTAAATTGTAAACATTTAAAGAGGAGTTAATAACTATCCTTTTCAAACTTCCCAAAAATGCAGAGGAAGGAACACCTCTGAACTCATTCTACGAGGCAAGCATCACCCTTATAGCACAAAATTTGAAAATACAGGCCAGTATCACTGAAGAAATTAGATGCAACAATTCTCAACAAAATTTTAGCAAACTGAATCGAACAATACATTAAAAAGACCATACTCCATGGTCAAGTGGATTTTGTCTAAGGGATGCAAGGAAAGTTAAGGGTCTGCAAATCATTCAATACGATACACCACATTAACAACTTGAAGAACAAAAATCATATATAAATCACCTCAGTATATGAAGAAAAAGTTTTTTTAAATTTTAACATCTATTTATGATAAAAATTCTCAACAGAATGGGTATAGAGAAAAAATACTTCAACATAATAATGGTCATATAAAACAAGCCCACAGTTAACATCATTCTCAAAAGTGAAAAGCTGAATGCATTTCCTCTAAGATCAGGAGCAAGACAAGGATGCCTACTCTTGCTATATTTATTTAACATAGTATTTGAAGTCCTAGCCACAGCACTCATATAAGAAAAGGTATAAAAATAATCCAAATTGGAAAGGAAGAATTAAAACTCTCACTACTTACAGATAATACTGTATATAGAAAATCCTATATATGCCATCAAACAACTATAAATAAATTAGAACTAATTAACAAGTTCAGTAGAGTTGTAGGATACAAAATTAATATACAGAAATATGTTGCAATTCTATAGAATAACAGTAAACTATAAGAAGAAGAAACTAAGAAAACAATCTCATTTACAGTTTCATTGAAAATAATACAATATCTAGGAATAACTCTAACCAAGGAGGTAAAAGACCTGTACTTGGAAAACTGTAAGACATTGATGAAAGAAACTGTAGATGACACAAATGAATGGAAAGATATACTATGCTAATGGATTGGGGAAATAAATATTGCTAAAATGACCATACTACTGAAGGCAATCTAAAATTTCAAGGCAATTCTTGTCAAAATACCAAAGGCACTTTTCACTAAATGTGAATAAATAATTCTGAAATTTGCATGGAAACACAAAAACCCCAAATAGCCAAAACAATCTTGAGAAAAACAACAAAGCTGAAGGTATCATGTTCCCTGATTACAATCTATACTACTAATCATCAATAATCAAAACAGCATGGTACTGGCACAGAGACAGACACATATATCAAGGGAACAGAATTGGGAATCCAGAAATAAACCGACACTTCTACAGTGAATTAGTCTACTGAAAATGAAGTAAGAAAATACAATGGAGAAAATACAGACTCTTCAACAATTGGTGCTTTCATATTAAAAATGAAATTACAACCTTCTCTGATAATACAAAAATAACTCAAAATGGATATACACCACCATGTGTGAAGCAGATAGCTAGTGGGAACCTGCTGTATAGTGCAGAGAGCTCAGCTTCATTCTCTATGGTGACCTAGATGGGTGGGATGTGGAGGGAAGGAGGTCTAAGGGGGAGGGGATATATGTATACATATAGCTGATTCACTTCATTGAACAGCAGAAACTAACACAATATTGTAAAACAACTATACCCCAATAAAATAATAAAATAAAATAAAACATGAGTTAAAAAATTTTTAAAAAGACTTAAATGTAAGATCTTGAAATCATAAAGCTCCTTAGGATAAATCATAGGCTGTAGACTCTGACATTTGTCTTAGCAATATATTTTTGGGGGGATATATCTCCTCAGGCAAGGGAAACAAAAGCAAAAATAAACAAATGAGACTACATCAAACTAAAAACCTTTGCACAGTGTAGGAAATGATCAACAAAATAAAAAGGCTGCCTACTGAATGGGAGAAGATATATGCAAATGATATACCTGGTAAGGGGTTAATATCCTAAATATACAAAGAAATGAGAAGACTCAAATTTAAAAAACAAACAAACCTATTAGCAAATTGTCAGCAGACCTGAATAGACACTTTTCTGAAGAAGATATACAGATGGCCAACAGGCATATGAAAATGATGCTCTACATCACTAATCATCAGGGAAATGCAAATCAAAACCACAATGAGACATCAGCTCACACCTGTCAGAATGACTATTATCAAAAAGACAGAAATAACAAATGTTGGTGAGGGTGTGGAGAAAAGGGAAACCAGTATACTGTTGGTAGGAATGTAAATTAGTTCAGCCACTATGGAAAAAAGTATGGAGTTTCCTCATAAATTAAAAAATAGAACTACCATACAATCCAGCAATTCCACTTCTGGGTATTTTTATGAAGAAAACAAAAAGACTAATGAAAAATATATGCACCCATATGTTCACTGCAGTATTTTTTACAGTAGCCAAGATATGGAATCAATCAACATGTCCATCAATAGATAAATGGATTAAAAATATGAAGAATTATATATATAATGGAATTCTACTCAGCCATTAAAAAGAATGAAATCTTGCCATTTGCAATAATGTGGATGGACCTAGAGAGTATTGTTCTAAGTAAAGTTTGCAGACGTAGAAAGGCCAATACCATATAATTTCACATACATGTGGAATCTAAAAAACAAAGAAAACAAACTAAACAAAGGAACAAATATTAAAAGAAAAACAAAACAGAGATTGAGAGGGGCTAGAACCTGGAACAACACTCCCTTGGAACAATTCCACTATAAGGTTGGTCAAAGAAGGTTCAATTTGGCAGACAGATAAGATACAATCCAGAAAGTGAGTTGGCAATTGTGCTAATGTGATGCGGTTTAACAACCTCTCCAGGGAGCTGGGGACATTGATTTGTCATGTTTTCCAATTTCTGTGGTGTAAATACCTTTACAACTGAACATGGAGTTGGGAAGAGATGTGTACAATTTGTTCTCACAGCCAGTGTGAGGTAGTCTAGCATACTGTAAAATAAGGTGAGGAATTCCTAGAAGCAGCAGAGAGAGCTTGAAGAAAGGAGACAGGGACCTGAGGCAGAGTCTAGGGCTGCAATGGCCTCACATTGATAAGATAAGAAAGTACTGTTGCAACCTTAGACCAGGATTGGTCCTTGTTACTGGAGCAAGACTGAGTCTGCAGTTGGGCATCAAGGAACTGCAGTTGTGGTGGGAAAAGATACCCCTGCTAAATTTATAGTCCTCTGACACAGTGGTTCTCAAAGTGTGGTCTTAAGTCACAGCATCAGCATCACCTAGGAAACTGTGAGAAATGTCATTTTTAGCCCCACCCCAGACCTACTCAATCAGAAACTCTAGGCTTAGGGACGCAGTCATTTATGGTATAACAGCCTTCCAGGTGATTCTGATGCCCACTGAAGATGGAGAACAATTGTAATTGCTGCACGTGCAGTTTTTCCATGACCAAGCCAGGCAAGGCCATGTCCCAGGCTCTTCTGGGAAAAATTCTCAATGTGCAAAAGTGACCAGGCAAATTTGTGCTAAGGGGCATTGGCTGCAACTCTGGGGATGGCAGGTGGGCAGCTGGGCATAGGGAGGTATAAGGACACAGAGTGACAGTTTCTTGTCATCTCCATTCCCTGTCATAGCCAACCAGTCTGCAACACATTGTTAGGGTTAATTCTCTATGCAGGTTGTCTGTAAACAAGACCATAGCATTTTTCAGATCTGGAAACTCAAGCCTCAGTTTTCAACCTGACAGTCAAGTTTCTCGGTTTTCTATTCAATGTACTATTCTGTCACCTTATACACTCTGAAAGGATTAGAAAGAACATATAATCTTGAGGTAGAGAAATAGCCCCAGGCAGGAGAAGGTGCTGGGCCTTTCTTAAATCCTCAATTAGTTTTGTCATAAAATGAATGCATGAATGTGGAGCTATGTTTCCCAAAATGTAAAGAAAATTACTATACTTGAAATTCAAATCAGATTCCTAAATTTATAGAGCATTTTTTCAGTTTTCAAAGAACTTGGTTTATTATTGTACTTGTGGTAAAATATGCATAACACAAAATTTACCATCTTAACCATTCTAAATTTATATTTCAGTGGTATTAAATGCATTCATATTGTTGTGCAACCTTTACCACATTCATATACAGAACTCTTTTCATCTTGTAAAACTGAAACTTTGTAGCCATAAATAATAACTCCCTATTCCCTCTTCCCCCAGTCTCTGCTGACCTCTATTCTACTTTCTACATCTATAAATTTCATTACTCTAAGTACTTCATATAAGTGAAGGCATACAGTATTTGTATATTTTTGTGACTGTCTTATTTCACTTAGAAGAGTGTCCTCAAGGTTCATCCATGCAGTAGCATATGTCAAAATGCCCTTCCTTTTGAAAACTGAACATATATACATTGTATGTATATACCACATTTGGTTTATCCATTCATTCATTCATCTATCAGTGGACACCTGTACTGCGTCTAACTTTTGGCTATTGTGAATAATGCCACTATGAACATGGGTGTACAAATATCTCTTTAAGACTGTGCTTTCAATACTTTGGGGTACATATCCACAAGTAGAATTGCTGGATCATATGGTAACTCTGTTTTCTATTTTGTGAGGAACTGCCATCCTGTTTTCCATAGTGATTGCACCATTTTACAATCCCACCAACAGTGCACAAGTGTTCCAAGTTCTCCACATCTTTAGCAACACTTATTTTTAAAGTTTTTTCATAGTAGCCATCCTAATGTGTGTGAGGTGGTATCTCACTGTGGTTTTGATTTGCATTTTCCTAATGCTTAATGATGTTGAGCATCTTTTCATGTGTTTATTGGCCATTTGTATAGTTTGAAGAAATGTCTATTTGAATCCTTTGCCCATTTTTAATCAGTTTGTTTGTTGTTAAGTTGTAAGATATAAATATATATATTATGAATATTAATCACTTAGATATGCAAAATAATTTTGAATACTACATATTTGATCCTTGACACAAACACTGGAAACGAGTTAGGGAATGGTTTATATTCTCAAGGTTATAGATGAGGAAAACAAGGCTCTGAGATGAGTAGTGATGTCCCAAGGTCACATAATGAATCCAGACATATAACCAAGCCTAGAAGCAAGGTCTGTTTTCTTGATAACCCTAGAATTCAGATTTTGAAGGTTCCTTCAACACCAATAAATCTGAGCACCTGTTTTGTTTTGTTTTTCCTTTTTTTACGGTACACGGGCCTCTCACTGTTGTGGCCTCTGCCGTTGCGGAGCACAGGCTCCGGACGCGCAGGCTAAGTGGCCATGGCTCACGGGCCTAGCCGCTCCGCGGCATGTGGGATCTTCCCGGACCGGGGCACGAACCCGTGTCCCCTGCATCGGCAGGCAGACTCTCAACCACTGCGCCACAGGGAAGCCCTGTGCACCTGTTTTTACAGACAAAATATTGAGGCCTACAAAGCAGGAGGGATTTATATTAGGTTACACAATGAGTCAGTTGCAGAACATGGTATATGATCCAGATTTCTTGACTCCCAGTTTAGTAGCCTCTACATTTCATCCTCTAGCAGAGAAAAATTTGGCACAGTTGTAAAAGGCCATATCTGCTGTCTACCCCTTAAGGAAGTGCTAATTTCTTTCAAAGACCCAGTCTTCTGAAGATTATAACTGGGTGGTAAGAATTGCAGGGCCATCTGCATTTTTCGGACTCTGAGAATGAGACCAGCTTGGCTGTTGAAGGCATCAGATCAAAAAGGTCTGATGCTAAGAGCTGGGGAACTTGACTTTTAGCGAGTTAATAAGGGTGAATAAACCCTTTTAGAATCCCAGTTGGCTCCTCCAAAGCCATTTGAAGATCTACTTGCATGCCACATTTTGCAACAAAAGACCAGGCACCCAAGGAATCTTAAAATGCCAAGAAAAAGAAGTGATCCACAAGAACTTTGCTACTCTTTTAAAAATGATTTCCACTGATGCAAAATCTTCTAGCCTTCAAAACACTTTTGCATGTGTTGAGTTAGATTCACAATAGCGCTATGAAACTGCTTTATTACTCCCATTTTAAAAACAAAGAACGGAAGTTCAGATAGATCATGTTACTTTCTTGAGGCTACAAAGCTAGGAAGATGTGCCCAGTAAGTCTGACTCTAAGGTCTGTACCCTCATCATTGTCTTTGTGAGGGCCTATGGAGGAGATTAAGGTAGTGTATAGCATCAGCTAACTTTCACAGAGACTGCCTAGGGCATTGAATATCCAGGTTTTTTAGCTGCTTTATCTTAGTGGCCTTAAAACTTGAACAATCATTAAACCACTCATTAAACCAATGTTTTGTCTATAACGTTGGTTCTCAAAGCGTGGCCCCTGAACCAAGAGCATTACCTGGGAACTTTTTGAAAATGCAAATTTCCTACCCTCACCCCAGACTTACTGAATCAGAATCTTTGGGAATATGACCCAGCAATCTGTGTTTAATGAGCACTCCAGGGGATTCTGATGCACCCCAGGATAAACCTAATCAAGGTGGGAACCTCATCTGAATTTTCCTGAAAATGTACTCAATTGTCTGACTCAACTTGTTAGTACAGTGCTAGCCAAGGTGGCCTATTATGCCCCAGTTTCTTCACCTGTAAAATGATAAATGGCAAACTTCATTGCAGCTTCTTGGGTTTATAATGAGGAAGATCATAGCTTGAGTACCATGGTGAGAGTATGGAATGCAGAGGCAGAAAGAGCAGATTTGAGTCCTACCTCTTAGCTGTGAGTTGCTTCTTTTCTTACCTCAGTTTATTCATCTTTAAAGTGAAGGATTCATCCCTCTCACAGGGCTATTTTGAAGCTCAAAGAAGACATTGAAAATAAATGCTCTTAAACATTGTGGGTCATCGTGCAGTGACGTCAGGAAATCAATATTCCACTATATAAACATTCTCCTTATCTTTTTGCTGCTGGTGGAGACACAAATCTCAGAGAATGAGTGGTTATACCATGTCTAGGAAATAAGTGGTCTTTCTACTTCCCAGAGCATAGTTACCTACACTACTGTCCAAAGCAGAAATATGATGCCACTAACTAAAAATCAGTATACATCCACTACCAAGTACCTGCCAATATCTGCTCAATTGTTCAACCCCAGAGCACAATGTTATTCCAGTCATATGTTATAGTCCCTGCCTAAACCACATATCCTTTTAAGATAAACTGTTCCTAAAACCTAGGTTGCCATGTTTTATACCAAATGACTCCATCCTGACTGAATTTGACCTAAGGGCAATCGATCTTTAGGCTTGCATGGAACTTATGACCTGTTTGGCTTGTCACACACACACACACACACACACACACACACACACACACACACACAAACCCTGCCAATCATATTCTCTCTGTGACTCTCATATTTCAACTAAGAGATATGAAAAATAAATTACCAACAAATAGTAGGAGCTAGAACTGAAAGTCACCAGGTTGACCTGGAGCAGGATAGAGTATAGTGTTCAAGATGAAATTATGAGGAAGTCAGTTGGTAAGGGAACTGAGAAAAAGCAGAAGGTAGCCAAATCACACTGATGAAGGTCCACTTATAAACTCCAATTGTTGAGGTTTCTCTATCTTCCCAGGATCACTTCTTCTGTGTCAGGCCTCCTATAGCCTTGCAATAAACTCTCCTTTACTTAAAGGTCTCTGCTTCTGGCTAAAACCATCACAAAGCACCTATTAAGCTGCTGTTTTTTTTCTTTTTTTTTTTTTTTTTTTTTACAATTTTCCCTGTTCTCAACCCATAGCCCTGGACACCATACAGAATGAGTGAAATAGGATCCATTCCATCTAGGAGCTTACAACAAACCAGGCCAAAGAAGGAAAGAACACTTTTGAATAACTAACACATGTGATGAACTATACTTGCTGCATTGCCTACATCATCTCGTTTAAACTCACAGTAAGCTAAAGAGGTAGATATTCTTATTTTATAGTTGATAAAATGAAGGTTCTGAGAAAGGAAGTGATTTCCTCCAGATAAATATCTGAAATAGTTATGTCTGGAGCCAGAGTCTGGGCTCTTTCTACTACACTTCACTGCCTTGATCAGTCTAGTTTGCAAACGTGGTTGATTGTGAGAATGACCTAGGTGTTGTTTTGTTTTGTTTTGTTTGTTTTGTTAATACAGATGTCCTGAAAACCATAAGATATTGATGAAGGAAATCAAAAATGATAACACAGGGAGATCAGCTCGGTGCTTTGTGACCACCTAGAGGGGTGGGATAGGGAGGATGGGAGGGAGGGAGATGCAAGAGGGAAGAGATATGGGAACATATGTATATGTATAACTGATTCACTTTGTTATAAAGCAGAAACTAACAAACCATTGTAAAGCAATTATACTCCAATAAAGATGTAAAAAAAATAATAAAAATAAAATAAATAAATGGACAGATGTCCTGTGTTCATGGATTGCAATAATTAATATTGTTAAAATGTTCCTACTACCCAAAGCAATCTTCAAATTTAATGTAATCTCTATGAAAATACCCATGACATTTTCCACAAAGCTAGAATAAATAATCCTATAATTTGTATGAAACCACAAAAGACCCCCAAATAGCCAAAGGAATCTTGAGAAAAAAGAACAAAGCTGGAGGTGTAAAACTCCCTGACTTCAGACTATGCTGCAAAGCTAAAGTAATGAAAACAATATGGTATTGGCACAAAAAGAGATAGATCAATGGGACAGAATAGAAAGCCTAGAAATAAACCCACATACAAATGGTCAATTAATCTATGACAAAGGAAGCAAGAATATGCAATCAGAAAAACCAATCCCTCCAATAATTGGTGTTGGGAAAACTGGAGAGCTACATGTAAAGGAATGAAATTCCATGTAGAACATTTTCTCATACCACGTAAAAAATAAACTCAAAATGGATTAAAGATCCATATGTAAGACCTGGAACCATAAAACTCCTAGAAGAAAACATAGGCAGCACAATCTTGGACATAGATCTTAGCAATATTATTTTGGATGTGTCTCCTCAGGCAAGGGAAAAAAGACCAGAAATAAACAAATTCAACCTAAACAAACTTAAAAGCTCTTGCTGTGCAAAAGCAACCATCAACAAAACAAAGAAAGCAACCTACTGAATGGGAGAAGATATTTCCAAATGATATGTCTGATAAGTGGTTAATGTTCGAAATATATTTAAAACCCATACAGCTCAATATGAAATAAAAGCAAATAACCTAATTTTAAAGCTGGCAGAGTATCTGAATAGATATTTTTCCAAAGCATACAGATGGCCAAAAGACACATGAAAATTTGCTCAACATATCATCAGGGAAATGCAAATCAAAACCACAAGATATCACCTCACATCTGTCAGAATGGTTATTGTCAAAAAGATAAGAAATAACAAGTGTTAGAGAGGATGTGGAGAAAAGGGAATCCTAGTGCACTGCTGGTGGGAATGTAATTTGGTACAGTCACTAAGGAAAACAGCACCGAGTTTCCTCAAAAATTAAAAATAGAACTACCACATGATCCAATAATCCCACTTCTGGGTATGTAACTGAAGAAAATGAAAACTAATTAGAAAAGATACATGCACCCCAATGTTCATAGCAGCATTATTTACAATAGTCAAGATGTGGAAGATATGCAATTTGCAACAACATGGATGGACCTGAAGTTTATTAAGCTAAGTGCAGTAAGTCAGACTGAGAAAGAAAAATACTGTATGTTTTCCCTTATAGGTAGAATCTAAAATTGAAACAAATGAATTAATATAATGAAACAGAAACAGACTTTCAGATACAGAGAAAAAACTCGTGATTACCAGTGGGAGAAGGGTTGGGGGAAGGGCAAGACAGTGGAGGGGGATTAAGAGGTACAAACTACTTGGAATAAAATAAGATACAATTGATTCCTTCTAGAGAATTTTTAATTTCATTTATTGTGTTGTTCATCATTGTTTGTTTACTCTTTAGTTCTAGTGGCATGGACTTATATATACTACCAAATGTAAAATAGATAGCTAGTGGGAAGCAGCTGCATAGCACAGGGAGATCAGCTCTGTGTTTTGTGACCACCTAGAGGGAGGGGTGGGATAGGGAGGGTGGAAGGGAGACACAAGAGGGAGGAGATATGGGGATATATGTATATGTATAGTTGATTCACTTTGTTATAAAGCAGAAACTAACACACCATTGTAAAGCAATTATACTCCAATAAAAATGTTAATAAAATAAGATACAAGAAAGTAATGTACATCACAGGGAATATAGTCGATATTTTTTAAACTTTATAGGGATTATAATCTATAAAAAAATCAAATCACTATGAAGTACACCTGAAACTAATATAATATTATATTTCAACTATACTTCAATAAAAATAAATTAATTAAAAAATAAAATTAGAAAAAGAGATCGGATTTCCTGGGAAGAAGTCTAAGATGGAATCATAGGAAGATTGTGAACTCACTTCCTCCCATGGACAAACCAAAGCTAAAGCTACATATGGATCACTTCCCTTGAAAAATATCTGTAAATTAAATGAACTGCTCTCCACAATACAGGACAAAAGGACCACATCAAGATGGGTAGGAGAGGCAGAGAAATGGTCTTACAAAACAACCTACCCCTAGTGCAGTGACTCACAATAGGGAGGGATCTCACCAGACAGGCATTTCTTCTGGAGGAGCAAAGGATTTGGTGCCCCACATCAGGTACTCCAAGCCCTGGGATCTGCACCACAGGCACAAGCCTCCAAAATGCCTGGCTTAGAAAACCAGTAGGGCTGATATCCAAGTGTCCCAAAATGCTACAGAAAAGTTAGATTCCCCTCTTAAACAGCTCAGCTGTGGTCTCACTGGCCCTAAGACCCAGCAAAATACCAGCTGTTTGAAAAGTGCCTAGACTATATGTGAAGGGGATTCATTTGCTAATAATCTAAAGGTATCGGCTAGAGGGGTGGGGGACAGTTGAAATTCTCCCTGAAGACAGAGGCACTGGCAGAGGAATTTGCACTTTCCACTTAGCCTGATAATACAGGCAGCCAAGCTTGGATGTGGCACCCTCCCATTGTCTTGATAAAACAGGCAGGGGCAAGCACTCATGGCATTATCCCACTGCCTTGCTGACCAGATAGTAGTGGATGGTTGCGGCATTCCCCAACTCCCTGGATAAAGCATGTAAACAAAAAGGGTCTCCTTTTTGGCATTCCCTGACTCCCTAAAAAATGTCTGTGAGGATGGGTGATTATAATACTCCCCCACCTCATGGTTGGGGCTGGGTAGTGTGAGCAGTTGGGGCTTTCTCCCACTCAGGCTAAAACTGGTGCACATTAACAGTCAAGACACTTTCCTGCTGCTTTTCTGAAGTCAGTGAGCATGCCCTGTCCCATACACTCTCCAGTCTCCTTGCTAAACCCAGTGGAAGAACACAATCCACACAGGAGATACCTCTTATTGCCTGACTCTGGTGGTAAAGTCTGTTGGCATTCCTGAGCTCCACAGGACTGTAACAAATGGAGAGACAGTTATTGGCAGGCCAACCCCACCCCCACCCCAAGGCACTGCACAGACAGCAAACTAAAACACAACTTCAGCCTTTCCATGAAAAAGGCCTATTTACTTACTCTGGAGTTTCAGCCTGAGGGAAAGTCTTTAGGTTTCCCCCATATCTAGAGGCTAAGGAGATATTCTTGGGGTATATAAGCAGTGAGAAACCATCCTTGTGCACCCCTTTGGCCTCACTAGAGATCGACAAGACTTCCCAGAAAGGAGCATATACATTCACTTGGGGCCCCAGTCTTTGCAATTATCACCCAGAGGAGACTTTCAGATCTCCTTGTCTGGAGGCCAGCAGGGATTACAATTACAGCCCCACAGCATTGTATATATTTGCATACTTTAAAAACTGCTATATTAGTCTCTGGCTTCCAATCAACCTGAAACTATTTGATAAATGAGATTCCTCCCTTTGGAATAATTACAGGTCTTGGCACACCCTAAACAAAAATCAATCAGGCAGTTTAGACAATCAAAAGGTTTCAAGAGACAACCAAGAGCTACAGCAAAGTAGAATGAGAAGGATCAACACCTAAATATGGCCATTCTTACAAAGCTAATAAAGGTAGCCATTTCACCTAATACTTAGAAATGAAAATAGTCAAGCAAAATGAGGAAACAGAGAAATGTGTTCCAAAAAAAGGGACAAGACAAATCCTCAGAAAAAGACTTTAATAATATGGAGATAAACACCATAACTGAGAAGGAATTCAAAGTAATGATCTTAAAGACACTCACTGAGCTCAGAAGAAGAGAGGATGAATACACTGAGAACTTCAATAAAGAGATAGAAAACATAAGAAAGTACCAAAAAGAAGTCACAGAGCTGAAGAATATAATAACTGAACAGAAATATACACTAGACAGGTTTAATAGCAGACTGGATGAAATAGAAGAACGGATCAGTAACCAGAAGATAAAGCAATGGAACTCACCCAGACAAAGCAACAAAAGAAAAACTAATTATTTTTTAAAATATTTTAGTAATAGATAAGAAAAATTAGTTATTAAAAAAATGAAGGGAACTTAAAAGACCATTGGGACAATATCAAGTGAGATAACCTTTACATTATAGGGGTTCCAGAAGGAGAAGAGAGAAAGAAAGAGACAAAAACTGAAACATAATAGCTATAAACTTCCCTAGCCCAGGGAAGAAAACAGACATCCAGGCCCAGGAAGTCTGGAGAGTCCCAAATAAGATAAACCCAAAATGAGCCACACCAAGACATATTAAAATTAAAATGTCTAAAGTTAACAATAAAGAGAGAATTTAAAAGCAGCCAGAGAAAAAGAAATTGTTATGTACAAGAGAAAACCCATAAGGCTATCAGCAGATTTCTCAGCAGAAACTTTGTGGGTTAAGGAATGACATATTCAAAGTGCTGAAAGGAAAAAAACTTCTAACTGAGAATACTCTATCCAGCAAGATTATCATTCACATTTGAGAGAGAGATAAAGATTTTTCCAGACAATCAAAAATTAAAGGATTTCATCACTACTAACCCAGCCTTACAAGAAATATTAAACATATTTTTAAGCTGAAAAGAAAAGGGACTAGTTAATAACAAGAGAACATATGAAAGTAAAAATCTCACTGGAAAAGGTAAATATATAGTAAAAGTAGTGGACTTACCACATAAAAAGCTACTAAGATCATCAAGAGAAAAAAAATGGTCAAATTAACTAAAACTACAATAAGTAGTTAAGGGATACCTAAAATAAAAAGATGTAACAAGTGATATCAAAACATAACATGTGAGGTGGGGGTGAAAATGTAGATTTGGGAAATGTATTCAAGTTTAAGTTGCTATCAATTTAAAATAGACAGTTATATACATAGAACAACAAACCAAAAACTTACAGAAAAATACACGAAAGAGAACAAGAAAGGAATCTAAACATAACAGTAAGGAAATCATCAAACTACAAGGGAAGAGGGAATGAGAATGAGAAAGAGACAGAGGAAAACTACTGAAGCAGCCAGAAAACAATGAACAGAAATGCAATAATGATTTTGAGGATTGCACAAGATGGCCAAGTAGAAAGAACCCTGAGCTCATCTCTTCTCACAAGCACACCAACATCACAGCCATTTGCAAAACAACCATTGATTTAAAAGATCAGAACCTACGAGTAAAGATCTACAACTAAAGATATAAAGAAGGAACCACAATGAGACAGTTAGGAGAGGTGGAGTCATGATAGATATTGTCAAATCCAATACCCCCAGGTAAGCAATTCATAAATGGAAGAACAATTATAACTGCAGAGATTCTCACAAAGGACTGAGAAGTCTGAGCCTGAGGATCCTGCAATGGGAAGACAAGCCCCGAGAGCATTTGACTTTGTAGACCAGTAGGGCTTACTACTGGGAGTCCCAGAGGGCCAGGGGTAATAGAGACTTCACTCTTAAAAGGCACACACAAAATCTCATACATGCCAGAACCCAGGACAGAAGCAGTAATTTGACAGGAGACTGGGTCAGAAGTACTTCTGATCCTGGAGAATCTCCCAGGAAGACAGGAGACAACTTCAGCTCACCCTGGGTACATAGACACTGCCAGCAGCCATTTTTGAAAACTCCTTTTACCACATGGACACTGATTCTGGCATGTACCATTTTGGAATCTTCCTTCTAGCTTATTACACCCAGGACACAGCCCTGCCTTGATTAGCCTTCTGTAGGCACTAGTGTTAGGATGCTTCAGGCCAAGCAACTAACTGGGCTCAGACACAGACCAACCCACCACTGGACAGGATGCCTTAAGACTCTCTGAGCAAACAGTGGCCTCTGGACATAGCCCTGCCCACAGGAGGGCTCAGGACCTGGCCCCACAGACCAGTGCACAGGTACTAGACCAGAGGCCCCCAGGGCCCTCTAACCAGAGAACCTCAGGGCACAGCTTAACCCACCAGTGGGTAAACACTAGCCCTAGAATCGCCAGGGTACCACTACCAACCAGCAATCCTGCTGTAGCCTCGGGCCCATCTCCACCCACCAGCAGGCAGATACCAGCCACAAGAAAATCACAGTCCTGTGGTCCATGGACCAGCCCACACACTAGCAGGCCTGATTCTACCCTGGGACTGGTGGGACCCAGGCCCCACCTACTAACAGGCCAATAAAAGCTTCAAGAGACCCTGATCCCAGCAGCCAGTGGTGTCAGGAACTAGCTCCACCCACCAACATTCCAAAATCGGCTTTGGGATCCCTGGGCACTGCAACTAGACTCTGCAACTAGTGGCTCTGCCAGCCAGTAGATGGACACTAACCTTAAGACTTGGCTTCACCGATGAATGGTAAGGTCACAGCCCTGGGGTCTCCTGAAACCTGACTCTGCTGACCAGTAAACTGGCACTAGCCCCAGGGCTACCCATGGTTCCACAGTGAGATGCCTCATGGCCCAGTCACACCAACAAGTGGCTGGCAGCCTCCACACAAGGCAGCCTCCCAACCAAATGGACTGGAGGCCAACCAAGCCTATCAGACTGCCCATATAGTCAGACTGCCACAATAGAAGGACACACATATTGGGCACTTTTGGAGCATACAGCTCTGGTGATGAGAGGGGAGTGTGCTGCTGGGAAATATAGGACATCTCCTAAAAAAGATCACTTCTTCAATTTCAGAAAATATAACCAACCTACCAGATTCAAAAAAATAAAAATAGTAAGTTAAGCAAAATGAGGAGACAGAGGAACATGTTCCAAACAAAGGAACAAGATAAAACCCCAGAAGAAGAACTAAGTGAAATGGATATAGGCAATCTTCCCAAGAAAGGGTTCAAGTAGTGATTGTAAAGATGATCAAAGAACTAGGGAGAAGAATGGATGCACAGAGTGAGAAGTTTTTAACAAAGAGTTAGAAAACTTAAAGGACAACCAGAGATGAAGAATACAATAACTGAAGTAAAACATACACTAGAAGGAATCAACAGTAAAATAAATGATACAGAGGGATGGATCAGTGATTGGGAAGACAGACTAGCAGAAATCACTGATGTAGAGCAAAAAAATAAAAAGATTGTAAAGAAATGAGGACACTTTAAGAAACCTCTGGGATAACATCAAGCACACTAATATTCACATTATTGGGATTCCAGAAGAAGAGAGAGAGAAAGGGGTTGAGAAAATAATTGAATACATAATAGCTGTAAACTTCCCTAACCTGGGAAAGGAAACAGACATCAAAGTCCAGGAAGCACAGAGAGTCCCATACAGGATTAACTAAAAAAGGAACATATTGAGATACATTGTAATTAAAATGGCAAAAAATAATGATAAAGAGAGAATATTAAAAGTAGCAAGGGAAAAGCAACATGTTATGTATAAGGAAACTCTGATAAGGCTATCAGTTGACTTATCAGCAGAAACTCTACAGGCCAGAAGGGAGTGACAACAGATATTTAAAGTGATAAAAGAGAAAAACGTACAACCAAGAATACTCTACCTAACAAGGCTCTTATTCAGATTTGAGAGAGAGATCAAAAGCTCACAGACAAGCAAAAGTGTTCAGCACCACCAAACCAGCTTTACAAGAAATATTAAAGGAACTTCTCTAAGAGAAAAAAAAAAGAAAAGAAAAGGACGTAACAAGAAATATGAAAATCATGGAAGGAAAAAATCTCATCAATAATGACAAACTATAATAAATGTAGGAAATCATCCATGCCCAAAACTAATAAGAAGGTTAAAAATTAAAGTAGTAAAATCATCTATATCCACAATAAACAGTTAAGAGATACAAAAAACAATTAGATATAAAATATGATATCAAAAGCAGTAATCATGAGGGTAGGAGAGTACAAATGCATGGTTGTTAAAATGCATTTGTAATTAAGACATCAGCCACATAAAACAATTGTGTGTGTGTGTGTATATATTAGTGTATATATATATATATATATATATATATATATATATAAAATTTATAAACCTCAACCCAAGAATCTATAATAGAAACACACACAAAAATGAAAAAGGAATCCAAATATAATACTAAAGATAGTCATCAATCACAGGAGAAGAGAACAAAGGAAGAAAGTGGGGGAAAGACCCACAAAAACAACCCCAAAACAATTAACAAAATAACAATAAGAACATACATATCAGTAATTATTTTAAGAGTAAATAGACTAAATGCTCCAATCAAAAGCCAGAGTGGTTGAATGAATACAAAAACAAGACCCATACATAGGCTGCCTACAAGAGACTCACTTCAGATCTAAAGACAAACACAGACTGAAAGTGAGGGATAGAAAAAGTATTCCATGCAAATGGAAATCAGATGAAAGCTGGGGTAGCAATACTTATATCAGAACTAATAGACTTCAAAATAAAGACTGTTATAAGAGGCAAAGAATAGTGATAAAGGGATCAATCCAAGAAGAAGATAGAACAATTTAAAATATATATGCACCAAAAATAGAAGCATAGAGCATCCAGAGAGAAAATCAATAAGGAAACACAGGCTTTAAGTGAAACATTAGACCAGTTGAACTTCGTAGATATATATAGAACATTTAATCCAAAAGCAGCAGTGTACACATCCTTTTCAAGAGCACATGAAACGTTCTCCAGGATAGATCACAAAGTAGTTCACTAAACAAGCCCTCAATATAATTAAAAAAATTGAAATCACATCAAGCATCTTTTCCAACAATAAAGCTATGAGACTAGAAATCAGATACAAGAAAAAGACTGCAAAAACCACAAACACATGAAGGCTAAACAATACACTACTAAGCCACCAATGAATTATTGAATAAGTCACAGAGGAAATAAAAAATACCTGGAGATAAACGAAAATGAATACACAATGATCCAAAATCTATGGGACACAGCAAAAGCAGTTACTGGATCATAGAAGAAATCAAAATATACCTAGAGTCAAATGAAAACAAAAATATGACATACCAAAATCTATGAGATGCAGCAAATGCAGTTCTAACAGGAAAGATCATAGCAATACAGGCCTACCTCTAGAAACAAGAGAAATCTCAATAACTAATTTATCTTTACACCTAAGGAAAATAGAAAAAGAAGAATAAATAAAGACTGAAATTAATAGAAGGAAGGAAATAATAAAGATCAGAATAGAAATAAATGAAATAGAGACTAAAAGGACAACAGAAAATGTCAATGAAACTAAGAACTTGTTCTTCGAAAAGATGAACAAAAGTTCTAAACCTTTAGCTAGACTCACCAAGAAAAATAGAGAAAGGGCTCAGATAAATAAAACAAAAAATGAAAAAGTTACAACTGATACCACAGAAATACAAAGATCATGAAAGACTACTATGAACAACTATACACCAACAAATTGGACAACCTAATAGCAATGGATAAATTCCTAGAAATTTATAACCTTCCAAGAATCATAAAAAATAGAAAATCTGAATAGACCAATTGCTAGTAATGAGATTGAATCAATAATAAATAAACCTTCCAACAAACAAAAGTCCAGGACAACACAACTTCACTGATGAATTCTACCAAATATTCAAAGAAGATTTAATGCCTATCCTTCTCAAACTCTTCTAAAAAATTGAAGAGGAAGTAAAACTTGCAAATTCCTTTTATGAGGCTGCATAACCCTGATACCAAAACCAGACAAGGACACCACACACAAAAAAAAGAAAATTATAGACCAATACCCCTGATGAACATAGATGCAAAAATTCTCCACAAAATATTAGGAAACCAAATTTAACAACATATTAAAAGAATCATAACTCATGATCAAATGGGATTTATCTCAGGCATGCAAAGATAGTTCAACATCAGCAAATCAATCAATGTCATAAACCAAATTAACAAAATGAAAGGTAAAAAATCATATGATCATCTCAACAGGGACAGAAAAAAAGTATTTGACATAACAACGTCCAAGTATGATAAAAACACTCAAAAAAGTGTATAGAGGGAACATACCTCAACATAATAAAGGCCACATATGGAAAAGCTACATCTAATATCATACTCAATGGTGCAAAGCTGAAAACTTTTCCTCTAAGATCAAGAAAAAAACAAGGATTCCCACATGCCCACTTTTATTCAATATAGTATTGGAAGTTATAACCACAGCAATTAGGCAAGGAAAAGAAATAATAGGCATCTTAATTGGAAAGGAAGAATTAAAACTATCACTATTTGCAGATGACATGATACTATATAGAGAATACCGTAAAGACCCCACCAAAGAACAGTTAGAACAAATAAATAAATTCAGTAAAGTTTTAGGATAAAAAATTAATATACCAAAATCTGTTGCATATCTATACACCACTTCCAAAGTATCAGAAAGGGAAATCAATATCATTTACAATCACATCTAAAAGAAAAATACATAGGAATAAATTTTACCATGGAGAAGTAACACCAGTACACTGAAAACTATAAGACATTGATGAAAAAAATTGAAGATGACACAAATAAATGGAAAGATATTCTGTGCCCATGGATTAGAAGAATTAGCATTGCTAAAATATCCATACTACCCAAAGAAAGCTATAGATTCAATGCAATCCCTATCAAAATTCCAATTTATAATCCAAAATAGTCAAGATATGGAAACAAGATAAGTGTCTGAAAATGGATAAAGAAGTTATGATGTATACATACACATACATACAGTGGAATACTATGCAGTCACTGAAATCTTGCCTTCTGCAAGAACATGGCTGGACTTGGAGGGTATTATGTTAAGTGAAATAAGTCAGACAGAGAAAAGCAAACACTGCATCCTTCACTTATATGTGGAATCTAAAAAACAAAACAAACAAACAAAAAACCCAAAATCCAGACTCACAGATACAGAGAACAGATTGGTGGTTGCCAGAGGGGAGTGACATTAGGTGGGGATGAAATAGGTGAAAGGGATAAAGCAATACAAACCTACAGTTTTAAAATAAATAAGTCACTGCTGGAGGGGATGTGGAGAAAAGGAAACCCTCATACACTGTTGGTGGGAATGTGAATTGGTGCAGCCACTATGGAAAACAGTATGGAGGTTCCTCAAAAAACTAAAATTAGAGTTGTCATATGTTCCAGCAATCCCACTCCTGAACATATATCCAGACAAAACTATAATTTGAAAAGATACACACACACCTATGTTCATAGCATCACTACTTACAACAGCCAAGACATGAAAATAATATAAATGTCCATTGACAGATGAATGGATAAAGATGTGGTATATATATACAATGGTATATTACTCTGCCATATAAAAGAATGAAATAATGCCATTTGTAGAAACATGGATGGACTTAGAGATTATCATTCTAAACAAAGTAAGTCAGAAAGGGAAAGACATATTATGCTGAGGAAAGAGACCTGCACATGGCTCATTGTGCCATGGCCACTCAAGCCCGTGTCAAAAGCCGATGTGCCCCTGAGTGACTTGCTTCTAGGTCCCAGGATATACAAAGATGAGTATGGGAAGCAGAGACATGATGGCAGAGTAGAAGAACGTGAGCTCACCCCTCTCTCATGAAAACACCAAAATCACAAATAATTGCTGAACAACCATCAACAAAAGAATGCTGCACCTTACCGAAAAAGATATCCTACATCCAAAGACAAAGAAGAAGCCACAAAGAGACAGTAGGAGGGGTGAAATCATGATAAAATCAAATCCCACACCTGCTGGTTGGGTGACCCACAAACTGGAAAATAATTATATTGCAGAGGTTCTCCCAGAGGAGTGAAAGTTCTGAGTCTCACATCAGGCTCCCCAGCCTGGGGGTCTGGCAAAGGGAGGAGGTACCCAAGAGAATCTTGGGGTGTGATCACAGGAATTCCATGGGACTGGGGAAAGAGAAACTCCACTCTTGGAGGGCGCACACAAGTTCTCATGTGTACCAGACCCAGGGAAAAAATCAGCGACCCCATAAAAGCCCAGACCAGACCTACTGCTGCTATTGGAGGGTCTCCTACAGAGGCAGGGGTTGGCTGTGATTCACCACAGGGACAAAGACACTGGTGGCTGTAGTTCTGGGGAGTACTTATTGGGGTGAGCCATCCTGGAGGGTGCCATTTTCTCACCAAGACCTGGCCCATCCAATGGCCTATAGGCTCCAGTGCTGGAATGCCTCAGGCCAAACAACCAACAAGGTGGGAACACAGCCCCACCCATCAGTAGACAGGCTACTTAAAGTCTTCCTGAGCATACTGCTGCCCAATAAACAAACCCCTTGACATGGCCCTGCCCACTAGAGGGACAAGACCCAGCTCTACCCACCAGTGGACAGGAACCAGTACCTCCCACCAGGAAGCTATCACAAGCCTCTTAGACAGCCTTACCACCAGGGGGCAGACGAAAAAACAAGAAGAATTACAAATCTGCAAGCTGTGGAATGGAAGCCACAAACACAGAAATTTAGACAGAATGAGAAGGCAGAGGAATATGTCCAAGTTGAAGGAACAAGATAAAACTCCAGAAGAGCAACTAAGTGAAGTGGAGATAGGCAATCTACCTGAAAAAGAATTCAGAGTAATGCTAGTAAAGATGATCCAAGAGCTCAGAAAAAGTATGGAAGCACAGATCGAGAGGTTACAAGAAATGTTTAAACAAAGAGCTAGAAGATCTAAAGAACAAAGAGAGATGATCTATACAATAATTGAAATGGAAAAAAAACACTAGAAGGAATCAATAGCAGAATAAATGAGGCAGAAGAATGGATAAGTGAGCTAGAAGACAGAATGGTGGAAATCACTGCCACGAAACTAAATAAGGAAGGAAGAAAGAAAAGAAATAAGGATAGTCTAAGAGACCTCTGGGACAACATTAAACGCAACAACATTCACATTATAGGGGTCCCAGAAGGAGAAGAGAGAGAGAAAGGACCTGAGAAAATATTTGAAGATATAATAGCTGAAAAATTTCATAACATGAGAAAGGAAACAGTCACCCAAGTCCAGGAAGTGCAAAGAGTCCAAGTAATTGTTGAACACTACAACAGTGATGAATCTCAAGACAATTATTTAGAGTGAAAGAAGCCAGACAAAAAGAGTACACACTGTGATTCTATGTATATAACAAAACTCTAGAAGATGAAGCCTAACCTAAATTGTCAGAAAGCAGATAAGTGTTGGCCTAGAATAAGATTGCGAAGACAGAGAGTGGCAGGAGCAAAAGATTAAAAACAGATATGTTTATGTAAAAGAATAAAATTTGAACATTCTCTCACACCATACACAAAAATAAACTCAAAATTGATTAGAGACCTAAACATAAGCCTGGGTACTACAAAAGTCCTATAGGAAATCATAGACAGAACACTCTTTGACATAAATTGCAGCAATATCTTTATTGATCTCTCTTCTGGAATAATGGAAATAAAAACAATAAACAAATGGGACCTAATTAAACTCAAAAGCTTTTGCACAGCAAAGAAACCATAAACAAAATAAAAGACAACCCACAGAATGGGAGAAAATATTTGTAAATGACAGGACCAACAAGGGATTAATCTCCAGAATTTACAAACAGCTCATGCAGCTCAATATCAAAAAATCCAATCAAAAAATGGGCAGAAGAACTAAATCGACATTTCTCCAAAGAAGACATACAAATGGCCAAGAGGTATATGAAAAGATGCTCAACATTGTTAATTATTGGAGAAATTCAAATCAAAACTACAATGAGATATCACCTCACACCAGTCAGAATGGCCATCATCAAGGAGTCTACAAACAATAAATCCTGGAGAGGTTGTGGAGAATAAGGAACCCTCTTACACTGTTGGTGGGAATGTAAATTGGTACAGCCACTATGGAGAACAGTATGGAGGTTCCTTAAAAATCTAAAAATAGAGTTACCATATGATCCAGAAATTCCACTCTTGAGCATATATCCAGAGAAAACCATAATTCAAAAGGATACATGCACCCCAATATTCATTGCTGTGCTGTTTACAATAACCAAGACATGGAAGCAACCTAAATGCCCATTCACAGAATAAAGAAGATGTGGTACATATATACAATGGGATATTACTCAGCCATTGAAAAGAATGAAATAATGTCATTTTCAGCAACAGGGATGGACCTAGATATTATCATACTAAGTGAGGTAAATCAGACAAAGACAAATATCATATGATATTGCTTAGGTGTGGAATCTAAAAAAATGGTACAAATGAACTTATTTACAAAACAGAAACACACTCACAGACATAGAAAACAAACTTATGGCTACTGAAGGAGAAAGGTGGGGGGGGAATAAATTGGGAGATTGGGATTGACATATACATACTACTGTATTTAAAACAGATAATGAACAAGGGGCTACTGTATAGCACAGGGAACTCTGATCAATATTCTGTAATGACCTAAATGGGAAAAGAATTTGAAAAAGACTAGGTATATATATACATAACTGAATCACTTTGCTGTACACTTGAAACTAACACAACAGTGTAAATCAACTATAATAAATTTTTTTAAAGTGAAAGACAAATACCATACGATATAACTTATACATGGAATCTAAATATGACAGAAATAAACATATCTATGAAACAGAAACAGACTCACATATATAGAGAACAGACTTGTGGTTGCCAAAGGGGACGGTGGGTGGGGGAGGGAAGGAATATGGTTCTGTGACTAGCAGATGCCAACTAAGGTCCTACCATATAGTACAGGGAACTATATTCATTATCCTGTGATAATCCATAATGGAAATGAAGATGAAAAAGAATATATATATATATATATATATATATGTATTATGTATAACTGAACCACTTTGCTCTACAGCATAAATTAACACAACATCATAAATTAACTATATTTCAATCAAATTTTTTAAATAAAAAAAAATAAATAAGGCTAAGTATCCAATGTATAACATGGGGAATATAGTTAATAATATTTTATTAACTTTGTAAGTCACCTGATGGTAATTAGATTTATTGTGATGCACGTTTCACAATGACCACAAATATGGAATCACTATGTTGTATACCTGAAACTAATGTATTATTGTATGCCAATTATACTTAAAAGAACTAAAAAAAAGAAGATACTTGAATTGAGACTAAAAAACTACATATATCCTTCCTAACTCATACTTCCCCCACTCTTTACTTCTGAACCTCAGGTCCTGGATTTTTAAAAAACACTTACTTGGTGATTCTGATCAGTCAATCTGAAGACCAGTGTGTTTGAATACCACTGCTTCAGACTTTATTTATGTTTAAAGGAAGCCTACAATCACTCTTTAACCATTCGATACTTTTCTTTCCTACATTTATCTAGAAAAAAAGCAGTGATATCTTCTACTGTAATTATTTGATGTAAGTGGTCAAAAAAGCCCAGGTCAGTCTGGGCTTCTTGCATAATACTATTACTATCAAACAGCTTTCATGGTTCCATTAAAATAGTTGAATCTGTTCTAACTACCGCCATTTACAGATGAGAAAACCAAGGTCAGAGAGGATAAGTGACTTGACTAGGGAGAGCCAACGCAGACAAAACCAAGATTAGAAATGTAGGTCCTGGAAGCCATGTGCTCTTATTAAATGCTCTAAGGCTTTTTTTTTCCCCCTCATCTGTAATTACAATTATTTTTCCCCACAGCCTGGTTTCTTTTCAGCCTGGTCTCATTTCTTCTCAGTCCAGAATCTATGAGCCCTAGATATGCTGCATAAATTTGCTAACATGTATTTGCCCTGCAGCCTCTTTTCCAACAAAATGCATGGGAGAGGATGCTGTGCAAATATGCTCCAGCACTCCTGGTGCAACTTAGTGGGGGAAGGAAACAGGGAATAACATTTCTGGCCTTTGCTGGAGCATACCGGCAGCACATTCTGGGCCAAAATGAACCTACAAATTGCAGTTCTCAAAAGTGGCAGAGGCCCTTTTGTCCCTGTCCACATGGTATTTCCAGTTCAGGGAACTGCATTCTAAAGCCCTACAGGGGTGGTGGTACAAGTCCTAGGTATAATTGACCAACACTGAAAAGTCAGAAAATTGTGTGGTGTCATGCTAAGAACACTAGCCTTGAGGTTAGCACACCGAGACCAATATGTTCCACTATTTGGGTTCCAGTGTCTCTACCTATATTAAAAGGAAGAAGTTGAGCTGTGCTATTTCTAAGGTCCTTTTCAGATTTGACACTTTATCATTTTATGCAATCAACTCTTTACAGAATGTTTTGGATGCCTGGAAGACTTGGCTAGAGAGTGGAGCAAACGTCAAGTCTGTGTCATTAAGCTTTGGGCAGGAAATCTGGGGAATTTGGGATAGTTAAGCAAAACTTCAGGACTTTTTTTTCTGACAGTATATTCCTCCTGTTTGATGTTTTAGGAAAGAAAAAATTAAGTGGAAATTATTGATTTTTATCTCACCAGCCGGAAATTTGAACTCTGCAAATGATCTAATTAACTATCTGAAATATTCTGAGTTGAACTCCATTATGACGCACCCAAATCTTCCTCCATCCCTATACATGAATCTTCTCTTCTTTGAGGTAAATGAGAAGAATTTGGCACATTAAAGGTTGAGGTAAGAGGTGGGGAGTTACTCTGAGAAAAAATTTATCTTTTGTCCTTGGCAGAGACAGTACTAAGAAAATATTTCTTTAAGCATTTATTTACTCAGTAAACATTTCCTGAGCACCTAATATATATCAGGGACTATTCTATGCATTTGGAATAAAGAGTTGACTGATGCACATAATGATTCAGAATAATCATGTGAGCTTCCTGTTCTCCTGTCCTGGGTTACACCACTCAAGCTTGGCATGGCCAAAATGCTGGTGTTAGCCAAGATTCTAATCTTCAAGAGGAGGACAGAAAAGTGGTGAGAACAAAATGTTTAGTTACTTCTTGTATGCCACCAATTGTCTGGTAAAGCTTAGAGCCCAAAGGGACTAACAAGAACACATTAGTTGTACACTAGCAATGCACAAGTTCCATGTGAAGAACCTTTTCCAACTCCGTCATCCTAAATGAATTAGTCTTAAAAACCCAAAGAATATATACCCAGTGCTTGATTTGTCCATTCTACTCTCTTGATAAAGTTTCCTTACCACCAGCCTCCATTTTTCCCTGATAAAAAGAAAACTATATTTCTACAAGATAAAAACCTTAGCATCTCCCAGGTTTAGGTTGTGAAGAGCTTAGGATGAATAAATGAAATGAAAGAGCCAACTCCCCAGAAGGCACTGTTCCAGATGCTGGAACTGCTGTTCCTTCCCACCTAAAGACCCCTTCTCTCCCAGTACCCTTCACAAAGTTATTTTCTGGCCACTCTTGGGACCATTTTTTTTTAAATGAAGATGGGGGCTGAGAGCTTTGGGATATGTGGACATTTAAGGCTTCTCCTACTTCCTCTCCCCAAAATGGACTATGTGTCTTCTGTTCTGGGATAGGGAGGGGAGATAGTCCAAGACTTCTCCAGGTGATACCACTCTAGGCTTAAGGTCAGAATCATGACCAATTAGAACTCATCTCACATCATTTAATAGAAGCCAATAATGTAGGTACCCTTCTGAGAAATTTTGGCCAACGTGATTTATCCACAAGTGTCATGCCTAGCTGGCAAAAAAATAAATCTGGGAAATTTAAAACAAGTGAAGCCTTCCTAATTGAGCTCAGTGGGGTGATCAATCCTGCCCTTGATCCATCATTGCAGGGAGGATGTCAGAAAGACTGGTTCTCCTTGGTTTGACTAAACCTTTAGCAGGCTTATAAATGAGAGTCGAGACTGAGCAGAAGGATGGCTAAGGTATGAGGAAAACTTTAATGCTGTAGTTAAAGACTAGCTGAGCTCTGTTCTTGTGTGTTTATTATACAACACTAATTCTTGTGGAGTCACCAAGTGTGTCCTGCAGGGTTGACTTTGTTCTGCATGACCATCCCAAGACACTAGGAGCTTCCTGAATTCTGGGCTTGTCTTATGGCAAAAGCGAGCACACAGCTCTTTCTTGATCATGGAGCTTTAGAGGCATGCCCATGGCCAGAAGCAAAGTGAACTGTAAAGTCAGGATTCCATAGCCCACCAAGAAGCTTCCTCCTAGGAAGCAGAAGCTGGTTTATATAAGATTGATTGTACCATAAGAAGCATGCCCCACTGTTTTTTAGCCTGACCTGTTAGACACAGGTTTCAGTTGACAGAGTGTCATTTAGAAAGTAGGAGAAGGATATGACTTGTTCCTGCTTCGAGGTCTCTGTCTAAAAGTTGTGTAAGGGCTTCCTCTGGCTCCTAATTGGCCAAAGCAACATAATTGCATGGAGGCACCAACTCAGCTCCCTCATTTTTCCAGGCAAGGACACCTGAGCCTGAAGTACCAGTGCAATAAACTTTGGGAGAATGATGTAGAGTTGGATAGAATATGAAGCTCCTGAATATACAGCTGGGGAAGCAAAGGCTGAGAGAGGGGATGAGGTTTTCACTAGGTCTCACCAAGACCCCAAACATCCATCCATAGGCTCCTCCAAGGGTGGGTAATCAGTTTTAGCTGCTTTAAGTTTTGGCTGTTTCATAGCCTGGATCTTATTGTCTGCAGAGATATATCCCTCATCCCATACTGCTCACTTCAAGTCAAACCCTTCTCCTCTTCAAAAAATAGAAATAAAAGGAAGTAACCTTTTTCTGGTTTTAGTCTGGTCTAAATAGCAGAGTTCAAACCTTCCTTACTACCAAACCAAGAGCAGGTTTTCACTTCCTCTCTCTACAAAACTCCACTCCCCTATACACACACACACACACACACATTACCTGGCCCACTTGATAGGCTAAGGGCCAATATTAATCCTTCATTTAAAACTGGGGTATTTATGCAGGTTCCTGTAGGGGAAAGAACATTGAACCTGAATCAGATCTGAGTTTAAGGGTTATCTTTGCTGCTAAAATGTTGTGTGACCTTGTCAAATCATTTTACTTCTATGAGTTTCAGTTTCTGATTTGTAAAATAGGGGTACCTATCTTTGTCCATCCTACAGTCCAGTTTTTCAAACCCAGATGAGATAATGGAGATGAAGAGACTTTGTAAACAGTATGACACTTTGGAAATATAAATTATTGAGGGTTGAGGTTTAATAGGTAGATTGGGAACCCCACACCCTGGATCCTCTCAGAGCTGAACAATCACAATAATCACCTAACTCAAAACTATGAAAAACATTTCCAACCTTCAATCAGCTGGGGAATGAGTCACCAGGGAGGAATTGGGATATGTGCTGTGTGTTATTCCTCAGGATAAATATCTTAGTACTAGGATTTAAAGGCATGTGTTCGAGGGTCATCTCTGTGACCAGGTGACTATTATAACCTTGAGAGTAACATCAATTAAAATATGAGAGCAGCTACAATTTACCAAGCTCCTCTGATAGGGCAGGCATGAGCTAAGCACTGAATTATGTGCATTTTATCATTTAATCTTCATAACACATTATGAGTAGGAATACTTTTATCCCTCTTTTATAAATAAGGAAACCAAGGCACAAGGAGGTCATGTAGCACATAGAACAGCTGGGATATGAACCTTGGACCTTTTAACACAAAGGAAATTGTCTTAAGCCTATATAATAGTACCTCTTGCCTCTCTAGATCAGAGAACTTGAAGGGTTCCTAAGGGCCCCTCCAGGGCCACTACCCTGAAGTTCTATTCTTCTATATTTAGGAGCAGAGGGGTCATCAAAGTACTCTAGCCATTGGAAACAGAGATGAGAAGGAACTGCTCTGTGATTTCCCTCTAAACTCATCCCCTGAGTGATAGCAATAGTTAAAAAGGAAAAGAAACTTACAAAATGTACCTATTTATCAAATATTTACATAGTATTTTTATGCCAAGTACTTTTCTAAACACCTAACAGATATTAAATAATGTAATCTTCAAGAAAACCCTAAAACTGAGGTACAGCAAGTACCCAGGGTCACACAGATAGAAAGTGGCAGAGCTAGGATTCAAATTCAAGAAGTTTTGCTTTAGGACCTATGCTCTTAACCACTATGCTGAACCAACTGTCTACTTAGTAGCTACCAAGTAGTGCCAAGCACTCTGCTAGATGATTTCCGTAAGTAATCCTTAACAATATTATTCTTCCCACACATTGTTCATTCATAGGATCTCTAAGCCTGAAAAATGTATTCAGGAGACTTGGGTTCTAGTGTTAGCTCTGCTTCAGAGTTGTGTCACCTTGGGCAATTCCCTTTCCCTCTCTGGACCTCAGCCAGGTGGAGAGGCTAGACCAGAAAGTCTCTGCCTTTCTAGGCTTCTTAGTATGATTGTAGAGTTTGTATTCATTTGGTTTGGAGAATAGAGTTCTCTTCCTCATGGCCTCTCTTAGGATCTCACCTTTTGAGCAAGGGCACTCTCTGATCAAAGGGGGCAGTTACAACATGGACAACCTTCTGAAACTGACCATTTTCCTTATTCACTAGGCCACTTGTGCCTAGTCACTACCATCTGGAGTGAACTATGTCCACTATCACCTCAACAACTCTGCTCCCACCATTTTTTGTAGTTTTTTCCCAAATATAAACACTAACTCATCCTTCAAGACCCAGCTCAAAAACCGCTTCCTACAGGAAGTCCTTAAGCCCTCCCTGACTACCCTCTACCCAGACTCAGCTAGAATTTGACCCTCAATTATGCATTTCCTGGTGTGAGCTCCCTGAGGTATAGTATTCTTTCCATCCCTACCCCCTCCCCCACTACAGTGACTAACACATTTCCTGGTAGCTCATTCAGTAATGATTTACTAAAAACAAACAAACAAACAAAACCCTCAGAAGAGCCTTCTGAAGGTCACTGAGCCCCTGTCTCATGGCCTGATAGGGCCTAACTGAGACAGGCAGAATCTTCCCTGCCCTTCATTTAAGGAGCTCCTCAGGTCTCCATTCATGTTTTATCTGGTTCTCTCAGATGAGAAACAGACACCTCATGACTTGCCTTACTTAGAATATTTACGTGGCCTGGGCTCAAGCAATCAAGTTCATTCCTACATAAAATTGCCTCCCTTTCTAACTGGGAAATTGATGTTGTTTGAGTTTGACAAGGTTTGTGCCTAGAGCACCTCCAATGCACTTGGGGCTGGTCTGAAAGCTTCACTTTAGCTGGCTGGATTTCCTATGGCTCTGGACTCTGCATTCAGAGTGGTAAAGCTGGCTACACAGTTTTTCTACAACTAATGAGTACAAGTTGCAAAGTACTTGGTACACACATGTTTAAGTGATTTTACTAGAGCAAGAAAAGTGGGAATATTACACAGATTATATGAATGGAGACAATGTTGAGAAAGTGTGATTTTTACACAATTAGTGAAAAAGGTTATGTGTGGAAAAAAAAAAAGAACACTCAAATTCCTACTCTTCTACCCTCCAGCTAAACCCAAGTATTTGACATATTTAAATAATTCATATTAGGCACTTACTATGCAGCAGGCACTTCATTATGAACTTAGAAGTGGATGAAGCTGAAGAAGTCTCAGTCCCAACCCTCAAGTGGTGTAGTAGAATCCTCTCTGCATTTCTCCTCACAGATGATGCTGTTGGGCCTGCCTGTCCCCTTCAGTCATGCTGCCTACCTACCAAATAATGTGATGTACTACAACCCTCCAAAATATCAAGTTCAAAGGCAAATCCGACCTGTGATCCATGTCAGCCTTCTGAACGTCTCATTTTTCCTGGAGTTTTGTCACCTTAATTTTTCTAAGGCCGAATGAGTTTGAGCTCCTGTAAGCAATCTAGATGTGTTTCCTCATTCTATGATATCTTTGTTAGTGCTCAGATAAGGACAATATGGTACGGTGGAAAGAGCATGGGGCTCTGGAATCAGAAAATCAGGGTGTCAGATTCCCAGTCTGCTACTTATCAACTGTGTGACCTTAGGCAGGTCACTTTAACCACACTGAGGTTCAGTCTCCTTCTCTGTAAAATAAGGATGTGGTATTTACCTCACATGGGTAATTCAAAGAGCTTATGCTTGTAAAGCCCCTAATTTAGATACTATAACATGATAGAGGCATATTATATAGTCCCTTTTCCTCATTCCCTTAATCCTTTTTTTCTATTACGTTTTGAGAAAGGTAACAAAAGTTATCTATTTTTGAGGGTGAATTTGAGGTTCAAATGGAAGGCCCCTTGTAAACTATAAGGTGCTATACACAGGGCTTCCCTGATGGCACAGTGGTTGAGAGTCCGCCTGCTGATGCAGGGGACACGGGTTCGTGCCCCAGTCTGGGAAGATCTCACATGCCACGGAGCGGCTAGGCCAGTGAGCCGTGGCCGCTGAGCCTGCGCGTGCGGAGCCTGTGCTCCTCAATGGGATAGGCCACAACAGTGAGAGGCCTGCGTACTGCAAAAAAAAGAAAAAAAAAGATGCTATACACAGAAGAGTAACTATATGGACATGATTCCCTGACACAAAATTTCTTTTCTTTTCCTGCTACCACTTGGACCATTACTTTTTAAGCTCATTTAGGTTTTTTTTTTTGCTTTACACATGCTCCTGCTAGGCCCCATGATGGTGCCTGTTTCTCAACTTTCTGAGTTTTTTTTTTTCTCCCTCAGTAAGCTGATTTTGTCTTTCAGATTCAACTGTCACTTCAGTAGTTATAAATCAGGGCTGAAGCCTGCCTCACAAGGGTGCTGGGAGAAGCCAAAAATTCTGAACACCAAGCTCTCAGAAAATGGTAAAGTACTCTAAGGGACTTAATTGTGAACATTACAAGTATAAATGGTGAAGATGGGTGGAGTTGCCCAGATATAATGTGGAAAAAAGGCCAGGATTTAGAGTCAGAAATCCTGAATGCAAGCCCCTCATTAATTCTGAAATGAGTTATAGCCATTATAACTCAGAGTTATATATGCATTACAGCTGAAAACTGCTTTCACATATATTCTCTCATTGAACCTCTTAATTGGTTTTTCTATTCCAGTCTCTCAGTGCTCCAATCCTGCCAGCAAGTAAGCTTCTTAGAACACAGGCCCGATCATGTCACATCCATAGTCTAAACCCTTCAAGGGCACCCTTCCACTGGTTAAATAAATTAAGGTATATCCATAACAAAAAATACCATACAGCCATGAAAATGAAGGAAGCAATTTTAAACGTACTGATATGGAACAATCTTCAAGATGAGGTAAGCATAATAGTAACTAATGGTAGTAGTAGTATTAGCAGTAATTTTTCATAAAAGAGTATAAAGTATGCAACAATTTACATTTCTATTTTAGACAAGAGCTGGCATTGTATATATTATTGTATTAGTATGAAAAGGAAACCAGCAGTTTTGAGAGTCAAGAATTTTCCATAGATTTTCTTTTTACTGTTTACACTTTTTACCATATGTTTGTTATCTTGTCAAAAGAAAAGAAAATTTAAAAATTCCAATGGATTCTCACCATCTATATGATTAAGGTCCTAACACTTTGACCTGACTTTTATAGACCTCCATAATCTGGTACCAAAAGACCTTTGGCAACTCATTTTCATATACTGTATTCCCTTTTGTGTACCCTATACTTTAGGCAAGTTAGGCTTAGTCACGGTTCCTATTATACACCCATGAAATTCTAGCATCTATACTTCTGTGAATGTGTGACAGTCCTTCAGGTATCTAAGAATGCAGAGCATGTCTCCTTGAGTATTCTTTTAAAGTGGTTCTGTTTCTATTAACAATTACCTGTGCCTCAGATCTGAACTCCAACACCTCCCCCATTGCTAATTCAACATGTAATGCTCCAGTTGGTTTTCTACCTCTCTTAAAATACAGATCTCAGAGCTGCAACACTATATTCTATTAATGCAGTTTAATAGGATACTAGGTTTTTATTTTTTGTATCTGCATCAATTTTGACTTGGATTATCTTACAGTTAAACAAATCCTTCTCCCCCCACCAAGCCTTATTTTTTTCATATATGTTGCTTGTAATTCACATCTCTCATAGGTTGTATGGATGACTTTGTGGGCCCATGTAAGATCTTTATGTATGTATTTAATGTATTCTCTGGGGGCATCTCCTCCCTTTGCCAGACCCCCAGGCTGGGGAGCCTGATGTGAGGCTCAGAACTTTCACTCCTGTGGGAGAACCTCTGCAATATAATTATTTTCCAGTTTGTGGGTCACCCAACCAGCAGGTGTGGGATTTGATTTTACCATGATTTCACCCCTCCTACTGTCTCCTGTGGCTTCTTCTTTGTCTTTGGATGTAGGATATCTTTTTCGGTAGGGTGCAGCATTCTTTTGTTGATGGTTGTTCAGCAATTATTTATTTTGTTAGAATTAACCATTGCTCCAAACTGCTGATATCTTTGTGGTACATTATGGTTCTGTTATTCAATATGTCTGCTGGCCCTCCCAGATTTGTGATGTTCATACATAATTCACTGTCCCTCATCATTTCTTCTTTAGGCACATAAAAAATACATTTCAAATTATTAGACAAAAAATTAGTAAAATTTTACTGCATTGTGTTTGAGGGTTAGCTTTGGTTAATCTCTCTAGGAGGGGTCAAGTGAAAATTTAAAGGCAAGTTTAGTAAAACTCTTCATACTGTGCTAGAATTTCATATCAAAGACAAAAACTTAGGAGGTATAATTGAATCATTCATCATTGAAAAATTACATACTTATTTCAGCAGAACAAGATAGTATAAATTATAGCCAAAAATATGGTAAATATGCCAGCTTTAAATATATGGTATGTAGTAGAGGTTGAATAAATGCTTAGAAGGATTGGTATATGGATACTTCCATAGTCTGTAACAGAAGAATATCATCAAACAATATTAATTAATATTCTAATCACACATAGTGCTCTGTTGGGCCTTGTGCAAAAAAGAAAAAACAAACAAAACCCCAACTATATAGCTATGATCCACTTCTGAGACACATACTGACCAACGAATGAACAAACAAACAAAATACCAAGAGGCCAGATAACAAAAGCATCAATCAATATCTGAGTGGACAGCAAAGGGTTAGTTAGCATCATCTACAGGTTAGAGGAAGTTTTTGGCTTTATCTCTTGCCCTTAAGATCTAGCAAGAATGGCTTGAATCACTGTTCCATGTTCTATGTATAATCCAGTGCCCTTCTTAAGACTTCTGTGTCTTGGTGAGGAGTTTAAGTTCTCATGGTCACTGCTGTCCTGGATTCATAACTCTGCTGAATTCCATTTTGCCGCTCTACATGTTGCAGTATTCTCTTATCTTCCTCTAGGGCACTTGGCCTTCTTCTTGATTTCCAAAAACGAAAAAAATAAAGTTTTTAATATGCGATACATTTTGATGAAGTGTTGGGAAGATGATGGAGATTTGTATCACAACCAGAAGACAATTTCAATTGAATATTAGTCATCCCTCTTCTGAGAAAGTCCTTAGATTATGTTAACTAAATCAGGTGTATCCTCCATCCAATTTATTTCTCTCTTCCTTTTCATCTTTTCCTTGCCCCCACACCCAGCCCAGCAATTCAGTTTAAAACAAGATTTTGCACTTGTTTTGTCCAACAATGCAGCTTTTCTTGCATGGACTCCCAACCTACATTTAGATATTCTTTGCATATATAAAGATTCATTAAAGTAATCTGCTCAACAGTGGGTTATCTACACAGGATTTGCCCTTTCTTTCTACCTCATGGCAGGATAGAAATTTAATTCTTGATCAACACGATTTATATTAACCAATCCTCAAACCCAGTCACATCCCTCATTACATTGATTACCCGCGGCTGCATAAAAAAAGACTCCAAACATAGCAGCTTAAGGCAACACACATTTATTATCCTACAGTTTCTACAGGTCAGGAATCCAGTAGCGCTTAAAGTTCCTGCTCAGGATCTCTCATGAGGTTGCAATCAAGATGGGCACATATATACAATAGAATATTACTCAGCCATAAAAAGAAATGAAATTGAGATATTTGTAGTGAGGTAGATGGACCTAGAGTCTGTCATACAGAGTACAGTAAGTCAGAAAGAGAAAAACAAATACCGTATGCTAACACATATATATGGAATCTAAGAAAAAAAAAAGGCCATGAATTACCTAAGGGTAAGATGGGAATAAAGACACAGACCTACTGGAGAATGGACTTGAGGATATGGGGAGGGGAAGCGTAAGGTGTGACAAAGTGAGAGAGCGGCATGGACATATATACACTATCAAACATAAAATAGATAGCTAGTGGGAAGCAGCCGCATATCACAGGGAGAGCAGCTCTGTGGTTTGTGACCACCTAGAGGGGTGGGATAGGGAGGGTGGGAGGGAGGGAGACGCAAGAGGGAAGAGATATGGGAACATATGTATATGTATAACTGATTCTCTTTGTTATAAAGCAGAAACTAACACACCATTGTAAAGCAATTATACTCTAATAAAGATGTTAAAATAAATAAATAAATAAATATACCTTTAAAAAAAAAAAGATGTCAGTGGGGATGCAGGCATCTGGAGCTGGAGTATCTACTTCCAAGCTTACTTATGTAGTTGTTGGCAGGCTTCAGTTCCATGCAGGTTGTTAGCAGGAGACCTCAGTTCCTCACCACATGGGGTTCTCCACAAGCTATCTGAGTGTCTTCATGATAGGGGAGCTGGCTTTCACCAGAGCAGATGATCTGAGAGAGCAAGCCAGTGAGCTATAGTATCCTTTATAACCTAATCTTGGGAGTGACATAGCATCACTTCTACCCAGGACTGGTTCCACTTCTACCCAGGACTGACTCCATAATTACATAATTTCATAGAATAAAAATGTGGGGTCTCTTGTTCAAAATGTAGGGGAAAGTTATGGTAAAGGTACTAAAATATAAACTATTTATGTCTACTGAAGTCTCTGCTCAACTAGCTCAGTTGTCAACTAATGATTGAGCAGAAATTTCCTTTCATGCTTTGATCCACTAAGCATTCAACTCTTTGCTGAACAGCTGTGTGTGTGTGTGTGTGTGTGTGTGTGTGTGTGTGTACACTGTGGTATGCTTTCAATGCTATGACCACTTAAAATTTTGCCTTGGACTTCACTTTCTACTTCTGCAGAGCCTCGGGTTCAGCCAGAGTTAGGAGACTGAGGATCTGTCATCTCTCTCTTGGGCATGTGCACAGCTCTGCACATGTGCATGGCCTTCTAGATGCCAAAGAATGTACTGAAATATTTCTATCACCTTACGTATATCTCATTCCTCATATTTTCCTTCTAAGTATTTTGCCCACCCTCCTTATTGCCCAAACTGTCCTCACCACCTCAGACAGCTGTAATGTTAAATTACTGTGATCATTTTCAACACATTTCCTGGGTATGTCTTTTCCCACTGAGCAAGATTTGACTAGGGTGAAATAACAAAAGCCCTGCTAAAAGGAATTCTGTAGGGAGCTTCCAGACAAGCCAACTAGTAACAATTTGATTGGATGTGTCTTTATGAGGAACTGTAAACTTATTTTCACCTATTCAGTAGCTACTATGTTGCTGGTTTTCACAGCTACCTTATTTAAATTTACCTTAACAATTTTTGCCATTATTTTCATTGTATTTGTAGAGGATAAGCTTTTAGGGGTCCTTACTCTGCCTTTCCTCTTCTCCCTTTCTGGATTTTCAGAAAATTTTCCAGTTTTTTTGGTTTCATAAACAGCGTTTCATTGAACAATTTGGCATCCATGTCCAAGATACTTTCTACTTTTCTGCTGACAAGCAGAAAAGATGACATCTTCAATGTCTTTGTTTTTGTCCTCAGGTTGTCCCTCCATAACCATAAGATGACTGCAGTAAATCCCAGCATCACGTCTCACACAATACCAGCCAAAGTCAAGAAGGCAAAACATCCCTCCTTTGTGTCTATTTTATAAGAGTGAAGAAGTTTTGCCAGAATCCCTCTATCTCCATGCACACACTAGTAGACTTTCCCTCACATTTCTTTGGTCAGACTGCACTGCGTGTCCATTCCTAATCCAATCATTGCCTAGAGTGAAAGGATTACTATTATTGTCTCAGACTCATCAAAACTACCCTTTGGAGCTTGAGAGAGGGTTCAGTATTTTCTAACATTAATGGCTTTCAACATATCATTAAATATTGAGATTTTATTAGTAAAGGAAAAAATGAGAGACTGGCATTTTAGCAGACAAAAGATGAAGGTATGGTGATGCAACAGAACTATCAAAAGTTTTTTGAAAAGCAAAGAGGGTGTCAGGTTTGGGGAATTGCAGTTATAACTGGGGGTGAGATTATGATAACGGATAGTTAAGAGATAAGCAGAGACTAGATTTGTTAGTCTCCCAAATATTCATAATATAGTATTTTCCATTCAAATAAATTACATAAACAGATGTTGAGCATTTTCTTCTATGCAAAGACCACATACACATACACATACCCCCTATACACACACACACACACACGCCTCTTATGGTTTTTACAATGCTTCAGAGTTGCCACGGTTCACTTACTATCTCAAAGATGAGAAATGCATATTTCTTGCTATCATGGAGCTCACAGCTTTGGAAGGGACTTATAAACAACTGTCACACAAGCCCATGGATAGAACATAAGGTTAAAATCACAATATTAGAGTTCTAGTACTGGGCAAGATAGAGTAGAAATATTTCTTCCGATTTCTTCTGCATAGTACAACTAAAAACTCTGGACATCATATATAATACTAACAAAATTTTAAAAAAAAACCTCTGACTAGTGGAAAGAAAAATTGGACTGGCTAGATACTTTGGAACTCAAGGAATGAAATAGTGGTAAGTTCCCCAGGTTTTCCTTAGCCTCCTATATATCCCAGTCTGGATGCTAGAGAAGCTACAACCTGAAAATAACAACAGACACAGAATAAAGTATTCCCAGAAAGAGCCTGCTCTCTCTAGCCAAAGGATCTGGAAAGGAGTAGCCTGGAAAAAGAGAAACCTTTTATGACAATACCTGCTCTACTCCAGAGATACATCGTGGGAAAACCCCACACCTTTCCCCAATCTCACATCAGTGGACCTCAGGGGGGACCTTGACATCCACCACTGCTTGGTGGCAAGGCATTCACCACTCTCTCTCTTGGAATGGTGTCAGTGGAAGCTGAGTAGGGAGCCTGAACTCCCATCATCACTCAGTGGTAATGAGGTGGAACTTCCATTCCATTCCTCTCCTGGCACAGTAGAGGTCTGCTAAAATAGAATTTTAAATAAGGTCCATAGTCTCATAACACAATACAAAGAATGTCTATGACACAATTGAAAATCACTCATCATGCAAAAAATAAAAAAGAACAATAGGAAAATCTCAAATTGAATGATAAAAGACAATAGGCACAACATCTGAAATGAAACAGATGTTGGAATTATCTGACATGCATTTCTAAAGCAGCCATCATAAAAATGCTTCAATAAGAAATTATAAAATGTTTGAAACACATGAAAAAATAGAAAGTGTCAGTAAAGAAATAGAAGATATAAAAGGTAATTTTGAACCAAAAAATAAAATAACCAAATAAAACCTCACTGAATAGACTCAATAGAAATATGTAAATGGCAGAGAAATGAGTCAGTGAACATGAAGATAGATAGAAACCAAACTGAACAATAGAGAGACTATAGATTAAAAAAATAAAATAAAATGGATAGTGTCTCAGGACCCTGTGGGACAATAACAAATAATATAGCCTTTATATATTGGAGTCCCAGAAGAAGAAAATAAATAGTGTGGGATGAAAAAAAAAATCTGAAAATATAATGGGTGACAATTTCCCCAATTTGAGAAAAGTTATAAACCCACATATTCAAGAAGCTGCAAGACCAGAGAATGTAGAGTGGGGATAGAAAAAGAAAGAGAAAGAGAGAGAGAGAGATAACTAGACTCTGGGCTCCTTTGAAATCAGGGACTCTGTGTCATTTTTCTCTGCATTAGCCCATGCTGCTTAACAGAGTGCTTTGTACAAAATAGACACTTATGAATACTTTCAGAGAGTAAACATATGTTGGTATTTTGCAAGATACCATCTTGCTACTACTACCTATCTGGTAGCCCTACTTTGTAGAATTTGGGCAATGGGGCTCCAATGAAGAGAGCACATGTTATAGCACTTCACACATGGTAGATGTATAATAAACACTTGGGAACTTAATTCTGACCAAAAGGGTTTTTATCATCTTGCCCTGTTGACTGCACTATGCCAATCTTCAGTAGCAGGCCTCTTATGTCAGGCATCCGGTAAAGGCCTTAAGGATGGAAATTGTTCAGTGATCATGGTTGTATCATCATTGAAAGAAAGTTATAGGGCTCTTCACAGTTGGCAGCCTCAAACACAGCAGGAAGTCATTGCTGAATTGAGTAGTCCATATCAAAGTTGAGTGTATGGAAGAGGCACACACTAAAACCTGGAAGACAACAAAAGATCTAAGCCTGGGACCTGCTAGTCAAATGAAGACTCAAAAATATCTGTCCAGGAAAAGAGCCCAGTAGAAGGGATAGCACAGGCTAATGGACAACCACTGGATACGGGGTTAGGAAACAAGTTCTTTCCAGGAGTTGTCATTAACTGGCTATGTGACCATAGCCCAATCTCTTCCTCTTTCAGCTTCATATTAGATCTATGATGTGTTGTTGTTACAGTAGATGGTCTCCAAGGATCCTTCCAGTTCAGTTCTGCCATTCTATATTATCTACCCTGACAAGTTGATTGAGGGTAAATCAAAAACATAGAATCATACTTTTAGACCTGGCAAGACCCTTTGAAGTCACTAACTACAATTTCCTTGGTAACTATTATAAATGAGGTAACAGGTAAAAAGAGGGGAAAGTGTTACCCTTAGTCACCTAGCTGGTGGTTCACAGTGAGAACTAGAACACATGTCATCAGGCTCTGTATCTGGGACTCCTGCTACTGTAGCCTCTGTCTTCTGTAAGAATGATTCTTGACTAGGCCATCAGCCTGAACTTTGTTTGATCTCCTAGTCAAGGCTCTTTGCCACTTTTCTCATTACCACTGCTTGGTTGTGAGATAGTGAGAATTTGGCTTAAAATGATCTTCATTTTCTGATTTAGTGGCAGATGATGGTTTAATATTTGGTTCCTGTGTGAACACTGCTTTTGAGCATTGCCTCTTTCTGCTCACTGTTAGCAGAGGTTTTGCATCTCAGATCTATCTGGCATAAGGTTTCAAGGATATATTCTCTCCATAAAAGAAAAGAAGAAATATGTGGGGAGTGGAAGAAATAAAGTACATTTAGGGCTCAAATGACAGCTGAAGATGGTCTATGTGATGGTTATACATAGTACCAACTTTGATTCATCAGTCATCACTGTTTTTAAAACAAATGTGTCATTGCATGGTCAAAAAATCCTGCTTTTCTCTTTCTTCAGCATTGTCTCTAAGGTTATTCACCCTGAACAGAGGCTTGGTAGAGCAAAAAAGTCTAACCTATGGGAGTACCAGTGAACCCCTGGATATCTGTAGTGATTTGGGGAAAAAGGGGCAGGGAAACTAAGATATATTAAACATCTAGTATGGTTCCATAATTTTCCAGTCACTTTACATTATAATTTATACTAATAGAAGATGCCATTTTTTGAGTGTTTACAGTATGACAGTCACTTTACAATCATCTCATTTAATCCTCACAGAAACTGTAGGGTAGTAATTATTCTTATAATGCCCGATTTACAGATGAAACAACCAATGCTCAAAACAGAGAAACTGTCTGGTCTAAGATCACTTGACCAATAATAGGTAAAGCTTGACTTTAATCCCAAGTCTTTGATTCCTGTTGACTCATGTATTTTACCCTGTAACCTGGATCTTTGGCCTTAGTGAAGCTTCCAGTAGTGTTTTTCAGACCAATGCCTGTTGAAAGAGGAATTATACTTGAGTTCTATTGACTTTAGTTAATACTGATGTCATGGAAGGGGAAAGGACACATAGATAGTACATTGCCATTGCACAGGAAGGAAAAGAAAGATATAATTAGAAGCTAAAGGACTCCAAGAGGGAAACAAGGTACATTGGGATTAAACTCTGTCAGCCAAATTCACTTTTCCTCTGGTTGAATTGCTGTTCCTGTAGCTGCCTCTGCAAATGAACCCAAGTATCTCTCAAGGTTTTTCTGTGTGTGATCTAGCTGCTTCAAAGGCCACCTGGGACAAAATGCGATCTGGAACTCTGTCTTATGTAAGTACAATTCTTTGGGATCCTACGATAATGTAAAGAAGACTGAGAATCATTCAACTTGCAGAATCTTAAGGTGTATTTTTCTTTTTTAATTGTGGCAAAATTTATGTAACAAGCTTTACCAACTACAATTTAGTGACATTAAGTACATTCACAGTGATGTGCAAGCATTACCACTATCCATTTTGAGAACTTTTTCATCATCCCAAACAAACTTTGTACCCATGAAATAATAAACCCCATTCCTCCCTTCCTAAGCCCTAGTAACCTCTTTTCTATTTTTAGTCCCCATTAATTTGCATACTCTAGGTGCCTTATATAAGTGGAATTGTACACTATTTGTCTTTTTGTGTCTGGCTCATTTCACTATGGATAATGTTTTCAAGGGTCATCCATGTTGAGCTTGTATCAGAATTTCCTTCCTTTTTAAGGCTGAATAATATTCCATTTTATGTATATACCACATTTTGTTTATCAATTCATCTGTTGATGGAAATTTGTATTGTTTCTACTTTTTGGCTACTGTGAATATTGCTGCTAAGAACATCATTGCATAAGTATCTGAGTCCTTGCTTTCAATTCTTTGGGGTATATACCTAAAGTGGAATTGCAGGATCATATGGTAATTTTATGTTTGAATTCTTGAGGAACTGCAATACTGTTTTCCAAAGTGGTTGCCTCATTTTACATTCCCACCAGCAAGGTCCAAGTGTTCCAATTTTCTCAAATTCTCACCAAAATTCCTATTTTCTGGTTTTTCTTTTCTAATAATAGCCATCTTACAGCATATGAAATGGTATCTGATTGTAGTTTTGAGTTAGACCCCCCTAACAACTAGTGAAGTTGAGCAACTATTCATGAGTTTATTGGACACTTGTTTTCTTCTTAGGAGAATTGTCTATTCCAATAATTTGCCTATTTATGGATTAAGCTGTTTTTTTTTATTTTGAATTTTAGGAGTCATTTATATTTTTTGGATATTAACCCCTTATGAGATATATGATTTGCAAATATTTTCTCTCAGTCTGCAGGTTGCCTTATCACTGTGTTGTTAGATGGTTTCATTTGATGTGACAAAGCTTTTTAAATGAAGTCCAGTTTTTCCATTTTTTCATTTGTTGCTTGTGTGTTTGGTGTCATAGCCTAGAAATTCTTTGCCAAATCCAATGTAATAAAAATTTTACCTTATATTTTCTACTCAGAATTCTAGAATTTTAGTTCTTATGTTTAGCTATTTCTACTTCATCCATTTTGAGTTAATGTTTGTACATGGGATAAGGTAAGGGTCCAACTTCATTTTTTTTCTTGTGGATATCCACTTTCCAAGCACCATTTGTGGAAAAGACTCTTCTTTCCCCATTGAATGGTCTTAGCTCCCTTGTCAAAAATCAATTGACTGTATATGAGAGGAAATATTTTGGTGCTGTCTATTCTATTCCATTAGTCTGTATGTCTATTTTTATGCCATATCCACATCGTTTTGATTATGCTAACTTTATAGTAAGGTTTGAAATCAGGAATTTTGAGTTCTCCAGCTTTGGTTTTGTTTTTTAAGATTTTTTTGTGGTGTCGAGATTATATACGAATTTTAGGATGAATTTTTCTACTTCTGCCAAAATGTCATTGGGATTTTTATAGGGATTGCATTATACCTACAGATCACTTTGGATAATTTTGTCATCTTAACAATATTAAGTCTTCCAGTCCATGACTATAAGATGTCTTTCCATTTATTTATATCTTCTTTAATCTCTTTAAAAACCTTTTGTAGTTTCCAGTATACAAGTCTTTTGCCTCTTTGGTTAAATTTATTCCAAAGTATTTTATTCATTTTGATGCTATTGTAAGTGGAATTTTTTTTACTTAAATTCCTTTTAAGACTTTTCATTGTTAGTAAATAGAAATGCAACTTATTTTTAAATTGAAATACAGTTGATTCACAATATTATTATTTTCAGGTATACAGCAAAATGATTCTGTATTTTTACAGATTATATGCCATTAAAATTATTTTGTGTTGATTTTTTTTATCCTGTAACTTGCTGAATTCATTTATTAGTGCTAACAGTTTTTTTGTGTCTGGAATATTTAGGATTTCTATATATAAATCATGCCTTCTGAAAACAAGTTGGATTTCTTTTATTTCTTTTTCTTGCCTAATTGCTCTGGATAGAATTTCCAGTAATATGTTGAATAGAAGTGGCTGAAGAGGGCATTCTTACTTTGTTACTGATCTTAGAGGAAATACTTTCAGTCTTTTACCATTGAGTATAATGTTAGTTCTGGGCTTTTCATATATAGCCTTAATCATGTTGAGGAATTTTCCTTCTATTCCTAGTTTATTGAGGATTTTTATCTTGAAAAGTTATTTAGTTTTGCCAAATGCATTTTCTGCATCAATTGAAATGATCATGTGTTTTTTTTCTCTTTATTCTATTAATGTGGTGTATTACATTGTTTGACTTTCACATGTTGAAACATTCTAATATCTTTGACTGGATTTGATATCAGGGTAATGCCAGCCTCACAGAGTGAGTTTGGAAGTGTTTTCTTCAATTTTTTGGAAGAGTTCAAGGAGGATTCGTTTTAATTCATTAAATGCTTGATATAATTCAACAGGGAAGCCATCTGGTCCTGGGCATTGTGTTGTTGTTGAGAATTTTTAAATTACTTATCTAACCTCCTTACTATTACAGGTCAATTCTGATTTTCTATTTCTTTGATTCAGTTTGGGAGATTCTATGTTTCTAGGACTTTGTTCATTTTCACTTGGCTATCCAATGTGTTGGTTTACCATTGTCCATGGCATTCTATTATACTCCCTTTTATTTCTGTAATATCAGTATTAATTTCCCCAGTTTCATTTCTGATTTGAGTAATTTGAGCCCTCTCTCTTTTTTTCTTAGTCAATCTAACTAAATGCTTGTCCATTTTGTTGATATTTTCAAATAAACCACATTTGGTTTTATTGATTTCCTCTATTATGTTCTATTCTCAGCTTTCTTTTCCCCACTCTAATCTGTATTATTTCATTTTTTCTGCTAGCTTTGGGTTTAGTTGTTCTTCTTTACCCCATTCCTTAATGTGAAAAACTAGGTATTGATTTGAGGTTTGTTTACATTTTTAATGTATGTATTTTCAACTACAAATTTCCCCCTTAGCACTACTTTTCTTTTTTTGTTTTTTTCTTTTTTTTATTTTGCAACTTGTTCTCTTTATTTTTGTTTACTAAAAGGTTTATTAAGAGATTGTAAGATTATGTCAGCATGCTCTATAATTCTAACTTTCTTTTTTTTGTCTGAGTATTAAAATCAACCAGCTCAATTTAATAGATGCATATAGAACTTTGAAAACTACAAATACAGAATATGCTTTTTTTACCTTATGTCAATAAAACATTTATATATTTATATTTCAATATCATGTATATTTCTATATCATACATATACATATATATATATATATATATATATATATATATATATATCCATCATGTACTTGGCCACAAATAAAACGACATATTCAAACAAGTGAAGATTTTTGTAGGATATATTCTTCTGATCAATGTTTTAGAATACAAATGAATAATAAAGAGAAGACCCCCAAACTATTAACTATTTAGAATAAAAATAACCTCTAGATCAATACAGAAATCAAAATAGAAACCAAAAATTATCCAGAAAGTAATGAAACTTATGTTTTGGTATGTTAAACCTATATTCCAGGGAAAATTAGTCTTAAAAGGTTCAAGAAAATTGAAATTAAAGGAATCAAGAACTCCTCTTAGGAAATTAAAAATGAACAACAAAAAATCCAGCCAAAGGGATTAATAAAAGTAAAAGCCAAAAATAGTGAAATAGACAAAAATATAGTGGAAAGAATAAATAAATCCTAAATCTAATTTTTGTATTGTGGTAAAATACACATAATATCTATCATTGTAACAATTCATAAGTATAAAATTCCATGGCATTAAATACATTCACAATATTGTATAACCATCACCACTATCTATATTCAAAACTTTTTCATCATCCTCAACAAAAACTTTGTACCCATTAAACAGTAACTCCCTCTTCTTCCTTCCACCCAGCCCCTGGTAACATCTCTCCTACTTTCTGTCTCTATGAATTTGCCTGCTCTATGTACCTCAGAGAAGTGGAATCATACAGTATTGGTCCTTCTGTGTCTCGATTATTGCACTAAGCATAATGTTTTCAAGATACATCATATTGTATCACGTATAAAAATTCATTTCTTTTTATGGTTGAATAATATTCTATTGTATGCCTATTCCACACTTTGTTTAACCATATTTTGGTTATCTGTTGACAGACACTTGGGTTGTTTCCACCTTTTGCCTATTGTGAATAATTCTTTAAAAAAACAATAATAAACTTTTATTGTGTCTCACAATTTATGTGGGTCAGGAATTCAGAAGTGGCTCAGCTGGGTGGTTCTAGTTTGGGGTTTCTCATGAAAGACTATAAATGATATATTTTGCAGACAGAGACTGAAATGAACCTGTAAAAATACCCTATATATTTTTTGCAGCCATATAAATGAAGGCAAACACTCTTTACTGTGGTATATAGTTGTGGACTCTGATGATTGTAAAGTAGTCTCAAATAGCCTCCTCATTCCTTTTAGGGATGAACTTTTTTTTTCTCCCACACAGTCATGCTGTTCTTTTGCCAGTGACTCATTTGTCCATTTTATCTCTCATGAAACACACACACACACACACACACACACACACACACACACACACACACACACAACCCACTATGAATAGTATTTCTTAAATCACCACAGGTACTAGTACCAAACATGTAAATATAGGTAAAAAGCAGATTGGGACATTGATATCAAGGTAACATTAGTGTTTTTTTTTAATTGCACACATGTCTATAAACCTGATAAATGGGTTTTTTCTATTTTTTTATACAGCAGGTTCTTATTAGTCAACAATTTTATACACATCAGTGTATACATGTCAATCCCAATCGCCCAATTTATCACACCAACAACCCCACCCCCTGTTGGCTTTCCCCCCTTGGTGTCCATACGTTTGTTCTCTACATCTCTGTCTCAATTTCTGCCCTGCAAACTGGTTCATCTGTACCATTTTTCTAGGTTCCACATATATGTGTTAATATATGATATTTGTTTTTCTCTTTCTGACTTACTTCACTCTGAATGACAGTCTCTAGATCCACCCATGTCTCAACAAAATGACCCAATTTCGTTCCTTTTTATGGCTGAGTAATATTCCATTATATATATATGTACCACATCTTCTTTATCCATTTGTCTGTTGATGGGCATTTAGGTTGCTTCCATGACCTGGCTATTGTAAATAGTGCTGCAATGAACATTGGGGTGCATGTGTCTTTTTGAATTGTGTTTTTTTCTGGGTATATGCCCAGTAGTGGGATTGCTGGATCATATGGTAATTCGATCTTTAGTTTTTTTAAGGAACCTCCATACTGTTCTCCCAAGTGGCTGTATCAGTTTACATTCCCACAAACAGTTCAAGAGGATTCCCTTTTTTCCACACCCTCTCCTGCATGTGTTGTTTGTAGATTTTCTGATGAAGCCAATTCTAACTCTTGTGACGTGAAACCTCATTGTAGTTTTGATTTGCATTTCTCTAATAACTAGTGATGTTGAGGAACTCTTCATGTGCTGCTTGGCCATCTGTATGTTTCCTTTGGAGAAATGTCTATATAGGTCTTCTACCCATTTTTGGATTGGGTTGTTTGTTTTTTTAATACTGAGCTGCATGAGCTGTTTCTATATTTTGGAGATTAATCCTTTGTCCATTGATTCATTTGTGAATATTTTATCCCATTCTGAGGGTTGTCTTTTCATCTTGTTTATGGTCTCCTTTGCTGTGCAAAAGTTTTTAAGTTTCATTAGGTCCCATTTGTTTATTTTTGTTTTTATTTCCATTACTCTAGAGGTGGATCAAAAATCATCTTGCTGTGGTTTAGGTGAAAGAGTGTTCTTCCTATGTTTTCCTCTAACAGTTTTATAGTGTCTGGTCTTACATTTAGGTTCCTAATCCATTTTGAGTTTATTTTTGTGTATGGTGTTAGGGAGTATTCTAATTTCATTCTTTTACATGTAGCTGTCCAGTTTTCCCAGCAACATTTATTGAAGAGTGTCTTTTCTCCATTGTATATCCTTGCCTCCTTTGTCATAGATTAGTTGACCATAGGTACATGGCTTTACCTCTGGGCTTTCTATCTTGTTCCATTGATCTATGTTTCTGTTTTTGTGCCAGTACCATATTGTCTTCATTACTGTAGCTTTGTAGTATAGTCTGAAGTCAGGGAGTGTGATTCCTCCAGCTCCATTTTATTCCCTCAAGACTGCTTTGGCTATTTGGGGTCTTTTTTGTCTCCATACAAATTTTAAGATTTTTTGTTCTAGTTCTGTAAAAAATGCCATTGGTAATTTGATAGGGATTGCATTGAATCTGTAGATTGCTTTGGGTAGTATAGTCATTTTCACAATATTGATTCTTCCAATCCATGAACATTGTATATCTGTCCATCTGTTGGTATCATCTTTAATTTCTTTCATCAGTGTCTTAAAGTTTTCTACATACAGGGCTTTTTTCTCCCTAGGTAGGTTTATTCCTCAGTATTTTATTCTTTTTATTGCAATGGTAAATTGTTTCTGTAATTTCTCTTTCAGATTTTTCATTATTAGTGTATGGGAAGGCAAGAGATTTCTGTTCATTGATTTCATATCCTGCAACTTTACCACATTCATTGATTAGCTCTAGTAGTTTTCTGGTGGCATCTTTAGGATTCTCTATGTATAGTATCATGTCATCTGCAAACAGTGACAGTTTTACTTCTTCTTTTCCAATTTGTATTCCTTTTATTTCTTTTTTCTTCTCTGATTGCCAAGGCTAGAACTTCCAAACGTATGTTGAATATAGCAGTGAGGCTGGACATCCTTGTCTCATTCCTGATCTTAGAGGAAATGCTTTCAGTTTTTCACCATTGAGAATGATGTTTGCTGTGGGTTTGTCATATATGATCTTTATTATGTTGAGGTAGGTTCCTTCTAAGCCCACTTTCTGGAGAGTTTTTATCATAAACGGTGTTGGATTTTGTCAAAAGCTTTTGCTGCATCTATTGAGATGATCATATGGTTTTTATTCTTCAGTTTGTTAATATCATGTAATACATTGATTGATTTGAATATGTTGAAGACTCCTTGCATCCCTGGGATAAATCCCACTTGATCATGGTGTATGATCCTTTTCATGTGTTGTTGGATTCTGTTTGCTAGTATTTCGTTGAGGATTTTTGCATCTATATTCATCAGTGGTATTGGTCTGTAATTTTCTTTTTTTGTAGTATCATTGTCTGTTTTTGGTATCAGGGTGATAGTGGCCTCGTAGAATGAGTTTGGGAGTGTTCCTTCCTCTGCAACTTTTTGGAAGACTTTGAGGAGGATGGGTGTTAGTCCTTCTCTAAATGTTTGATAGAATTCACCTGTAAAGCCATCTGGTCCTGGACTTTCATTTGTTGGAAGATTTTTAATCACAGTTTCAATTTCATTATTTGTGATTTGTCTGTTCATATTTCCTATTTCTTCCTGGTTTAGTCTTGGAAGGTTGTACCTTTCTAAGAATTTGTCCATTTCTTCCAGGTTGTCCATTTTATTGGCATAGAGTTGCTTGTAGTAGTCTCTAATGATGCTTTGTATTTCTGTGCTGTCTGTTGTAACTTCTCCTTTTTCATCTCTAATTTTATTGATGTGAGTCCTCTCCCTCTTTTGCTTTTTTTTTAAGATGTTGGGGGTAGCAGTTTTTTAATTAATTAATTTATTTTTGCTGTGTTGTGTCTTCATTTCTGTGTGAGGGCTTTCTCTAGTTGTGGCAAGCGGGGGCCACTCTTCATCGCGGTGCACGGGCCTCTCACTATAGCAGCCACTCTTGTTGCTGAGCACAGGCTCCAGATGCACAGGCTCAGTAGTTGTGGCTCACAGGCCTAGTTGCTCCGTCGCATGTGGGATCCTCACAGACCAGGGCTGGAACCCATGTCCCCTGCATTAGCAGGCATATTCTCAACCACTGCACCACCAGAGAAGCACTCTTCCTCTTTTTCTTGATGAGTCTGGCTAATGGTTTACAAATTTCATTTATCTTCTCAAAGAACCAGCTTTTAGTTTTATTGATCTTTACTATTATTTTCTTTGTTTCTATTTCATTTATTTCTGCTCTAATTTTTATGATTTCTTTCCTTCTGTTAACTTTGGGTTTTTTTTCTTTCTCTAGTTCCTTTAGGTGTAAGTTTAGATTATTTATTTGAGATATTTTTGTTTCTTTAGGTAGGCTTGTATAGCTATAAACATCCCTCTTAGAACTGCTTTTGCTGCATCCCATAGGTTTTGGATTGTCGTGTTTTCATTGTCATTTGTCCCTAGGTATTTTTCGATTTCTTCAGTGATCTCTTAGTTATTTAGTAATGGAGTTTTTAGCCTCCATGTGTTTGTGTTTTTTACGATTTTTTCCCATGTAATTAATTTCTAATCTCATAGCCTTGTGGTCAGGAAAGATGCGTGATATTATTTCAATTTTCTTAAATTTACTCAGGCTTGATTTATGACCCAGGATGTGATCTATCCTGGAGAATGTTCCATGCGCACTTGAGAAGAAAGTGTAATCTGCTGTTTTTGGATAGAATGTCCTATAAATGTCAATTAAGTCTATATGGTCTATTGTGTCATTTAAAGCTTCTGTTTCCTTATTTATTTTCATTTTGGATGATCTGTCCATTGGTGCAAGTGAGGTGTTAAATTTCCCCACTATTATTTTGTTACTGTCGATTTCCTCTTTTATAACTGTTAGCAGTTCCCTTATATATGAAGGTGCTCCTATGTTGGGTGCATATATATTTATAATTGTTATATCTTCTTCTTGGATTGATCATTATGTAGTGTCCTTCCTTGTCTCTTGTAACATTCTTTATTTTAAAGTCTATTTTATCTGATACGAGTATTGCTACTCCAGCTTTCTTTTTATTTCCATTTGCATAGAATATCTTTGTCCATCCCCTTACTTTCAGTCTGTATGTGTCCCTAGGTCTGAAGTGGGTCTCTTGTAGACCGCATATATATGGGTTTTGTTTTTGTATCTATTCAGCAAGCATGTGTCTTTTGGTTGGAGCATTTACTCCATTCACGTTTAAGGTCATTATCGATATGTATGTTCCTATGACCATTTTCTTAATTGTTTTGGGTTTGTTTTTGTAGGTCCTTTTCTTCTCTTGTGTTTCACACTTAGGGAAATTCCTTTAGCATTTTTTGTAGAGCTGGTTTGGCGGTGCTGAATTCTCTTACCTTTTGCTTGTCTGTAAAGCTTTTCATTTTTCCATCGAATCTGAATGAGATCCTTGCTGCATAGAGTAATCTTGGTTGTAACTTCTTCCCTTTCATCATTTTAAATATATCATGCCACTCCCGTCTGGCTTGTAAAGTTTCTGCTGGGAAATCAGCTGTTAACCTTAAGGGAGTTCCTTTGTATGCTATTTGTCATTTTTCCCTTGCTGCTTTCCATATTTTTTCTTTGTCTTTAATTTTTGCCAATATGATTACTATGTGTCTTGGCATGTTTCTCCTTGGGTTTATCCTGTATGGGACTCACTGTGCTTCCTGGCCTTGGGTGACTATTTCCTTTCCCATGTTAGGGAAGTTTTTGACTATAATCACTTCAAATATTTTCTCTGGTCCTTTCTCTCTCTCTTTTCTTTCTGGGACCCCTATAATGCAAATCTTGTTGCGTTTAATGTTGTCCCAGAGGTCTCTTAGGCTGTCTTCATTTCTTTTCATTCTTTCTTCTTTATTCTGTTCAGCAGCAGTAAATTTCACCATTCTGTATTCCAGGTCACTTATCCGTTCTTCTGCCTCAGTTATTCTGTTATTGATTCCTTTTAGTGTAGTTTTCATTGCAGTTATTGTATTGTTCATCTCTGGTTTTTTGTTCTTTATTTCTTCTAGGTCTTTGTTAAACACTTCTTGCATCTTCTTGATCTTTGCCTCCATTGTCTTTTTGAGGTTCTGGATCATCTTCACTCTCATTATTCTGAATTCTTTTTTTGGAAAGTTGCCTATCTCCACTTCATTTAGTTGTTTTTCTGGGGTTTTATCTTGTTACTTCATCTGATACATAGCCCTCTGCCCTTTCACCTTGTCTATTTTTTCTGTGAATGTTCTTCTTGTTCCACAGTCTGCAGGATTGTTGTTCTTTTTTCTGCTGTCTTCCCTCTGGTGGATGAGGCTATCTAAGAGGCTTGTGCAGGTTTCCTGATGGGATGGGCTGGTGGTGGGTAGAGCTGGGTGTTGCTCTGGTGGGCAGAGCTCAGTAAAACTATTTTCTGCTTGACTGCTGATGGGTGGGGCTGGGTTCCCTCCATGTTGGTTGTTTGGCCTGAGGCAACCCAACACTGGAGCCTACCTGGGCTCTTTGGTGCGGCTAATGGCAGACTCTGGGAGGGCTCATGTCAAAGAGTACTTCCCATAACTTCTGTTTCCAGTGGCCTTGTCCACACGGTGAGCCACAGCCACCCCCTGCGTCTTCAGGAGACCCTCCAACACTAGATGCTATGTCTGCTTCAGTCTCCCCTGGGTTCACTGCTCCTTCCCCTGGGTCCCGATGCACACAATACTTTGTGTGTGCCCTCCAAGAGTGGAGTCTCTGTTTCCCCCAGTCCTGTGAAAGTCCTGCAATTAAATCCCACTATACTTCAAAGTCTGGTTCTCTAGGAATTCCTCCTCCTGTTGCTGGTACCCCAGGTTGGGAAGCCTGACATGGGGCTCAGTACCTTCACTCCAGTGGGTAGACTTCTGTGGTATAAGTGTTCTCCTGTCTGTGAGTCACCCACCCATCAGTTATGGGATTTGCTTTTGCTGTGATTGTGCCCCTCTTACCATCTCATTGTGGCTTCTCCTTTGTCTTTCGATGTGGGGTATCTTTTTTGGTGAGTTCCAGTGTCTTCCTCTTGATGATTGTCCAGCAGGTAGTTGTGATTCTGGTGTTCTCACAAGAGGGAGTAAGAGCATGTCCTGCTACTCCACCATCTTGGTTTCAGGCTAGCACTACTTTTCTGAACCCTTAACTTTTGGTATGTTGTAGTTTCATTTTTATTTGTTTCAAGGTATTTTCTAATTTCCATTTTAATTTCTCTTTTGGCTTATCATTTGTTTAATAATTTGTGGTTTAATTTCCAAACAGTCATTAATTTACTAGTTTTCCTTCTGTTGTTTTTTGCTTCAATCCATTATGATCAGATAAGATACTTTGCATAATTTCAAAGTTTTTAAATTGATTAAGACTTGCTTTGTGGACCAACATGTTGTCTATCCTGAAGAATGTTCCATGTGTACTGTAGAAAAATTTGTATTCTGCTGTTGGTGGTGCAGTGTTCTATATATGTCTCTTAGGTTTAATTGGCTTTTGGTGTTGTCCAAGTCCACTATTCCCTTAATGATTTTCTGTCTGATTTTCTATCCATTATTGAAAGTGATGTATTGAAGCTTTCCACTATTATTGGAGAACTATTTCTCCCTTCAATACTGTCAGTGTTTGCTTCATATATTTTGTAGTGCTTAAAGTGGTGTATATATATTTACAATTGTTATATCTTATTGGTGAATTGACCGATGTATTGATATATAATGTCCTTCTTTGTCTCTTGTAACAGGTTGTTTTACTTAAAGTCTATTTTGTCTAATATTAGTATAGCCAACCTGGCTTTCTTCTGGTTACTGTTTACATGGATTATCTTCTCCCATCCTTTCACATTCAACCATTTTTGTTTTTACATATAAAATGTGACTCTTGTATATAGCATATAATTGGATCATGTTTTTCTTTAAACCCATTCTGCCAATCTATGCCTTTTGAACGGAGAAAATTTAATCCATTTACATTTAAAGTAATTATTGATAAGGAAGGACTTTCTTCTGACATTTTGTTATTTTTCTCATATGTCTTAATAGTTTTTTGTCTCTCATTTCATCCATTACTGCTTTTGTTTGTGTTTAGTTGATTTTATTTTAATTTTTTCAGTATGCAGGCCTCTCACTGTTGTGGCATCTCCCATTGCAGAGCACAGGCTCTGGACATGCAGGCTCAGTGGCCATGGCTCACGGGCCCAGCCACTCTGTGGCATGTGGGATTTTCCTGCACTGTGGCATGATCCTGCATCCCCTGCATCGGCAGGCGGACTCTCAACGACTGCGCCACCAGGGAAGCCCTAGTTGATTTTTTGTAGTGACATGTTTAATTCTCTTCTCATTTCCTTTTGTGTATATTCTATAGATATCTTCTTTGTGGTTACCATGGGGATTACCTACCACATGCTAAAGTTGTAAGCATTTAATTTGAATTGATATCAGCATAATTTCATTTTCATACAAAACTATACCTATATATCTCCATCTCCTTTCAAGTTATTGTTGTCATGAATTACATCTGTATGCAACTTGTAGCCAATAATATAGACATAATTATTTGTAAGCCTTTATCCTTTAAATCCTGTAGAAAATGTTTTAAATGAAGTTACAAACAAAGAGTAGAATTATACTGTGCAAGATAATTTTATATCTTCATATGGCCTTAAGTTACTCTTGACTATCCTTTTATTTCACCCTGAAGGAACACCTTTAGCATTTTTAGTAGGGCCAGCCTCTTGATAATAAAATCCCTCAGCTTTTGTCTAACTGAGAATGTCTTAATTTCTCCCCTTTTAAAAAAAATGTGACAAAATATAAGTAGCATAAAATTTACCATTTTAAACATTTTAAGTGTACAATTCCATGGAATTAAGTACATTTGCATTATTATACAACCATCATCACCATCCATCTACAGAAACTTTTCATCTTCTCAAAGTAAAATTCTGTATCTATTAAACAGTAACTCCCATTCCTTCCTTCCCCCAACTCCAAATCCCTTCCTTCCCCTACCCTTCCAAACCACCATTCTACTGTCTGTCTCTGAATATGACTACTCCAAGGTACCTGATGTAAGTGGAATCATGCACTAATTTTTCTTTTGTGACTGGCTTATTTAATTATCATAATATCTTCAAGATTCTTCCATCTTGTATCATATGATTTTTTGTGGTGACTTGTTTTGATTCCCTTCTTATTTCATTTTGTGTATATTTTATAGATATTTTCCTTCTGGTTACCTTGGAGATTACATATAACATCCTAAAGTTATATGTAATTGAAAGACTGTTTTTTCAGGTATAGTATTCCCAGTTGACATGGTTTTTTTTTTTAGGTCTGAAATATATCATCCCTCTAACTTCTGGCCACAAGGTTTCTGATGAGAAATTGGCTGATAATCTTATTGAGAATCCCTTTTATGTGATGAGTCATTTCTTTATTGTTGTTCTTGTGATTCTCTTTTTGTTTTTGCTTATCAAAAGTTTGTTTATAATATATCTTTGTGTGCTCACCTTTGGTTTATCCTACTGGGAGCTTATCGAGCATCTTGAACTTATAGGTTTATGTATTTCCTTAAATTTGGTAAGTTTTCAGCCATTATTTCTGCAAATAATCTGCCCTTTTCTCTACCTTTTTCTGTGACTGCCATAATGTGTACTTTTGTCTGTTTGTCTGCCCACAAGTCTCTTTTCTTTTTTTTTTTTTAACATCTTTATTGAGGTATAATTGCTTTACAATGGTGTGTTAGTTTCTGCTTTATAACAAAGTGAATCAGTCATACATAAACATATGTTCCCATATGTCTTCCCTGTTGCGTCTCCCTCCCTCCCACCCTCCCTATCCCACCCCTCCAGGCTGTCACAAAGCACCGAGCCAATATCCCTGTGCCATGTGGCTGCTTCCCACTAGCTATCTACCTTACTACGTTTGTTAGTGTGTATATGCCCATGACTCTCTCTCGCTCTGTCACAGCTCACCCTTCCCCCTACCCATAACCTCAAGTCCGTTCTCTAGGAGGTCTGCATCTTTATTCCTGCTTTACCCCTAGGTTCTTCATGACATTTTTTTTCTTAAATTCCATATATATGTGTTAGCATATGGTATTTGTCTTTTTCTTTCTGACTTACTTCACTCTGAATGACAGACTCTAGGTCTATCCACCTCATTACAAATAGCTCAATTTCATTTCTTTTTATGGCTGAGTAATATTCCATTGTATATATGTGCCACATCTTCTTTATCCATTCATCCGATGACGGGCACTTAGGTTGTTTCCATCTCCGGGCTATTGTAAATAGAGCTGCAATGAACATTTTGGTACATGACTCTTTTTGAATTTTGGTTTTCTCAGGGTATATGCCCAGTAGTGGGATTGCTGGGTCATATGGTAGTTCTATTTGTAGTTTTTTAAGGAACCTCCATACTGTTCTCCATAGTGGCTGAACCAATTCACATTCCCACCAGCAGTGCAAGAGGGTTCCCTTTTCTCCACACCCTCTCCAGCATTTATTGTTTCTAGATTTTTTTGATGATGGCCATTCTGACTGGTGTGAGATGATATCTCATTGTAGTTTTGATTTGCATTTCTCTAATGATTAATGATGTTGAGCATTCTTTCATGTGTTTGTTGGCAGTCTGTATATCTTCTTTGGAGAAATGTCTATTTAGGTCTTCTGCCCATTTTTGGATTGGGTTGTTTGTTTTCTTGTTATTGAGCTGCATGAGCTGCTTGTAAATTTTGGAGATTAATCCTTTGTCGGTTGCTTCATTAGCAAATATTTTCTCCCATTCTGAGGGTTGTCTTTTGGTCCTGTTTATGGTTTCCTTTGCTGTGCAAAAGCTTTGAAGTTTCATTAGGTCCCATTTGTTTATTTTTGTTTTTATTTCCATTACTCTAGGAGGTGGGTCAGAAAGGATCTTGCTGTGATTTATGTCATAGAGTGTTCTGCCTATGTTTTCCTCTAAGAGTTTGATAGTTTCTGGCCTTACATTTAGGTCTTTAATCCATTTTGAGCTTATTTTTGTGTATGGTGTTAGGGAGTGATCTAATCTCATACTTTTACCTGTACCTGTCCAGTTTTCCCAGCACCACTTATTGAAGAGGCTGTCCTTTCTCCATTGTACATTACTGCCACCTTTATCAAAGATAAGGTGTCCATATGTGCATGGGTTTATCTCTGGGCTTTCTATCCTGTTCCATTGATCTATCTTTCTGTTTTTGTGCCAGTACCATACCGTCTTGATAACTGTAGCTTTGTAGTAAAGTCTGAAGTCAGGGAGCCTGATTCCTCCAGTTCCTTCTTTCGTTCTCAAGATTGCTTTGGCTATTCGGGGTCTTTTGTGTTTCCATACAAATTGTGAAATTTTTTGTTCTAGTTCTGTGAAAAATGCCAGTGGTAGTTTGATAGGGATTGCATTGAATCTATAGATTGCTTTGGGTAGTAGAGTCATTTTCACAATGTTGATTCTTCCAATCCAAGAACATGGTATATCTCTCCATCTATTTGTATCATCTTTAATTTCTTTCATCAGTGTCTTATAATTTTCTGCATACAGGTCTTTTGTCTCCTTAGGTAGGTTTATTCCTAGATATTTTATTCTTTTTGTTGCAATGGTAAATGGGAGTGTTTTCTTGATTTCACTTTCAGATTTTTCATCATTAGTATATAGGAATGCCAGAGATTTCTGTGCATTAATTTTGTATCCTGCCACTTTACCAAATTCATTGATTAGCTCTAGTAGTTTTCTGGTAGCATCTTTAGGGTTCTCTATGTATAGGATCATGTCATCTGCAAACAGTGACAGCTTTACTTCTTCTTTTCCGATTTGGATTCCTTTTATTTCCTTTTCTTCTCTGATTGCTGTGGCTAAAACTTCCAAAACAATGTTGAATAATAGTGGTGAGAGTGGGCAACCTTGTCTTGTTCCTGATCTTAGTGGAAATGCTTTCAGTTTTTCACCATTGAGGATGATGTTTGCTGTGGGCTTGTCATATATGGCCTTTATTATGTTGAGGAAAGTTCCCTCTATGCCTACTTTCTGCAGGGTTTTTATCATAAATGGGTGTTGAATTTTGTCAAAAGCTTTCTCTGCATCTATTGAGATGATCATATGGTTTTTCTCCTTCAATTTGTTAATATGGTTTATCACATTGATAGATTTGCGTATATTGAAGAATCCTTGCATTCCTGGAATAAACCCCACTTGATCATGGTGTATGATCCTTTTAATGTGCTGTTGGATTCTGTTTGCTAGTATTTTGTTGAGGATTTTTGCATCTATGTTCATCGGTGATATTGGCCTGTAGTTTTCTTTCTTTGTGACATCCTTGTCTGGTTTTGGTATCAAGGTGATGGTGGCCTCGTAGAAGGAGTTTGGGAGTGGTCCTCCCTCTGCTATATTTTGGAAGAGTTTGAGAAGGATAGGTGTTAGCTCTTCTCTAAATGTTTGATAGAATTCGCCTGTAAAGCCATCTGGTCCTGGGCTTTTCTTTGTTGGAAGGTTTTTAATCACAGTTTCAATTTCAGTGCTTGTGATTGGTCTGTTCATATTTTCTATTTCTTCCTGATTCAGTCTTGGCAGGTTGTGCATTTCTAAGAATTTGTCCATTTCTTCCAGATTGTCCATTTTATTGGCATAGAGTTGCTTGTAGTAATCTCTCATGATCTCTTTTATCTCTGCAGTGTCAGTTGTTACCTCTCCTTTTTCATTTCTAATTCTATTGATTTGAGTCTTCTCCCTTTTTTTCTTGATGAGTCTGGCTAGTGGTTTATCTATTTTGTTTATCTTCTCAAAGAACCAGCTTTTAGTTTTATTGATCTTTGCTATTGTTTCCTTCATTTCTTTTTCATTTATTTCTGATCTGATTTTTATGATTTCTTTCCTTCTGCTAGCTTTGGGGTTTTTTGTTCTTCTTTCTATAATTGCTTGAGGTGCAAGGTTAGGTTGTTTATTTGAGATGTTTCCTGCTTCTTAAGGTGGGCTTGTATTGCTATAAACTTCCCCCTTAGAACTGCTTTTGCTGCATCCCACAGGTTTTGGGTCGTTGTGTCTCCATTGTCATTTGTTTCTAGGTATTTTTTGATTTCCTCTTTGATTTCTTCAGTGATATCTTCATTATTAAGTAGTGTATTGTTTAGCCTCCATGTGTTTGTATTTTTTACAGATCTTTTCCTGTAATTGATATCTAGTCTCATGGCGTTGTGGTCAGAAAAGATACTTGATACAATTTCAATTTTCTTAAATTTACCAAGGCTTGATTTGTGACCTAAGATATGATCTATCCTGGAGAATGTTCCATGAGCACTTGAGAAAAATGTGTATTCTGTTGTTTTTGGATGGAGTGTCCTATAAATATCAATTAAGTCCATCTTGTTTAATGTATCATTTAAAGCTTGTGTTTCCTTATTTATTTTCATTTTGGATGATCTGTCCATGGGTGAAAGTGGGGTGTTTAAGTCCCCTACTATGAATGTGTTACTGTCGATTTCCCCTTTTATGGCTGTTAGTATTTGCCTTATGTATTGAGGTGCTCCTATGTTGGGTGCATAAATATTTACAATTGTTATATCTTCTTCTTGGATCGATCCCTTGATCATTATGTAGTGTCCTTCTTTGTCTCCTTTAATAGTCCTTATTTTAAAGTCTATTTTGTCTGATATGAGAATTGCTACTCCAGCTTTCTTTTGGCTTCCATTTGCATGGAATATCTTTTTCCATCCCCTTACTTTCAGTCTGTATGTGTCTCTAGGTCTGAAGTGGGTCTCTTGTAGACAGCATATATAAGGGTCTTGTTTTTGTATCCATTCAGCTAATCTGTGTCTTTTGGTGGGAGCATTTAGTCCATTTACATTTAAGGTAATTATCGATATGTATGTTCCTATTCCCATTTTCTAAATTGTTTTGGGTTCGTTATTATAGGTCTTTTCCTTCTCTTGTGTTTCTTGCCTAGAAAAGATCCTTTAGCATTTGTTGTAAAGCTGATTTGGTGGTGCTGAACTCTCTCAGCTTTTGCTTGTCTCTAAAGGTTTTAATTTCTCCATCAAATCTGAATGAGATCCTTGCTGGGTAGAGTAGTCTTGGCTGCATGTTTTTCTCCTTCATCACTTTCAGTATGTCCTGCCACTCCCTTCTGGCTTGTAGGGTTTCTGCTGAGAGATCAGCTGTTAACCTTATGGGGATTCCCTTATGTGTTATTTGTTGTTTTTCCCTTGCTGCTTTTAATATGCTTTCTTTGTATTTAATTTTTGACAGTTTGATTAATATGTGTCTTGGCGTATTTCTCCTTGTATTTATCTTGTATGGGACTCTCTGTGCTTCCTGGACTTGATTAACTATTTCCTTTCCCATGTTAGGGAAGTTTTCAACTATAATCTCTTCAAATATTTTCTCAGTCCCTTTCTTTTTCTCTTCTTCTTCTGGAACCCCTATAATTCGAATGTTGGTGCGTTTAATGTTGTCCCAGAGGTCTCTGAGACTGTCCTCAGTTCTTTTCATTCTTTTTTCTTTATTCTGCTCTGCAGTAGTTATTTCCACTATTTTATCTTCCAGGTCACTTATCCGTTCTTCTGCCTCAGTTATTCTGCTATTGATCCCATCTAGAGTACTATTAATTTCATTTATTGTGTTGTTCATCGTTGCTTGTTTCATCTTTAGTTCTTCTAGGTCCTTGTTAACTGATTCTTGCATTTTGTCCAATCTATTGTCCATTCTATCTCCAAGATTTTGGATCAACCTTACTATCATTATTCTGAATTCTCTTTCAGGTAGACTGCCTATTTCCTCTTCATTTGTTAGGTCTGGTGCATTTTTATCTTGCTCCTTTATCTGCTGTGTGTTTTTCTGTCTTCTCATTTTGCTTATCTTACTGTGTTTGGGGTCTCCTTTTTGCAGGCTGCAGGTTTGTAGTTCCTCCTGTTTTTGATGTCTGTCTCCAGTGGCTAAGGTTGGTTCAGTGGGTTGTGTAGGTTTCCTGGTGGAGGGGACTAGTGCCTGTGTTGTGGTGGATGAGGCTGGATCTTGTCTCTCTAGTGGGCAGGTTCACGTCTGGTGGTGTGTTTGGGGGTGTCTGTGGCCTTATTATGATTTTAGGCAGCCTCTCTGTTAATGGGTGAGGTTGTGTTCCTGTTTTGCTAGGTGTTTGGCATAGGTTTTCCAGCACTGTGGCTTGCTGGTCGTTGAGTGAAGCTGGGTGCTGGTGTTAAGATGGAGGTCTCTGGGAGATTTTTGCCGTTTGATATTATGTGGAGCTGGGAGGTCTCTTGTTGATCAGTGTCCTGAAGTTGGCTCTCCTACCTCAGAGGCAGAGCTCTGCCTCCTGGCTGGAGCACCAAAAGCTTTTCATCCACACGGCTCAGGATAAAAGGGAGAAAAAGTAGAGGGAATTAGTAGAAGTATGAGGAAAGAAAGAAGGAAAGGAGGGTAGGAAGGAAGGAAGAAAGAAAGAAAGAAGCAAAGAAGGAAAGAAGGCAAGAAGGAAAGAAAGGAGGGAGGGAGGGAGGGAGGAAGGAAGGAAGGAGGGAAAGAAGGAAAAAAGACAGAAAGAAAGAAGATACAGTAAAAATAAAATAAAGTATAATAAAGTTATTGAATTAAAAAATTCTTATTTAGAAAAAAAAAAGGGACGGAAAGAACCTTAGGACAAATGTTGGCAGCAAAGCTATACAGACAAAATCTTACACAGAAGCATACACATACACCCTCACTAAAAGAGGTAAATGGGGAAAAATCCTAAATCTTGCTGTCAGAGACCACCTCCTCAATTTGGGATGATTCGTTGTCTAAAGGAGGGAAGGAAGGACGGAAAGAAAGAAAGAAAGGACGAAGGTAAAGTATAATATTCTTATTAAAATTAATTATTAAGAAAAAAAATTAAAAAAAAACATGGACGGATAGAACCCTAGGACAAATGGTGGAAGCAAGACTATACAGACAAGATCTCACACAGAAGCATACACATACACATTTACAAAAAGAGGAAAGGGGAAAAAATCATAGATCTTGCTCCTAAAGTCCACTTCCTTAATTTGGGGTGATTGGTTGTCTATTCATGTATTCCACAGATGCAGGGTACATCAAGTTGATTGTGGAGCTTTAATCCGCTGCTTCTGAGGCTGCTGGGAGAGATTTCCCTTTCTCTTCTTTGTTCTCACAGCTCCCAGGGCTAAGCTTTGGATTTGGCCCTGCCACTGCGTGTAGATCGCTGGAGGGCGTCTGTTTTTTGCTCAGACAGGATGGGGTTAAAAGAGCCGCTGATTGGGGGCTCTGGCGTACTCAGGCCGGCGGGGACGGAGGGGCACAGAGTGTGGGGCGGGCCTGCGGTGGCAAAGGCCGGCGTGACTTTGCACCAGCCTGAGGCGCGCTGTGCGCTGTCCCGGGGAAGTTGTCCCTGGATCCCGGGAACCTGGCAGTGGCAGGCTGCACAGGCTCCACGGAAGAGGGGTGTGGAGAGTGACCTGTGCTCGCACACAGGCCCCTCGGTGGCGGCAGCAGCAGCCTTAACGTCTCCCGCCCGCCTCTGTGGTCCGCGCTTTTAGCCGCGGCTTGCGCCCGTCTCTGGATTCCGCGCTTTCAGCCGCGGCTCGCGCCCGTCTCTGGGGTCCGCGCTTTCAGCTGCGGCTCGCGCCCGTCTCTGGAGTTCCTTTAAGCAGTGTTCTTAAACCCCTCTCCTCACGCCCCAGGAAACAAAGAGGGAAGGAAAAGTCTCCTGCCTCTTCGGCAGGTGCAGGCTTTTTCCCCGGACTCCCTCCCGGCTAGCTGTGGTGCACTAACCCCTTCAGGCTATGTTCAAGCTGCCAACCCCAGTCCTCTCCCTGCGCTCCGGCCTCAGCTCGCAGCCCCGCCCGCCCCGGCGGGTGAGCAGACAAGCCTCTCGGGCTGGTGAGTGCCGGTCGGCACCGATCCTCTGTGCGGGAATCTCCCCGCTTTGCCCTCCGCACCCGTTGCTGTGCAGTCCTCCGCAGCTTCGAAGCTCCCCCCTCCGCCTCCCGCAGTCTCCGCCCGTGAAGGGGCTTCCTAGTGTGTGGTAACTTTTCCTCCTTCACAGCTCCCTCCCACTGGTGCAGGTGCCGTCCCTATTCTTTTGTCTCTGTTTTTTCTTTTGCCCTACCCATGTACGTGGGGAGTTTCTTGCCTTTTGGGAGGTCTGAGGTCTTCTGCCAGCCTTCAGTAGGTGTTCTGTAGGAGTTGTTCCACGTGTATATGTATTTCTGGTGTATCTGTGGGGAGGAAGGTGATCTCCGCGTCTTACTCTTCTGCCATCTTCCGCCTTCTCCCAGGTAGGATTTTATAAGTCATAAAAAGAGCTTGGGGGTGGAGTCAAAATGGCAGTGTGGGAGGGCATGGAGTTCACATCTCCCCACAACTAGGGCACCTGCTGGATACTGGTGGGAGACCTTGATGTCCAAGGAGAGGGAAGATCCCCCAAGTGACTGGGTAGGACGTGGGGGGCAGTGAGGAGGGAAGAGAAGTGGAGGCCAGATAGGACCAGTGCCCCTGAGGGGTGGCTGGGAGAGGGAAGGTGTTTCCATGCCTGGAGGGACAGTTGGGGTTCAGAGGTTCGGGGGGAGCATGTCTAGTATTTCCCTTACCAAATAGAGCCCTGGGAAGCCTGCTGCACTCCTGGGCCTGGTACTCCACCCTCCAGGGCCCCCTCAACCCACGTGGGTCCTAGGTGCATGGGAGGGAGAGAGGAGGGGAGAAGAGGAGGAGAGGCAGACAGTGAGGGAGGGTGACCCTCTGGGACCAGAGGATGACGAGAGGCATATGGGGCATTTCCCCCACCCACTCAGACCCTTAGAATCCTGCTGGGGTCCTGGCTTGGTCCTCTGTCTTTGGGGCCCCCCACTGCTTCATTGGTCCTGTTGGGGGAAAGAAGAAGAGAGGTGGACAGGGATGGATCTCCAAGACTGGAGGATCAGGGGAGGTGTGGAGGATGTCTTCCTCACCCACTCAGTCCCTAGGAAGCCTGCTGGGCCCCCATTCTTGGTCCTCTGGCCTCTGGGGACCCCTCCAACTGCATGGGTCCTAGGGGCATGGGAGGGAGGAAGGGAGGAGGGAGGAAGGTGGACAGTGGTGGGTTGACCCTCTGGGAATGGAGAATCAGGGGGGGCACAGTGGACATTTCCCCTACCCACTCAGGCCCTGGGAAGCCTGATGGGGTCCTGGGCCGGGTCCTCCACATTCCAGGGTCCCATCTGGCTGTCTTGGTTCTGGGTGGGAAAGAAGAGGAGAGATGGATGGGGAGGGACCTTTCAGGATGGGAGGATCGTGGGGAACACTCCTAGCATTTCCCCTGCCCACTCAGGCCCAGGGCACCTGCTGGGGTCCCAGACCTGGTCCTCCAACCTCCAAGGGCAGAGGCACTACTGGGCCTCTCCTGCTGTGCTGAGCCTAAGATGCACCCCACCCAAAGCCAAGGTCTTTTATGGCTTTTTTGTTTTCTCCTCTTTTTTTCCTATTGTGGTTGTTTTATTTTCTGGTTGTTGTTTCATCTATATTTTTATTATTTTCATTTTTTCTAAAATATCTGTTAGTTTTCTAATCTTATTTTATGTTTTACACTTTGTCAGTGTTCAGCTACTTTTTGTCTTCTTCTTTTTTTTTTTTTTTTTTTGCTGCCCCATACAGCTTGTGGGATCTTGGTTCTTGAGCCGGGATTGGGGCAGAGCTCCTGTTGTGAGAGCTCTGAGTCCGAACCACTGGACTAACAGAGAACCTCAGACCCAAGGAAATATTCATCAGAGTGAGGTCTCCCAGAGGTCCTGATCTAGGCACAAAGACCCAGCTCTACTCAACAGCCTACAAACTCCAGTGCTGGAAGCATCAGGCCAAACAACCAGTAAGACAGGAACACAATCCCACCCATCAAAAAAAAAATGAGATGACAAAAAAACACATCATAGATTAAGGAGCAAGGTAAAAACCTACAAGACTAAATAAATGAAGAGGATATAGACAAGCTACCTGAAAAAGAATTCAGAGTAATGATAGTAAAGATGACCCAGAATCTTGGAAATAGAATGGAGGCATGGATTGATAAAACACAAGAAATATTTAACAAAGATCTAGAAGAACTAAAGAACAAACAAACAGAGATGAACAACACAGTAACTGAAATGAAAAATACACTAGAAGGAAGCAAGAATACAAAAACTGAGGCAGGAGAAAGAGTAAGTGAGCTGGAAGACAGAATGGTGGAAATAAATGCTGAGGAGCAGAATAAAGAAAAAAGAAGGAAAAGAATAAAAGAAAATCTCAGAGACCTCTGGGACAACACTAAACGTACCAACATTCAAAATATAGGTGTCCCAGGAGAAAAAGAGAAACAGAAGGGGTTTAAGAAAATATTCAAAGAGATTATAGTGGAAAACTTCCCTAACATGGGAAAGGAAATAGCCACCCAATCCAGGAATCACAAGGAGTTCCATACAGGATAAACCCTAGGAGAAACACACCAAGACACATATTAATCAAACTAACAAAGATTAAAGTCAAAGAAAAAAATATTAAAAGCAGCAAGGGAAAAACAACAAATAACATATAAAAGAATCCCCATAAGGTTATCAGCTGAGTTTTCAGCAGAAACTCTACAGTCCAGAAGGGAGTGGCAGGATATACTTAAAGTAATGAAAGAGAAAAACCTACAACCATGATTAATCATTCAGATTAGACAGGGAAATGAAAAGGGTTACAAACAAGCAAAAGCTAAGAGAATTCAGCATCACAAAAACAGCTTTATAACAAATGGTAAAGGAACTTCTCTAGGCGGGAAACACAAGAGAAGAAAAACACCCACAAAAACAAACACAAAATAATTAAGAAAATGGTAACAGGAACATACATATTGATAATAACCTTGAATGTAAATGGATTAAATACTCTAACCAAAAGGCACAGACTGGCTGAATGGATACAAAAACAAGACCCATATATATGCTGTCTACAAGAGACCCACTTCAGACCTAGGCACACGTACAGACTGGAAGTGAAGGGATGGAAAAATATATTCCATGCAAATGGAAATCAAAAGAAAGCTGGAGCAGCAATACTCATATCAGAAAAAATAGACTTTAAAATAAAGACTGTTACAAGAGATAAGGAGGGACACTACATAATGATCAAGGGATCAATGCAAGAAGAAGATATAAAAATTGTAAATATTTATGCACCCAATATAGGAGCACCTCAATACATAAGGCAAATGCTAACAACCATAAAAGGGGAAACCAAGAGTAGCACAATAATTGTAGGGGACTTTAACAGTCCACTTACACCAATGGACAGATCATCCAAACAGAAAATGAGTAAGGAAACACAAGCTTTAAATGACAAAATAGACCAGATAGAGTTAATTGATATTTATAGGACATTCCACCCAAAAGTGGCAGAAGACACTGTCTTCTCAAGTGCACATGGAACATTCTCCTGGATAGATCACATTTTGGTTCACAAATCGAGCCTCAGAAAAGGAAAAGTGTATAAAGCATCTTTACTGACCACAACATTATGAGATTAGAAATCAATTACAGGAAAAAAAAACTGTAAAACACAAAAATACATGAAGGCTAAACAGTGCACTACTAAATAACCAAGAGATCACTGAAGAAATCAAAGAGGAAATCAAAAAATACCTAGAGAAAAATGACTCTGAAAATGCGAGGACCCAAAACCTATGGGATGCAGCAAAAGCAGTTCTAAGAGAGAAGTTTATAGTAATTGAATCTCATCTCAAGAAACAAGAAACATCTCAAACTTAAAGCAACTAGAGAAAGAAGAACAAAGAAAACCCTAAGTCAGTAGAAGGAAAGAATCATCAAGATCAGGGCAGAAATAAATGAAACAGAAATGAAGAAAACAATAGCAAAGATCAATAAAACTAAAAGTTGGTTCTTTGAGAAGATAAAATTAAAAAATGTAAAGCACACTCATTAAGAAAAAAAGGAGAGGCTACAAATCAATAAAATTAGAAATGAAAAAGGAGAAATCATGACTGACACTGCAGAATTACAAAGGATGATAAGAGACTACCACAAACAACTATATGTCAGTAAAATGGACAACCTTGAAGAAATGTACAAATTCTCTGAAAGGTACAATTTCCCAAGCCTGAACCAGGAAGAATCAGAAAATATAAAGCAACCTATCACAAATAATGAACTTGAAACTGTAATTAGAAATCTTCCAACAAAAAAAATTCCAGAACCAGATGGCTTCACAGGCAAATTCTATCAAACATTTAGAGAAGAGCTAACCCTGATCCTTCTCAAACTCTTAAAAAAATTGCACAGGGAGGAACACTCCCAAATTAGTTCTACAAGGCCACCATTACCATGATAACAAAACCAGACAAATATGTCACAAAAAAAGAAAACTACAAGCCAAAATAACTGATGAACATAGATGCAAAAAATCCTCAACAAAATACTAGCAAACAGAATCCAACAGCACATTAAAGGGATCATACACCATGAACAAGTGAGATTTATCCCAGGAACGCAAGGATTCTTCAATACATGCAAATCAATCAATGTGATACACCATATTAACAAATTAAGGAATAAAAACCATATGATCTTCTCAATAGATGCAGAAGAAGCTTTTGATAAAAATCAACACTCATTTTTAATTGAAAGCATTTCCAATGAGATCAAGAACAAGCAAAGGATGTCCACTCTCACCCTTCTTATTGAACACAGTTTTGGAAGTCATAGACATGGCAGTTAGAGAAGAAAAAGAAATAGAAGGAATACAAATTAGGAAACAAGAAGTAAAACTATCACTGCTTGCAGATGACATGATACTATACATAGAAAATGCTAAAGACACCAGAAAACTACTAGAACTAATCAATGAATTTGGTAAGGTTGCTGGATACAAAACTAATGCACAGAAATCTCTTGCCTTTCTATACACTAACAACAGAAAATCCGAAAGAGAAATTAAGCAAATAATCCCATTTGCCAATGCTACAAAAATAGCAAAGTATCTAGGAAGAAACCTACCTAAGGAGGCAAAAGCCCTGTACTCAAAAAACCATAAAACACTGATAAAAGAAATCAAAGATGACATAAACAGATGGAGAAACATACCATGTTCTTGGATTGGAAGAATCAATATTGTGAAAATGACTATACTACCCAAATCAATCTACAGATTCAATGCAATCCCTGATAAATTACCAATGGCATTCTTCACAGTATTAGAACAAAAATTTTTACAATTTGTATGGAAACACAAAAGACCCCAAATAGCCAAAGTGATCCTGAGAAAGAAAAATTGAGCTGGAGGAATCAGGCTCCCCGACTTCAAAGTATACTACAAAGCTACAGTAATCAAGACAGTATGTTACTGGCACAAAACAGAAATATAGACCAATGGAACATGATGGAAAGCCCAGAGATAAACCGTGCACATGTGGTCACCTAATTTATGACAAAGGAGGCAAGAACATACAATGGAAAAAAAGACAGCCTCGTCAATAAGTAGTGTTGGGAAAACTCGACAGGCTACATGTAAATGAATGGAATTAGAACACTCCCTAACACCATACACAAAAATAAACTCAAAATGGGTTAGAGACCTAAATGTAACACTGGACACTATAAAATTCTTAGAGGAAAACTTAGGAAGAACACTCTTTGACATAAATCACAGCAAGATCTTTTTTGATCCACCTCCTAGAGTAACGAAAATAAAAACCGAAATAAACAAATGGGACCTAATGAAACTTCAAAGCTTTTGCACAGCAAAGGAAACCATAAACAAGACGAAAAGGCAACCCTGTAAATGGGAGAAAATATTTGCAAATGAAGCAACATACAAATGATTAATCTCCAAAATATACAAACAGCCCATGGAGCTCAACATTAAAGAAAAAAAACCCAATTAAAAAATGGGCAGGGCTTCCCTGATAGCACAGTAGTAGAGAATCCACCTCCCAATGCAAGGGACATTGGTTCGACCCCTGGCCCGGGAAGACCCAACATGCCATGGAGCAACTAAACCCATGTGCTACAACTACTGAGCCTGCACTCTAAAGCCCATGCTCCACAACAAGAGAAGCCACCGAAATGAGAAGCCCATGCACCACAAAGAACAGTAACCCCCACTTGCCACAACTAGAAAAAAGCTCTCACACAGCATTGAAGACCCAATGCAGACATAAACAAACAAACAAACAAACAAATAAATAAATAAATAAAAATTAAAAAAATAAAAAATGGGCAGAACACCTAGTCATTTCACGAAAGAAGACATACAGATGGCCAACAAACACATGAAAAGATGCTCAACATCACTAATTATCAGAGAAATACAAATCAAAACTACTATGATGTATCACCTCACACCAGTCAGAATGGCCATCACCCAAAATTCTACAAACAATAAATGCTGGAGTTGGTGTGGAGAATAGGGAACCCTTTTGCCCTGTTGGTTGGAACATAAATTGATACAACTACTATGGAGAACTGTATGGAGGTTCCTTAAAAAACTAAAAATAGAACTACCATATGAACCAGAAATCCTACTACTGGCATATACCCTGAGAAAACCATAATTCAAAAGGACACATGTACACCAGTGTTCATTGCAGCACTATTTACAATCACCAGGACAAGAAAGCAACCTAAATGTCCATCAACAGATGAATGGATAAAGAAGATGTAGTACATACATCTTACACATACTCATACACAGAATATTACTCTGTCATAAAAAGGAACAAAATTTGGTCATTTGTAGAGATGTGGATGGACCTAGAGTCTGTCATATAGAGTGACGTAAGCCAGAGAGAGAAAAACAAATTTTGTATATTAAAGCATGTATGTGGAATCTAGAGAAATCATACAGATGAACATATTTGTAGGGCAGAAATAGCGACTTAGACATAAAGAACAGACATTTGGACATAAGTGGGGGAGAAGTGGGACTAATTGTGAGATTAGGATTGATATATATACACTGCTATGCGTACAATAGATAGTTAATGGGGACATATTATAAAGCACAGGAAGCTCAGCTCAGTGCTCTGTGACGACCCAGATGAGTGGGATGGGGGTGGGTGGGAGGGAGGTCTAAGAGGGAAGAGATATATGTATACATATAGCTTATTCACTTCAATGTACAGCAGAACCTAACACAATACTGTAAAGCAATTATACTCCAAAATTAAAATAAAATAAAATAAATAAAATGAAGCAGAGGAAAAAAGATAGAAAAAAATAAAATAAAAGGAAAAATTGATAAATGAAAAAAAAAGAGCTTGGTGGGATCTCAAAAAACAAAATGGTTCTGAAGAACTTAGGCAGAGGACAGGAATAAAGATGCAGACATAGAGAATGGACTTGAGGACACAGAGAGGGGGAAGGGTAATCTGGGACGAAGTGAGAGAGTGGCATGGACATATATACACTACCAAATGTAAAGTAGATAGCTAGTGGGAAGAAGCTTCATAGCACAGGGAGATCAGCTCAGTGCTTTGTGTCCACCTAGAGGGGTGGGATAGGGAGGGTGGGAGGGAGACGCAAGAGGGAGGAGATATGGGGATAAATGTATATGTATAGCTGATTCACTTTGTTATACAGCAGAAACTAACACACCATTGTAAAGCAATTATACTCCAATAAAGATTTTTTTTAAAAAAAGAGCTTGGATATTACTTTAATTAATACAGAAAGCCATTGGAGGGTTTTAAGAAATATTACCCTTGCTGTTATTTGGAAAATATATTGAGAGTGGGTAAAAGTGGAAACAGAGGGACCAATTAGGATACTGAAGTAGTAGACCAGAGAGATGGTAGAGCAGATGGAGAGAAGTATCCATACTCATTATATGGTTTGGAAGTAGACCTAATAGGACAGACTGGTGGGTAGAAATAAGAAGGAACACTTATTTTGTCACCTACTTTTTAACCTAATCTATAAACAACCCTGTAAGGAAGATGGAATTACCCCCACTAGAGGATTTTCAGTAGGGAAGTGATATGCTCTAACTTACATTGCTTAAAAATGCTTTCACTTTCATTATCTCAACATCCATAAAGATCTCTGCAGTAGGTAGGATGAGGACTGTGCCCTCCTTATTCCCTGCCATTTTACAAGTGGGGAACCTAAGACTCAAATATCTGATCCTGATTTGTAACTCTTATCACTGATTTTGAATACAGGAACCGTGTTCACTCCAGCTGTTGGAATTACCCCTCAGATCCTCAAGAGGTAGGTGTAACCCATTTCCTGATTGTTGTAGCTCTCCAGGATGTGTTATCCATAACACACTGAGATCACAGGCTAGTAACCGTCATCCCAAAGGCCAACTCAGGAAATACTCTCAAGCACCTGTGTTTGGCTTCTTTCAAGGTATATAGGGTTTATCTAGGAAAAGACCATTTTAACTTACCTGAGCTAGGGCATGGAAATATATGCGAATGAGGAGAAATGTAAGTACCAGAGCTATCTAAGTCCCTAGAGCTCCCACAGTACCCTGTGCTCCCCTCTCTCAGGGTACTGATCACACTATTTGGTTCTCTTCCGTTTCCTTGCCCCACTGAAAGATAAGTCCTCACATAGGACCTAAGTCAGTAAATATTGGTTGATGGCATGCATAAAAAATACAAAAGAATCTTGAAATTTAACCTTCCCCTTTTGCTTTGTAGAATATTATCTACACTAGCATAATTTGGGTTATATGAACTTGCAAATTTGGCCATTCAGTGTTCTACCTCAATATTACAGCTGTTTCTTCAACTTCCCAACTTGGTAGCAAAATGTGAGATATATTGTTTTTCTACTTACCAGCATTGCCTTGCTGGAGTAGTCTAATTATGAGATGTAATACCAGCTAAGTCAACTCACTCTCCTCTTGTTCTTGCTTACCCCCATCAAAACACTCATTAGCTTGTACTATAATTGTTTGTTTACTTGGCATTATCTCACTTGACTAATATTTCCCACCCTCTTTAAGATCTAGGACCATGCCATGCATGTGCACAATTCGAGAGACCCCATCGCCTGGAGCAGATAAGGCACTAGTGTCTGCTGAACACTCTGCCACTCTCTGCTGAGATACATCTTCTCCTAACATTCATATTTATTTCCTAAAGTGTCTTCACTTTTTCTCCTCACACTGACTTCACACATGATTTGATATCCTCTACAATAGACAGGCATACTTCCTCCTTTTATTGCCAAACTTCAAAGAGAAGCCCCCAACTGGATGTCTCTATTTCCAACCACTTGTGCTCTTTCTGTTAGACAATCTAGTTTCAAACTCCACTAATCTAATGAATTCTTGAAGATTGTATTTAAAAGCTTCTTGTCAAATTCAGGGTCCTTTTTGATATTCTTTCTCTTCAAGTCATTTATAGTATTTGAGAGTGGGGATAACCCTTGTTCTTCAAAATCTCCTCCCTTACAAAATGTAAAATAGGTTAGTAACTCTTAGCTACACAGGATGGTTTGTTATGAGGCTTAAATGAAATCATATATATACACAGGCTCTGATAACACAGGTGCTCTGCCTTTAACATTTGTAGAGCTTGGATCAAGAATAGAAATGGAGGTCCATATATCATATGTCTAAATATTTACAGGTTATTAATCAAGTTGACTAACTTGAATAAAATGTTAATATCTCCTACTTTGACAAATACATCTTTATAACAACTTTGAAGCCCAGATTCGAATGTAGAATTCTTGTACTTCTGATAGTTCCATGCCAAAATGTGCTGGCATGTGGGAGAGCTATCTCTCAGCCTTCAGTACATCCCTTTTATCTTCCCATGATTGGCTCTGCTCTATACTGAGAAGGGCCTTGCATGTGCACATGTGGGCCCCTGGAATGTGGTCTGAAAGAAGAGGTGTAGTCTCTTTGTGGGCATGTCCCCTTGTCCTTGTAGACTATTCACTCTGTGGGGAAGATTGTACCTAGAGAAAGGCTAGAACAGGGACTCAAAATGCTGGGTGGCATTACCTGGCCCATTGTAGATATTCAATAAATGGTAGCTAATATGAATATGGTTACTTCCTTTTTGCTATCAATGGTGAATTTTATTTTTAAATCACTTTATTGAAGCAAAATTTGTACATATTTAATATATACAACTCAGTGAGTTTGAATATAAATACAAAGCAGCGAAACCATTACCACCAATGCCATAGACATAGCCATTAAAGTTACCTCCTACTCCTTTTATTATTACTATTTTTTTGTAATTAAAACACGTACTATAAGATCCACCCTCTTAGCAAGTTGTAAGTTGGAAATTTTGGTTATTTTTTAAATCATTTATTCCTCTTATAATCTCTATCTGGTCAGCAAGCATGCCAAGCATGGTTCTGTGGCTGAATGTTAAATGTTCAACTGGTTGGAAAGGGAATTTCTTCTCTTCAATTTCAGCACCAGAGTTGTTAGAGTGGAAAGGATGATCTATGAAGTGGACAAAAAAAGAACATCTTACCATATTAAGTGGCTTCTTTAGGTACTAGTGTTTGTACAAGGTTGGCAACAATAGCAGCACAATATGTTGCAGGACACCTAAATACCTGGAGACCATGTGAGAACCTAAAGGAAGGAATTGGACTGTGGGACAATGTAACCAAGGGTATGTCCCCTTGGCCCTGTAGACTATTCACTCTGTGGGAAGATTGTACCTAGAGGAAGGCTAGAACAGGGCCTCAAAATCCTGGGTGGCATTGCCTGGCCCATTGTAGATATTCAATAAATGGTAGCTAATATGAATATAATTATTTTTTTTTGCCATCAATGATGAATTTTGTTTTTAAACACTTTATTTATTAATGTGTTTTGGCTGCAAGAAGTAGAAAACAGACTCAAAGAAGCTAAATTAAGAACCTCTATTGGTTTGTATAACTTTAAGTAGAGAAGATGGCTTCAGGGTTGGCTTTATCAAGTCTTAGGTACTTTTCTTAAATAAATAAATGGAAATAAATTTGATAATGATTAGTTATTTAAATTCAATATACCCCAAATCTTATTAACCATCTTTCATCTAAATCTACCTCACACCCAATTTTTCCCATTCTTGCCAGTAGCGGCACCAATGACCCAGTCACTTAAACTAGAAACTTTGGAGTCTTTTGGGGATCTTTTTTGTTTATCCATATGTTACTTAGCTGTACACTCTCTGTATGCAGACACACTCTTCAACTTGGATTTTCTCATAGTGGCAAAATGTTTGTAGCACTTTCCAGCACACACTGAGATGTCCAGAAATAGAGTATAATCATTTCTGGAATTATTTTTTCCTTTCCTAAAAATCTCCAATAAACCTCTCCTTACATTTCATTGGCCTGAGTTGGCACACATGTTCATTCCTGAGCCAGCCACTGGCTAGGAGAATGGTATGGGTTTACTGGTTTACGCCTAGGTCTCTGAATCAACTATTGTGGCGAAGGGGATAAGACCCACAGACTAGTCTATACCAGCCCTGGTGCTGAAGTTGATGTTGGAGTGGGAGCTGAGGTTGGGTTGGCTTCTTCTGAGTCCCAGGATTGCTTGAGGGAAGAGATGGATACTGAAAGAACATCAGGTGTGTAGAAAGGGGAGAAAAGATATTAGGTAGGTACCAATAATGTCTATTACATGTCCTTTGATCCAGAGGGAAACTTTTAGACAGGATGGGTTTTCTAGAGATCTGTATCTTGGACAGAAATCAAAGATCAGTTGTTTTTGTTACAGGTTAGTGTATGTGGTGTGTGTGTGTGTGATGATTTTGTACTCAAGTTTGGAAACTCTGCTTATACTCAGCCTATTATAATTGGCATTGCAGTTTAGAAAATTTTGTCATATTGCATTTGCTTAAACTCCCCAGTGGCTACCCAGTGCTTGACAGAATAATGTTCTAAACACTCAATTTGGCATTCACATTCCCAACCTATCATCTCCTGCTGTTAGCCATCATCATTATCATTATTATCATCATCAAAACCTTGATGTGTTTTGTATAACTTGTATAACTGTGTTAGCTAGCTTACATGAATTATCTAATTCATTTAATTTTAATCTTAATTATGCACAAATGATTCCCATTTTATAAATGAAAGAAAGGAGATTCATAGGTTACATAACTTGTCCAAACTTCTCCAAAGTTGTAAAGGCTTTAACTACCATGTTATTTGGTCTTCCTGCCTTATGCAGGCCACTGTCCCCTAAAACAAAGCTCGATTTATTTAATCCTTGAAATTTTCCGGATAAATTTCTATTTCTAAAGTTAAGTTATGGCAATCCTTTCTCCTAGAATGCCCTTCTCAGCTGAATCCAAAATGTCCACAATGTGAAGATACAATTCCTTCAGAAAGATCATTTTCCTGACCTAATGCACGCACGCATGCGTGCACACACACACACACACACACACACACGCATACACATCCTCTGGGAACGTTTCCTTGTGACCCATCCACTTGTAATTACTTGTTCAATGTCTTACCTTCTCTTGCCAGACTATATCATCCACCAGGAAAGAGATCAAGCCTGTCTTTTTGACTTCTGTGTCTGTAATGTGTACACGTAGTAGGCACTCAACAAATATTTGTGGAATGAGTGAATTTTGACTGTCAAGTTATGGGTACAGTGTACTATACCTTTAAAACTAGTGGAAGATTGCTTAAAGATGTGGGGCTCCTGGTCTTCTAAATATTTCTTGTCACTACAGAATAGTTTAACTCCATATACTTTCCTCAAAAATTATCCCCACCACATTGAATCTTAGATTGTTTCCTTTGGAATCTGGTTTGGTGCCTAATCTCAGCTCTTGGTATCTGACCAGATTCAGTTTGCTTATTCTTTCCTGCCTCACTCCTCTTGTCAAGTGCTTGAGCTTCACAGAGCCCCATTATTCTATGTACCTTAAGAACTTCACTTGGCTTGGGTCAGTGTGAATGGAGGGGACAAATGCTCCGAGCTTAATGCCAGCTTCTTAAATAAGGAATATGAGCCATATCAGTCTGAAATGTGTACTTATATTTGAAGACATTTTCAGCTCTCAAGTTTCACAAAATTACCTCAGTATATTACCATAGACCTTAGATTACATTACAGTTGAAATTTGAGGTAGGGGTCCACAGGATATCGGGAAGATAATAGAATAGTATTCTACCATCTTCCCCACACAGAACATTGATTTTGATCTCTCCTGGCTGAGAGTATCTTTGTGGAAGCCCAAGGTTTCATTTGAGAAGTTCCAGCACACCGTTGGAGCAAATATCCAAGTATAGATACGTTGAAGAGGGTAAAAAGAACCATTTCACTTTAACTACAACACTCTTCCCCAAAGGTAGCACAGTTCAGTTCTAAGATAGACATCCTCAGTCCATGATTTCTCCCATGGGGGAAAGTATAGCATGGTAAGTGAGTGCCTGGCTTCCCCTGCCATGTGAGGTGTTGCCCAAGAGCCCACTTATTTCTCCTCTGATGCAAAATAATGAGGTGATAAGCATGGCCAAAGGGTTGAGAGACCATGGGAGAACAGCAAAGAAGGCTCCGAACTTATCAAAGGGCTGTGGAACCTTCCAACTGTCTCATGGACTCCATCAGGAGACCCACCCATGAGCTGTTTGGGACACCTCACCTGTGAACACAACCAACTAGTCCTAATGTTCTGTACATCTCATGCACTCCCTGTGACTGGTTCCTTGTGTGCAACCCTGAAGACATCAAATGCAAGCCGTTGCAAATGGCTCACAAGCACACACAGAAAATCAGCTTGATTCTGTGGGATTGGGATAAGGCAGACAAACTTGAACAGTTCAGGGCGTCACCTTATGGAAAACAAACAAGAGATTCTCAGCATTCAACCTGGCTTTGCATAATCAAAAGAAGGCACACAATATTAAGAATTGCTCACCAAGAGGAAATAAGAGGTGTGGAGCAGGCACATCCATAGACTATGTCTCAGAGACTCTTAGAATCACTAGCCAGGCTGATTGGTGAAGCTTTACTTTCCTAAAGTCAGTCAGTAAAGACTGGAGGAGGTGATTGCTTCTACAAACGAAAAGACAGCTACACAAAACTGCAAGGAACATTAAAAAACAAGGACGGGACTTCCCTGGTGGTGCAGTGGTTGAGAGTCCGTCTGCCGATGCCGGGGACATGGGTTCATGTCCCGGTCCAGGAAGATCCCACATGCCATGGAGTGGCTGGGCCCATGAGTCATAGCTGCTGAGCCTGCACGTCCAGAACCTGTGCTCCACAATGGGAGAAGCCACAACAGTGAGAGGCCTGCGTACCGCAAAAAAAAAAAAAAAAAAAAAAAAAAAACACCAAGGAAACATGTTTCCATGTAAGGAACATAATAATTTTCCAGTAACTGACCCCAAAGGAATAGAGATCTACAAATTGCCCAGCAAAGAATTCAAAACAATTATTTTAAGGAAGCTCAAATAGCTACAACATAACACAGTTAAATAACTCAATGAAATTGGGAAAATAATACATGAACAAAATCATAAGTTCAGCAAAAAGTAGACATCATAAAAAGGAACCATATAGAAATTCTGGAGCTAAAGAATACAATGAATGAAATGAAAAATGCCATAGAAAGTATCCACAACAGACTTGATTAAGCAGAAGAAAGAATCTGTGAACGATAGCAGAGTTTATTTAAAATTATCCAGTCAGAGAAGAAAAAAGAATGAAAATGAATGAATAACACTTATGGGATTAATGGAACAACATCATAAAAACAAAAACATGTATTATGGTTCTTCCAAAAGAAGAACAGACAAAGCATGTGAGCATAAAGCTTATTTAAATAAATAATGGCTGAAAACTTCCCATATATGAGGAGAGATATGGGACAACATCAAAAAAGTAATACATGTATTATGGGACTTCCAGAAGGAGAAGAGACAAAGAAAGAGAGCATAAAGATTATTTAAAGAAATAATGGCTAAAAATTTCCCAAATCTGAGGAGAGATATGGACATCTAGTTACATAAAGCTCAGAGATACCTAAACAGTTTCAACCCAAAGATGACTTATCTGAGACACATTATAATCAAATAATCAAAAATTAAAGGAAAAGGTAATTTTGAAATCACCAAAAGCAAAGAGACTTGTTGTATACAACAAATAGTTGTGGAATGAGTGAATTTTGACTGTCAAGTTATGGGTTCAGTGTACTATGCCTTTAAAACTACTAGAAGATTGCTTAAAGATGTGGTTTACTCCTGTAAGGTTATCTGTGGTTTCTCAGCAGAAACCTTGTGGGCAAGTAGAGAGTGGTATAACGTATTCAAATACCTAAAGAAAAAATAAATGCAAAAAAAGAGAATATTTTAACTGGCAAAGTTATCCTTCATAAATGAAGGAAAAATAACAGTTTTCCCAGATAAATAAAAGCTGAGAGACTGCAACACCGCTAAGCCTGTCTTACTAGAAATGCCAAAGGGACTTCAAGCTGAATTGAGAAGATGCTAATTAGTAACATGAAAACATATGGAAGTAAAAAAACCTCACTGTTAAAATAAGTGTATAGTCAAATTCAGACTATTCTAATACTCTAAGGGTGGTGTGTAAATCACTTTAACTTCTAAGATAAAGGTTAAAATACAAAATATTAGAAATAGGAAAGCTACAATAATTTGTTAATGGATACACAATAAAAAATGTACATTGTGACATCAAACAGACCTACTACAGAATGGACTTTAGGATATGGGGAGGGGGAAAGGTAAGCTGTGACAAACTGAGAGAGTGGCATGGACATATATACACTACTAAACGTAAAATAGATAGCTAGTGGGAAGCAGCCGCATAGCACAATGACATCAGCTCGGTGCTTTGTGACAACCTAGAGGGGTGGGATAAGGAGGGTGGGAGGGAGAGAGACACAAGAGAGAAGACATATGGGAACATATGTATATGTATAACTGATTCACTTTGTTACAAAGCAGAAACTAACACACCATTGTAAAGCAATTATACTCCAATAAAGATGTAAAAAAATAAAATAAAATAAGTAAATTAAAGTGACATACTTCAAAAAAAGTGAATGAAATATGGGTGGAAGAAAGTAAAAGTTTAGTTTCAGCCTGCTATCAAAATTAAATTATCAACCTAAGTAGACTGTTATAAGGTATTTTATGTAAGCCTTATGGGAACCACAAAGAAAAAACCTATAGTAGATACAAAAAAAGAAAAAGAGAAGTAAATCAAAGCATGACATTACAAAAAAAAAATCAAATCACAAAGGAAGACAACAAGATGTGCCCAATATCAGAGGACCTAAGTATGTAAAGCAAATATTAACAGAAATAAAGGGAGAAATATATAGCAATAAAATAATAGTAGGGGACTTCCATACCCCACTTTCAACAATGCATAGATCATGCAGAGAGAAAATCAATAAAGAAATACTGGACTTGAACTGCACTTTAAATCAAAGAGACTTAATAGACATATATATAACATTCCATCCAGCGGCAGCATACACATTCTTCTCAATTGCACACAGAACATTCTCAAGGATACATTGTATCTTATGACCGAAAACACGTCTTAACAAATTTAAGACTGAAATCATATCAAGTATCTTTTTTGTGACCACAATGTTATAAAAGTAGAAGTCAGTAAAATGACAGAAACTGAAACATCCACAAATATTTGGAACTTAAATAATACACACCTGAACAACCAGGGCATCAAAGAAGAAATCTAAAGAGAAATTTTAAAAATCTTGAGACAAACAAAAGGGAAACATAACATGCTAAAACTTATGGAGTGCAGTAAAATCAATTCTAAAAAGGAATTTTCATAGTGATGAACATTTTATTAAGAAAAAATCTCAAATAAACAACCAAACATTATATACCTTAAGAAATAAGAAAATGGAGAAAAAACTAAGCACAAAATTAACAGATGAAATGTTTAAATATCAGAGAAGAAATAAATGAAAGAAGCTATAAAAACAATAAAAAGTTAAAGTAAATTGAGAGTAGGTTTTCTGTAAGATAAACAAAATTGACAATCCTTTACTAGATTACAAAAAAGGAGAGAAGACTTAAATAAAATCAGAAATTCAAGATGAGGCATTCCAACTGATATGATAGGAATACTAAATATTATAAGATAAGCATATGATAACAAATTGGATAACCCAGAAGAAACTGACAAATTGCTACAAACATACAGCATACCAAGATTGATTCAGGGAGAAACAGAAAATTTGAATAGACCAATAATTACTGAGATTGAATCAGTAATCAAAAACTCCCAATAAACGTGGCACAGTGGTTGAGAGTCCGCCTGCCGATGCAGGGGACACGGGTTCATGCCACAGTCCGGGAGGATCCCACATTCCACAGGGCAGCTGGACCCATGAGCCATGGCCACTGAGCCTGCACGTCCGGAGCCTGTGCTCCGCAACGGGAGAGGCCACAACAGTGAGAGGCCTGCATACCGCAAAAAAACAAACAAACAAACTCCCAAAAGAAAAGACCACTACCAGATAGCTTGACTTCCCAAAGCATCAAGAGGAAAGAACACCCCCAAACTCATTTTATAAGTTGAAAATTACCTTCATACCAAAAGGTAGACAAGACCATTGATAGAAAAGAAAATTACAGGCCAATATCCCTGATGAACATAGGTGCAAAAATCCTAAAGAAAATTCTACCAAACCAATTCAACAACACATTAAAAAGATGATACACCATGATCAAGTGAGATTTAGCCCTGGGATGGTTCAACATATGTAAATCAATAAATTTGATATACAACATGAACAGAATGAAAGATAAAAAATCATATGATCATTTCAAAATATGCAGAAAAAGCATTGCACAAAATGCAACCTTCTTTCATGATAAAAACTCTAAACAAATTTGTTACAGAATGAATGTACCTCAACATAATAAAGGGTATATATGACAGGCCCTTAGCTAACATCATATTCACTGCTGAAAGTTGAAAGCTTTTCCTCTAAATACAGAAACAAGACAAGGATGCCCACTCTTGCCAGTTCTGTTCAACATGGTACAACCCAGAGAAATTAAGGAAAAAAAGATATAAATGACTATGTTGCACAAAGCAATCTACAGAGTCAATGCAATCCCTATCAAATTACCAACGGCACTTTTCAAAGAATTAGAAAAAATTTTTTAAATTTGTATGGAAACACAAAAGACCCTGAACACCCAAAGCAATCTTGAGAAAGAAAAACGGAACTGGAGGAATCAGTCTCCCTGACTTCAGGCTATATACTACAAAGTTACAGTAATCAAGAGAGTATGGTACTGGCACAAAAACATAACTATAGATCAATGGAAAATGAGAGAAAGCCCAGAGATAAACCTACACACCTATGGTCACCTAATCTATGAAAAAGGAGGCAAAAATATGCAAAGGAGAAAAGCCAACCTCTTCAATAAATGGTGCTGGGAAAACTGGTCGGCTACATGTAAAAGAATGAAATGAAAACACCCACTAACACCATACACAAAAATAAACACAAAATGGATTAAAGACCTAAATGTAAGGCCAGAAACTATAAAACTCATAGAGGAAAACATAGGCATAATACTCTTTGACATAAATCACAACATCTTTTTTGACCTACCTCCTAGAGTAATGAAAATAAAAACAAAAATAAACAAATGGACCTAATTAAACTTAAAAGCATTTGCACAGCAAAGGAAACCATAAACAAAATGAAAAGACAACCCTCAGAATGGGGGAAAATATTTGCAAATGAAGCAACCAACAGGGGATTTACCTGCAAAATATACAAATAGCTCATGCAGCTCAATGTCAAAAAAACAAGCAACCCACTTATAAATGGGTGGAAGATCTAAATAGACATTTCTCCAAAGAAGACATACAGCTGTCCAACAAACACATGAAAAGATGTTCAACATCATTAATTATTAGAGAAATGTAAATCAAAATTACAATGAGGTATCACCTCACACCAGTCAGAATGGCCATCATCAAAAAATCTACAAACAATAAATGCTGGAGAGGGTGTGGAGAAAAGGGAACCCTTCTGCACTGTTGGTGGGAATGTAAATTGATCCAGCCACTATGGAGAAATGTATGGAAGTTCCTTTAAAAATGAAAAATAGAATTAGCATATGATTCAGCAATCCCACTCCTGGGCATATACCCAGATAAAACCATAATTCAAAAAGGTACAGGAACCCCAATGTTCATTGCAGCACTATTTACAATAGCCAGGACATGGCAGCAACCTAAATATCCATAAACAGAGGAATGGATAAAGAAGATATGGTACATATATATAATGGAATATTACTCAGCCATAAAAAGGTATGAAATTGGGTCACTTGTAGAAACGTGGATGGACCTAGAGACTGCCATACAGAGTGAAGTAAGTCACAAAGAGAAAAACAAATATCATATATTAATGCGTATATGTGGAATCTAGAAAAATGGTATAGGTGATTGCATTTGCAAAGCCGAAGTAGAGACACAGATGTAGAGAACTAATGTATGGATACCAAAGGAGAAGGTGGAGGTGGGAGGAATTGGGAGATTGGGATTGACATATATACACTATTGATACTATGTATAAAATAGATAACTAATGAGAACATACTCTAGAGCACTGGGAACTCTACTTAATGCACTGTGGTGACCTAAATGGGAAGGAAATCCAAAAAAGAGTGGACATATGTATATGTATAGGTGATTCATTTTGCTGTACAGTATAAACTAACACAACATTGTAAAGCAATTATACTACAATAAAAATTAATTAAAAAAAATAAAAGCTGTCCAAATCAGAAATGAAGAAATAAAGTTGTCTCGGCAGATGACATGATATTTCACTTAGAAAATTCTAAAGACTCCACAAAAAATGTTAAAACAATAAACTAAGTCAGAAAAGTTGCAGGATACAAAATCAACATACAAAAATCAGTTGCATTTCTATATATTAACAATGAATGAGCTAAAAAAGAAATTAAGAAAATCCCATTTACAATAGCATGAAAAGAATAAAATATTTGGTACTACTTCAAGCAATATACAGAGTTAATGCACTCTCTATCAAAATTCCAATGGCAATTTTCGTAGAAATAGAAAATACAATCCTACAATTTGTAGGGAAGCAAAAAACAGCATGAATAGACCATGCAATCTTGATAAAGAAGAACAAAGCAGGAGGCATCACACTCTCTGATTGCAAACTGTATTACAAAGGTACAGTAATCAAAACAGTATGGTACTGACATAGAAGAAGACACATAGCCCAATAGAACACAATAGAAATCCCAGAAGCAAACCTACACATATATGGTCAAATAACCTTCAACAAAGGCACCAACAATACACAATGGGGAAAGGATAGTCTTTTCAATAAATGGTGTTAGGAAAACTGGATATTCACATTCAGAAGAGTAAAATTGCAGTCTTATTTTACACTATACACAAAATTTCAACTGAAAATGGATTAAAGGCTTAAATATAAGCCCTGAAACCATAAAAACTTTGGAAAAGAAAATAGGGGGAAAGCTCCTCGTCGATGATCTTGCCAATGATCATCATTTTTTGCGTTTGACACTAAAAAGCACAGAAAACAAATGTAAAAATAAACAAGTGGGTGAAACAACATCAAACTAAAGAGTTTCTGTACTGAAAAAGAAACGACCAGACAAATGAAAATGCAACCTGTGGAAGGGATAAAATATTTGCAAACCACACATACTATACAGGGGTAATATCCAAAATATATAAAGAACTCTAAATGTCAAGACCAATAAAATAAATAATCCAATTAAAAATGGGTTCAGAACCTGAATAGATCCTTTCCCAAAGAAGACACACAAATGACCAACAGGTATTTGAAAGTATGCTCAGCACCACTAATCATCATGGAAAAGCAAATCAAAACCACAAAATATCTAACACTTGTTAGAATGGCTATCATCAAAAGTACAAATGATAATGTGTTGGTGAGTACGTAGAGAAATAGGGACCTTTGTACATTGTTGGTGAGAATGTAAATTGGTACAGCCATTATGGAAAACAGTATGCAGATTACTCAAAAAAATTAAAAATTAAACTACCATTTCCCTATTCTGGCTACATGTCCAAAAGAAGTAACATCCCTATATCAAAGAGGTATATCCACTTATATGTTTATTGCAGCATTATTCATGGTAGCTGAGATACAGAAACAAACTAAGTGTTCATTGATGGATGAATTAATTTAAAAAAATGTGACACATATATTTTTGTTTGTTTGTTTGTTTGTTTGTTTTCCTTTTTTGCGGTACACGGGCCTCTCGCTGCTGCGGCCTCTCCCGCTGTGGAGCACAGGCTCCGGACACGCAGGCCCAGCAGCCACGGCTCACGGGCCCAGCTGCTCCGCGGCACGCGGGATCCTCCCAGACCGGGGCATGAACCCACGTCCCCCGCATCGGCAGGCAGACTCCCAACCACTGCGCCACCAGGGAAGCCCCATATATGTTTTTAAAATTTTATTTACTTATTGTTATCTGGCAGGTTCTTAGTAATTATCTATTTTATACATATTAGTGTATATATGTCAATCTCAATTTCCCAATTCATCCCACCACCACTCCATCCACATTGCTTTCCGCCTTGGTGTCCATACGTTTGTTCTCTACATCTGTGTCTCTATTTCTGCCTTCCAAACTGGTTCATCTGTGCCATTTTTCTAGATTCCACATATACGCATTAACATGATATTTGTTTTACTCTTTGGAACTTACTTCACTCTGTATGACAGTCTCTAGGTCCATCCATGTCTCTACAAATGACCCAATTTCGTTCCTTTTTATGCATGAGTAATATTCCATAGTATATATGTACCACATCTTCTTAATCCATTCATCTGTCGATGGGCATTTAGGTTGCTTCCATAACCTGGATACTGTAAATAGTGTTGCAATGAACATTGAGGTGCACGTGCCTTTTTGTATTACAGCTTTCTCTAGGTATATGCCCAGGAGTGGGATTGCTGGGTCATATGGGAATTCTATTTTTTTTTGTTTGTTTTTAGAGAACCTCCGTACTGTTCTCCATAGTGGCTCTATCAATTTACATTCCCACCAAGAGTGTAGGAGGGTGCCCTTTTCTCCACAACCTCTCTAGCATTTGTTGTTTCTAGATTTTCTGATGATGACCATTCTAACCGGTGTGAGATGAGACCTCATTGTACTTTTGATTTGCATTTCTCTAATAATTAGTGATGTTGAGCAGCTTTTCATGTGCCCCTTGGCCATCTGTTTGTCTTCTTTGGAGAAATGTCTATTTAGGTCTTCTGCCCATTTTTGGATTGGGTTGTTTGTTTTTTTAATATTGAACTGTATGAGCTGTTTATATATTTTGAAGATTAATCCTTTTTCCATCGATTCATTTGCAAATATTTTCTCCCATTCTGAGGGTTGTCTTTTCATCTTGTTTATAGTTTCCTTTGCTGTGCAAAAGCTTTTATGTTTCATTAGGTCCCATTTGTTTATTTTTGTTTTTATTTCCATTACTCTAGGAGGTGGCTCAAAAAGATCTTGCTGTGATTTATGTCAAAGAGTGTTCTTCCTATGTTTTACTGTAAGAGTTTTATAGTGTCTGGTTTACATTTAGGTCTCTAATACATATTAAGTTTATTTTTCTTTATGGTGTTAGGGAGTGTTCTAATTTCATTCTTTTACATGTAGTTGTCCAGCTTTCCCAGCACCACTTATTGAAGAGATTGTTATTTCTCCATTGTGTATCCTTGCCTCCTTTCTCATAGATTAGTTGACCATAGGTACATGGGTTTATCTCTGGACTTTCTATCTGTTCCACTGATATATATTTCTGCTTTTGTGCAAGTACCATATTGTCTTAATTACTGTAGCTTTGTAGTATAATCTGAAGTCAGGGAGCCTGATTCCTCCAGCTCCATTTTTTTTCCCTCAAGATTGCTTTTGCTATTCGGAGTCTTTTTTGTCTCCATACAAATTTTAAGATTTTTTGTTCTAGTTCTGTAAAAAATGCCATTGGTAATTTGATAGGGATTGCTTTGGGTAGTATAGTCATTTTCACAGTGTTGATTCTTCCAATCCAAAACAAGGTATATCTCTCCATCTGTTTGTATCATCTTTGATTTCTTTCATCAGTGTCTAGTTTTCTGAGTACAGGTGTTTTACCTCCTTAGGTAGGTTTATTCCTAGGTATTTTATTCTTTTTCTTGCAATGGTGAATGGGATAGTTTCCTCAATTTCTCTTTCTGAGCTTTTGTTGTTAGTGTATAGGAATGCAAGAGATTTCTGTGATTTAATTTTGTATCCTGAAACTTTACCAAATTCACTGATTACCTCTAGTAGTTTTCTGGTGGCATCTTTAGGATTATCTATGTATAGTACATATATGTTATATATAAAATGTTATACACACATATATATAATATATGCAGTGGAATATTATTCAGCCTTAAAAAAGGAAATTCTGCCATTTGCAACACTGAAGAGACCAAAGGACATTATGCTATGTGAGATAAGTGAGACACAGAAAAACAAATACTTTTATGTGGATTCTAAATACAAAACAAAACAAACAACAAAACCCCCACAAACCTGGAGTCTTACAAATAGAGAGTAAGGGAGTAGGTAGAATGTGTGGTGATTACCAGGGATGGAGATGGGAGAGGAGTAAATAAGGAGGTGTCTTGTAAAGGGTACAGGCATTCCTTGAAGATACTGTGGGTTCAGTTCCAGATCACCACAATAAAGTGAATATTACAGTAAGCTTAGTCACATGAAATTTTTGGTTTCTTCATGCATATCAAATTTATGTTTATACTACACTAGACTATTAAGGTTGCAATAGCATTATGTCTAAAAAGCACTACGTACATACTTCAATTTTAAAAAAAATATATTGTTAAAAAAATGATAATCATTATCTGAGCCATCAGCAAGTTGTGAACTTTTTGCTTGTGGAGGGTCTTTCTTCAATGTTGATGGATGCTGATTGATCAGGGTGGTGGTTACTGGAGATTGGGGTGGCTGTGGTAATCTATTAATATAAGACAACAATGGAAAATTCCCTGGCAGTTCAGCGGTTAGGACTTTGTGCTTTCACTACTGAGGGCCCAGGTTCAATCTCTGATCAGGGAATTAAGATTACACAGCCACATGGCAAGGCCAAAAAAGTAAATAAAATAAAATAAAATAAATATATAAGACAACAGTGAAGTTTGCCTCATAAATTGACTTTTCCTTTCATGATTTATCTGTAGCATGCAATGCTGTTTGATAGCATTTCACACAGTCTGGAACTTCTTTCAAAATTGGAATCAGTGCTCTCAAATCCTGTCACTGGTTTATCAAGTAAGTTTATGTAATGTTCTAAACCCTTTATCATATCAACAATCCTCACAGCATCTTCACTAGGAGTCGGTTTCATCTCAGGAAACCACTTTCTTTGCTCAGCCAGAAGAAGCAGCTTATCAGTCATTTATCATGAGATTGCAGCAATTCAGTCATGTCTTTAGGCTCCACTTCTAATTCTAGTTCTCTTGCTATTTCCACCACATCTGCAATTACTTCCCCCACTGAAGTCTTGAACCCCTCAAAGTCATCCATGAGGATAGAAATCTTCTTCCAAACTCCCGTTAATGTTGATATTTTGACCTTTTCTCATGAATCACGAATGTTCTTAATGACATCTAGAATGATGAATCATTTCCAGAAAGTTTTTAATTTACTTTGCTCTGATCCATCAGAGGAATTACTATCTTTGGCAGCTATAGCTTACAAAATGCATTTATTAAATAATAAGGTTTGAAAGTCAAAATTACTATTTGATGCATGGGTTGCAAAAAGGATATTGTGTTAGCAGGCATGAAAACAACATTATTCTCATTGTACATCTCTATCAGAGCTCTTGGGTGACCAGGTACATTGTCAGTGAGTAGTAATGTTTTGAAAGGATTCTTTTTTTTTCTGAGCAGTAGGTCTCAACAATGGGGTTAAAATATTCAGTAAACCATATTGTAACAGATGTACCATCATCCAGGCTTTGCTTTTCCATTTAGAGAGCACAGGCAGAGTAGAGTTCTAACAATTTTTAAAGGCTCTAGGAATTTCAGAATGGTAAAGGAGAATAGGTTTCAACTTAAAGTCAGCAGATCCATTAGTCCCAAACAAAAGAGTTAGTTTCTCCCTTGAAACTTTGAATACAGGCATTGGCTTCTCCTCTTTAGCTATGAAAGTCTTTGATGGTACCTTCCAAGACAAGGCTGTTTAGTCTACATTGAGAACCTTCATTGAGTGTATCACCTTTTTGTATTATCTTAGCTAGATTATCTGGATAATTTGTGCAGCTCTACTCAGCACTTGCTTCTTCACCTTGCACTTTTATGTTATGGAAATGGCTTCTTTCTTTAAACCTCATGAAACAAACTTCATTAGCTTCAAACTTTTCTTCTGCAGCTTCCTTACCTCTCTCAGTCTTCATAGAATTGAAGTGAGTTAGGCCTTAGTTCTGTATTAGGCTTTGGCTTGAAGGAATATTGTGGCTGGTTTGATCTTCTACACAGATCAGTAAAATTTTCTCCATATCAACAAAAACACTGTTTCACTTTCTTATCTTTTGTTTGTTCATAGAGTAGCACTTTTAATTTCCTTCAAAAATTTTCCTTTGCATTCACAACTTAGGTGCAAGAAGCCTACTTTACAGCTTATCTCAGCTTTCGACATGCCTTCCTCACTAAGCTTAATCATTTATAGCTTTTGGTTTAATGTAGGAGATGTGACTCTTCCTTTCACTTGAACATTCAGAGGTCTTCATAAAACTATTAATTGACCTAATTTCAATATCATTGTATCAGGAATAGGGATGCCTGAGGAGAGGGAGAGGGATGGGGGAATAGCCACGGGAGCAGTAAGAATACAAACACCACTTATCATTTAAGTATGCCACCTAATATGGGTGTAATTCATTGTGTCCCAAAACAATTAGAATAGTAACAGCAAAAATCACTGATCACAGATCACCATAACAAATATAATAAGTTTGATATATTGTGAGAATTACTAAAATGTGACACAAATACATGAAGTGAGCAAATTCAACTGGAGAAATAATGCTGATAGACTTGCTTAACACAATTTTTAAAAAATGAAGTATCTGTGAAGTGCAATAAAATGAGGTATACCTATATATGCATCTAATAACAGACCTCAAAATATGTGAGGCAAACTTACAGAATTGAAGGGAGAAAACAACAACTAAACAATAATAGTTAGAGGCCTTCATATAGCAATTCGATAAAGGAAAATACTAGGCAGAAGATGACCAAAATAGAAAGCCTGAACAATACCACAGAACAAATAGAGTTCCAGAAGGTTGCAGAATAGTAGGTGAGTATACAAAACTCAATTGTATATGTACACTAGCAGTGAAGACTCTAAAATTAACAAAACAATTCCATTTATAAAACATGAAAAATAATAAAACACTTAGGAATAAATATTTCAAAGTAGTGCAAGACTTTTACAATGAAAACTATAAACCATTGTTGAAAATGCAAGAAGATCTAACTAAATGGAAAAACTTTCCATATTCATGTATTGGAAAACAATATTTTTAGATGACAATAATTCCCATATTGATCTATAGATTCGAAGAAATTCCTATCAAAATCAGATTTCAGTTTTTCAAAAATTGAAAAACAGATCCTGGAATTTAAAGTAACCCATAGTAGCCAAAAACTGCCTTGAAAAAGGAAAAAAAAAAATTGAAGCACTCAAGCTGTCCAATCTAAAAATTATTACAGGAAGTACAGAACTTGGATGCAATCTCTATCAAAATCTCAGCAAGTTATTTTGTGAATTAATACTAAAGATTTTATGGAGAAACAAAATGCTAAGAACAATCAACACAATATTGATGGAGAAAAACAAAGTTGGAAAACGTATGCTACTTGATGTCGTTTGACTATAAAGCTACAGTAATCTAGACCCTGTGGTAGTGACATAAAAATAGGCTTATAGGTCAGAATTATGAGTCTAGAATAAACTCTGATATTTATTCTTAGTTGATTTTTGATGAATGCTAAGAAATTTCAATGGCAATAGTCTTTTCAATAAGCCTATGTACAAAAGAATGTAGTAGTACTCCTTCCTCTCACCATTTAAAAAAATTAACTTCAAATGGTCCAGAGACCTAATGAAATAGCTAAAAGTATAAAGCTATTAGAAGAAGACCTAAGAGTAAATCTTTATACACTTGCATTAGACAATGGTTTCTAGATTGAAAAATAGTCATATATGGCAAAAGAAAGAAATAGATAATTTGGACTTCATCAAAATTAGAAAATTTGGTTCTTCAAAGAATACCATTAGGAACGTAAAAAGACAACCCACTGAAAGGAAGGAAGTACTTGCAGACCATTTATGTAATAAGGATCTGGTATCCAGAATATATAAAGAATTCTGATAGCTCTATAAGAAAATTCACAAAATACCCCATTCAAAAACAGGCAGTTTTTGAATATATATTTTACCAATTTAGAGATACATATGGCTAATAAATATATAAAATGCTAAATATAAGTTATTAGGGAAATGAAAAACAAAACCACATTGAGAGTTTCACATCTGGTATGACAACCTGAGGTGCTCCATGGACCCATTCCCCAGCAGAACAAGCAAAGTTGACCAATATTGTTTTCTAAAAAGCATTTGAAGTCTGTGGAAATTTCCTTAAGGGCAAGTAACAAATGAGGAAACATATATTCAAGAAAATTTAAATGTCAGTGGTAATGACCAAAGTCTGCAATATTTGAGCCTCATCCCACTCACTCCCTTTCCTCTCCCAGCCCATCTTTATGGAACTTTCACTGAGTAAGTGTGGTTGAGAAAATAAGATTCCTTCTCCCCTTGGTTCACAGTCAGTGTTTACCATAGGGGCAAGCTACCAGATTGTATCAGTTCCTTTCATTCCAGACAGAAGCAGCCAAATTCCTGGTGAGTGTAGCCAAGAGGTTTCGGGCTCCTTTCCTCCACCCAAAACCTACCTATAGGATGGAGGCTGTACCTGAGGCATGGAAAGCCAAAAATACTGGAATTCTGGTTGCCCACACCCAAACTCATTGGTATATGGAAGGTAAGATAATCAAATACTACCACCTCACCAAGTACTCAGAGAGTTTTTCCTGGGAAAGAAGCAGTCCATAAGAAAATAGATTCCCCAAGCTTTTCTCAAAGCAACTGATTTTATTTGAAACAGAATGTAGGGAATTTTAAGACTAAAGGTACCCTTGAAAGAATAAAATAGCTCCTCTTAATTAAGAGCAAAAGCAAAACCATAGGCCAGTTAGTTCACCAGAAAGAAGCAGATAGACAACTAAGAAGAAACATCATGGGGTCAGAACACTTATCAAAGACCAGCCTCATAAACTACCCTCAACTTAACATAACTGGATTGGACTGTTGAGTGATTTTCGCTTCAGGCCACTGTCAAAAACAATAGAACAATCAACCAGTAATTAATGGAGCCTAATGGGCAGGGTGTAATGCAAATGAAAAAGATAACTTAAAAAGAGATCAGGAAAATAAACAGTTCAAGAAAGCCTTCCTAAACATCACTGTTATCCTAGGGTGACAGTACACATACCCAGGGTTGCATGCTCTGAAAAGTGATAATAGAGCCTTCACACTTGGGGGAAACAGATTTCACCAAAATACACTAGGAAATTTACCAAAAAAATAAGCAAGAAAATGGCACCAACAATAAGCCCCAGAGAAAGGGGGAAGAAAATTTGTATCCAGAGTTGCTATAACATATTACCTAGAATGTTTAGTTTAAAAACAAAAAAGTATGAGACTAGCAAAACAACAAGAACAATTGACAAATACAAAGGGAAAAAATCAGGCATTAGAAACTGGCTTTAAGAAGGAATGGATGTCAGATTTAACAAAATCTTCAAAGTAGCCATTGTAAGTATGTTTAAAGAACCAAAGGAAACCGTGCTAAAGGAAGTAAATAAAGCTATAAAGATAATGTCTCATGAAATAGAGAATATAAGTGAAGTGATGGAAATTGTAAAAAAAAAAAAACAACCAAGTAGAAATTCTGGAGTGAAAAATTGCAATAAGTGGAAATTAAAAATTAATTAAAGGGTAACAACAGTAGATTTGAACTGCCAGAAATATGAGCACATTTGAAAATAGATCAGTATATATTATACAATCCAAAAACAGAGAAAAAAAACAGAATGAAGAAATATAAACAGAGCCTCAGAGAAATGTAGGACATACTTAAGTACACCATAATACATGTAATGGATGTACCAAAAGGAGAGGAGCAAGAAAAAGGAACAGAAAAAATATGTGAAGAAATAATGGTTTAAAAGTTCTCAGATTTTCTGAAACACATAATCTATGCATTCTAGAGCTCAGTGAACTCCAAGAATAATAAATACAAAGATATATCTACACCCAGACACATCATAGCAAAACTACTGAAAGTGAAAGACAAAGATAAAACCCAGGAAGCAGCAAAAGAAAAATGACTTGCAATGTGTATAGTAACCCCAATTAGATTAAAGCTGGCTTCCTATTAGAAACAATGGGGTCAGAATGCACAGATGACAATAAAAGTGCTGAAATTAAAAACAAAAACCTGTCAACCAAGAATCTTATAGCCAGTAAAAATATTTTGCATTATGAAGGCAAAATAAAGACACTGCCAGATAAATAAAAACTGAATGAATTTATTTCTATCTGACACCTTAACAAGAAACACTAAAGGCAGTTTTTGAGTTCAAAAACAAGTAAACCCTGATGGAAACATGAATCCACATGAAAAACAAGAGAGTATCAATAAAGGTAATTATTATATATAATTTTAAAAGATAGTATAAATGCATATTTTTTTCTTAACTCATTTAAGAAGCAATGGTATAAAACAATGTGTATGTATATATAATGGGAATTAAGCTAATATAAAATTGAAGTTGATTCTTAAAAGTCAACATGGATATGGTGAGTGATAGAGCTACCACTGAGAAAATAACTTAAAAAATATACAGTGAAAAAAAATAAAGGAATTAACATGTTATACTAGAATATATTCACTTAATACAAAAGAAGGCAGAAGAAAAGTTGAGAAACAAAAAAGATGACAAATTTAGAAAACAAAATTAGATGCAGCAAAATCAGTGCTTAGAGGGAAATTTATACAGGTAGAAGCTTACCTTAAGAAAGAAATTATCAATAGCCTACACGTTCACCTTAAGACACTGAAACAAGATGAAGAAACCAAACCCAAAACAAGAAGCTAAAAAAATCACAACAAAAGTTAATAAAATAGAGAATAGAAAGTAAAAGTGAAAATAAATTAAACTAAAATTTGATTCTTCAAAAAGATCGATGAAATTGCAACAATTATGTACACTGACAGAGAGAAAGAGAGAGAGAGAGAAGACTCAAATTAATAAAATAATAAATGAAAGAACTGTCATAGCTACTAACCTACTAAGAAATAAAAAGAATTATAAGGGAATACTATGAACAACTATATGCCAGAAAATTAGATGACTTAAATAAAATGGTCAAATTGGAAGAAAGCCACAAAATATCAAAAGTGACTCAAGAAGAAATTGACAATTTAAATATATAATAGATAATCCTGCAGCCTGTGGAACAAAAACCACATTCACAGAAAGACAGACAAGATGAAAAGGCAGAGGGCTATGCATCAGATGAAGGAACAAGTTAAAACCCCAGAAAAACAACTAAATGAAGTGGAGATAGGCAAACTTCCAGAAAAGGAATTTAGAATAATGATAGTGAAGATGATCCAGGACCTCGGAAAAACAATGGGGGCAAAGATCAAAGATGCAAGAAATGTTTAAAAAAGACCTAGAAGAATTAAAGAACAAACAAACAGAGATGAACAATACAATAAGTAAAATGAAAAATACACTAGAAGGAATCAATAGCAGAATAACTGAGGCAGAAGAACACATAAGTGACCTGAAAGACAGAATGTTGGAATTCACTGCTAAACAGAATAAAGAGGAAAGAATGCAAAGAAATGAAGAAAGCCTAAGAGACCTCTGGGACAACATTAAACGCAACAACATTCGCAGTATAGGAGTCCCAGAAGGAGAAGAGAGAGAGAAAGGACCCGAGAAAATATTTGAAGAGATTATAGTCGAAAACTTCCCTAACATGGGAAAGGAAATAGCCACCCAAGTCCAGGAAGCACAGAGAGTCCCATACAGGATAAACCCAAGGAGAAATATGCCAAGACCCATGGTAATCGAATTGGCAAAAATTAAAGACAAAGAAAAATTATTGAAAGCAGCAAGGGAAAAACAACAAATAACATACAAGGGAACTCCCATAAGGATAACAGCTGATATCTCAGCAGAAATTAAACAAGCCAGAAGGCAGTGGCATGACATATTTAAAGTGATGAAAAGGAAGAACCTACAACCAAGATTACTCTACCTTGCAAGAATCTCATTCAGATTCGATGGAGAAATCAAAAGCTTTACACACAAGCAAAAGCTAAGAGAATTCAGTACCACTGAACCAGCTCTACCACAAATGCTAAAGGAACTTCTCTAAGTGGGAAACAAAAGAGAAGAAAAGGACCTACAAAAAGAAGCCCAAAACAATTAAAAAATGGTAAGAGGAACATATATAAAATAATTAACTTAAACGTGAATGGATTAAATGCTCCAACCAAAAGACACAGGCTCGCTGAATGGATACAAAAACAAGACCCATATATATGCTGTCTACAAGAGGCCCACTTCAGACCTAGGGACACATACAGACTGAAAGTGAGGGAATGGAAAAAGGTATTCCATGCAAATGGAAATCAAAAGAAAACTGCAGTAGCAATACTCATATCAGATAAAATAGACTTTAAAGAATGTTACAAGAGACAAGGAAGGACACTACGTAATGACCAAGGGATCAATCCAAGAAGAAGATATAACAATTATAAATATATATGCACCCAACATAGGAGCACTGCAATACATAAGGTAACTGCTAACAGCTATAAAAGAGGAAATCGACAGTAACACAATAATAGTGGGGGATTTTAACACCTCACTTACACCAATGGACAGATCATCCAAACAGAAAATTAAAAAGGAAAGACAAGCTTAAACAGTGCAATAGACCAGATAGATTTAATTGATATTTATAAGGCATTCCATCCAAAAACAGGAGATTACACTTCCTTCTCAAGTGTGCACAGAACATTCTCCAGGATAGATCACATCTTGTGTCATAAATCAAGCCTCAGTGAATTTAAGAAAATTAAAATCATATCAAGCATCATTTCTGACCACAACGTAATGAGATTAGAAATCAAATACAGGGAAAAGCACACGTAAAAATTACAAAAACATGGCTAAACAATACGTTACTAAATAACCAAGAGATCACTGAAGAAATCAGAAAGGAAATCAAAAAATACCTAGAGACAAATGACAATGAAAACATGAAAATCCAAAGTCTATGGGATGCAGAAAATGCAGTTCTAAGAGGGAAGTTTATAGCTATACAAGCCTACCTCAAGAAACAAGAAAAATCTCAAATAAATAATCTAACCGTACACCTAAAGGAACAAGAGAATGAAGAACAAACAAAACACAAAGCTAATGGAAGGAAAGAAATCATAAAAATCAGAGCAGAAATTAATGAAATAGAAACAAAGAAAACAATAGCAAAGATCAATAAAACTAAAAGCTGGTTCTTTGAGAAGATAAACAAAACTGGTAAACCATTAGCCAGACTCATCAAGAAAAATGGGGTAGAAAACTCAAACCAATAAAATTAGAAATGAAAAAGGAGAAGTTACAACAGACAACATAGAAATACAAAGCATCCTAAGAGACTACTACAAGCAACTCTATGCCAATAAAGTGGATGACCTGGAAGAAATGGACAAATTTTTAGAAAGGTATAACCTTCGAAGACTAAACCAGGAAGAAATAGAAACTATGAACAGACCAACCACAAGTAATGAAATTGAAACTGTGATAAAAAATCTTCCAACAAACAAAAGTCCAGGACCAGATGGTTTCACAGGTGAATTCTATCAAACATTTAGAGAAGAGCGAACACACATCCTTCTCAAACTCTTCCAAAAAATTGCAGAGGAAGGAACACCCCCAAACTCATTCTATGAGGCCACCATTACCCTGATACCCAAACCAGACAAAGATATTACAAAAAGAGAAAATTACAGACCAATATCACTGATGAAGATAGATGCAAAAATCCTCAACAAAATACTAGGAAACAGAATCCAAGAACACATTAAAAGGATCATACCTCATGATCAAGTTGGTTTTATCCCAGGAATGCAAGAATTCTTCAATATATGCAAATCAATCAATGTGATACACCATATTAACAAATTGAAGAAGAAAAAGCATATGATCATCTCAATAGATGCAGAAAAAGCTTTTGACAAAATTCAACACCTATTTATGATAAAAATTCTACAGAAATTGGACATAGAAGGAACCTACCTCAACATAATAAAGGCCATATACAACAAACCCACAGAAAACATCATTCTCAATGGTGAAAACCTGAAAGCATTTCCCCTAAGATCAGGAACAAGGCAAGGATGACAACTCTCACCACTATTCAACATAGTTTCGGAAGTCCTAGCCATGACAATCATAGAAGAAAAAGAAATAAAAAGAATACAAATTAGGAAAAGAAGAAGTATAACTGTCACTGCTTGCAGATGACATGATACTATACATACAGAATGCCAAAGATGCTACCAGAAAACTACTAGAGCTAATCAATGAATTTGGTAAAGTGGCAGGATACAAAATTAATGCACAGAAATCTCTTGCATTCCTATACACTAATGATGAAAAATCTGAAAGAGAAATTAAGGAAATGCTCCCATTTACCATTGCAAGAAAAAGAATAAAATACCTAGGAATAAACCTGCCTAGGGAGACAAAAGACCTGTATGCAGAAAACATAAGACACTGATGAAAGAAATTAAAGGTGAAACAAACAGATGGAGAGATACACCATCTTCTTGGATTGGAAGAATCAATTTTGTGAAAATGACTGTACTACTCAAAGCAATCTACATATTCAATGTAACCCCTCTCAAATTACCAATGGCATTTTTTACAGAACTAGAAAAAAATCTTAAATTTTGTATGGACATACAAAAGACACCAAATAGCCAAAGTGGTCTTGAGGGAAAGAAACAGAGCTGGAGCAATCAGGCTCCTGGACTTCAGCCTATACTACAAAGCTACAGTAATCAAAACAATATGGTACTAGCACAAAGACAGAAATATAGATCAATGGACGAGCATAGAAACCCCAGAGATAAACCCATCCACCTATGGTCAACTAATCTATGACAAAGGGGGCAAGGATATACAATGGAGAAAAGACAGTCTCTTCAATAAGTGGTGCTGTGAGAACTAGAAATTTACATGTAAAAGAATGAAATTAGAACACTCCCTAACACCATAAAGAAAAATAAACTCAAAATGGATTAGAGACCTAAATGTAAGACCAGACACTGTAAAACTCTTAGAGGAAAACATAGGAAGAACACTCTTTGACATAAATCACAGCAAGATCTTTTTAGACCCACCTCCTAGAGTAATGATAATAAAAACAAACATAAACAAATGGGACCAAATGAAACTTAAAAGTTTTTGCACAGCAAATGAAACTACAAACAAGATGAAAAGACAACCCTCAGAATGGGAGAAAATAATTTCAAACAAATCAACAGGCAAAGGATTAATCGCCAAAATATAAAAACAGCTTATGCAGCTCAATATTAAAAAACAAACAACGCAATCCAAAACTGGGCAGAAGGTCTAAATAGACATTTCTCCAAAGATGATATACAGATGGCCAAGAAGCACATGAAAAGCTTCTCAACATCACTAATTATTAGAGAAATGCAAATCAAAAGTACAATGAGGTCTCACCTCACACCGGTTAGAATGGTCATCATCAGAAAATCTACAAACAACAAATGATTCAGAGGGTGTGGAGAAAAGGAAACCCTCTTGCACTGTTGGTGGGAATGTAAATTGATATAGCTACTATGGAGAATAATATAGGGGTTCATTGAAAAATAGAATTCCCATATGACCCAGCAATCCCACTGCTGGGCATATACCCAGAGAAAACCATAATTCAAAAAGACACATGCACCCCAATGTTCATTGCAGCACTATTTACAATAGCCAGGGCATGGAAGCAACCTAAATGTCCATCAACAGATGAATGAATAAAGAAGATGTGGTACATATATACAATGGAATATTACTCAGCCATATAAAGGAACGAAATTGGGTCATTTGTAGATACGTGGATGTATCTAAAGACTGTCATACGAGTGAAGTAAGTCAGAAAGAGAAAAACAAATATAGTATATTCATGCATATATGTGGAACCTAGAATAATGGTACTGATGAACCAGTTCGCAGGGTAGAATTTGAGACACAGATGCAGAGAACAAACGTATGGACACTAAGTGGGGAAAGTGGCCGGGGGAGGGGGTGGTGGTGTGATGAATTGGGAGTTTGGGATTGACATATATATACTAATTTGCATAAAATCAATAACTAATAAGAATCTACTGTTTAAGAAAATAAATTAAATTCAAGGAAAAAAATATATATATATAACAAATACAGAGATTGAATTAGTAATGAGAAAGATTTCCCCAAAGAAATGCCCAGGACCAGATGGATTCACTGGCAAATTCTACCAAATATTTGAATAAGAATTAATATCAACTCTTCATGAAGTTTTCCAAAATAGAGAAGAAACAGGAACACTACTCATCTGATTCTATGAGGTCAATATTACTCTCACACCAAATCTAACAAAAACATCACAAGAAAACTACAGACCAATAACTCTTATGAATATAAACATAACAATTCTCAACAAAATACTAGCAAACTGAATTCAGCAATATAAAAAAGATTATACACCATTACCAATGGGATTTATCCTAGGAATACAAGGTTGGCTTGGCATAAACAACCAGTTGATGTAATACACCACATGAATAAAGGAGAAAAATCACATCACCATTTCAATACTTGCAGGAAAAACAGTTGACCAAATGCAACACCCTACTCAATAAAATAAAATAAACAGAAAAAAAAAGGAATTTCCTCAACATGATAAAGAGCAGCTATGAAAAAACCACACCTGATATATTGGGTTGGCCAAAAATTCTTTCAGTTTTTTTCCATAAGTTGGCTCTAGTTACACTTAGTTTTCTATAACTTCATTTGAAACACTTTTGTTAGATTGTATGTGACAGCTGTCATATCAGCGTGCATGTAAGAAAAAGACATCAAAATTGGTGAATTTTTGTGTAGCCATTTTAATATTGAAGATGGAAGAAAAAAGCAACATTTTGGGTATGTTATGCTTTAATATTTCAAAAAGGTAAAAACGCAACCAAAATGCAAAAACACAAAAAAAGATTTGTGCAGTGTATGGAGAAGGTGCTGTGTCTCCACATGTGATTCTCTACGGAAACATAATGCAAGCATGCCGTTTTTAAAACAAATTGTGATGGGCGATGAAAAGTGGATACTGTACAATAATGTGGAATGAAAGAGATCGTGGAGCAAGTGAAATGAACTACCACCAACCACACCGAAGTCTGTTCTTCATCCAAAGGTGATGTTGTGTATATGGTGGGATTGGAAGGGAGTCCTCTATTATGAGCTCCTTCTGGAAAACCAAGCAATTAATTCCAACAAGTACTGCTCTCAATTAGACCAACTGAAAGCAGCACTTGACGAAAAGTGTCCAGAATTAGTCAACAGAAAATGTATAATCTTCTATCAGGATAATGCAAGACTGCACTTTTCTTTGATGACCAGGCAAAAACTGTTACAGCTTGCCTGGGAAGTTCTGATTCATCCTCCATATTCACCAGACATTGCATCTTTGGATTTCCATTTATTTCGGTGTTTACAAAATTCTCTTAATGAAAAATATTTCAATTCCCTGGAAGACTGTAAAAGGCACCTGGAACAGGTTTTTGCTCAAAAAGATAAAATGTTTTGGGAAGATAGAATTATGAAGTTGCCTGGAAAATGGCAGAAGGTAGTGGAACAAAAGTGTGACTATGTTGTTCAATAGAGTTCTTGGTGAAAATGAAAAACGTGTCCTTTATTTTTACTTAAAAAACAAAGGCAGTTTTTGGCCAACCCAATAGTTAACTTAATGGTAAAAAACTGAAGCTTTGCCCCTAAGATCAGGGACAAGACAAGTATACCCTCTCTTGTCACGTCTATTAAACATTGTGCTGGAAGTGGTAGCCAGGGTAATTGGGCAAGAAAATGAAATAAAAAATCATCCAGATTGGAGAGAAAGAAGTGAAACTATCTCTATTTGCAGATGACATGATCTTGTATATAAAAAAGCCTAAGATTTCAGGATAAAAGATCAATATACAAAAGTCAATTGTATTTCTAATGCTATCAATGTACAAACCAAAAGAGAAATTAAGAAAATTATTCCACTAAAATTACACCAAAAAGAATAGAATATTTAAAAATAAATTTAATAAAGGCTATGTAAAACATACTCTGAAAACTACAAAACATTTTTGAAACAAAATTACTAAATAAATGGAACACATGTGGAAAACATCCCATGTTCATGGGTTGGAAGGCGATATTGTTGCTAAGACGGTAATGCTTCCCAAAGTTATCTACAGATTCAAGGCAATCCCTATCAAAATTCCAGTTGACTTATTTGCAGAAATTTTAAAGCTGATTTTAAAATTCTTATGTAAATATAAGGGACCCAGAATTACCAAAGCAAACTGGAAAAAGAAGAACAATATTGGAGAACACTTCCAGATTTTAACACTTTCTACAAAGCAGTGGTATTCAAGGCTGTCGTACTGTCATTGGGCTAGACATAGATTAATGAAATAAAACTGACAGTCCAGAAATAAATTCTCACATTTACAGCCAATTGATTTTCAACAAGGGTGCCAGTGCAATGAAAGGGCTATGCCAATGGGGTAACCACATGAAAAAGTGTGAAGTTGAACCCTTACCTCATACCATATAAAAAATTAAAAGAAAATGCATCAGATACCTAGAGGTAATAGCAAAAACTATAATACTCTTAGAAGACAACATAGGTGTAGATATCTGTGATCTCAGATTAAGCAATAGTTTCTTAGATATGATACAGAAAGTTCAAGCAACTAAAGAAAAAATATTTAAACTAGAATCATCAAAATATGAGAAAAAGTGCTTCAAAGGACACCATCAGGAAAATGAAAAGACATCTCAGAATGGGAGAAAATGTTAAAAATCACATATCTGATATGGGACATATCTAGAATATGTAACTCACTATTATGTTCAATAATAAAAAGACAAAACTCTAATTTATAAAGGAAAAATAATCTTAATAGAAATTTCTCCAAAGTAGACATATAAATAGCCAATAAACACATGAAAATAGCTCAAAAATTTTAGCCATCTGAAAAATGCAAATCAAGTCCACAATGCTATATCACTTCACTTTCACTAAGATGGCTATAATCAAAAGGCAAGATAATAACAAGTGTTGGTGACATTGTGGAGAAATAGGAATATTCATATACTTCTAGTGGAAATGTACAATGTTGCAGCCACTTTGGAAACAGCTTGGCAGTTTCTCAAATAATTAAACATAGAGTTACCATATGACCCAGCAATTCCACTTCTAGCATATAACCAAGAGAGTTAAAAACATATGTTCACACAAAAACTTATACACAAATGTTTAATAACAAAATAATTTATAATAGATAAAAAGTAGAAGCAAATCAAATGCCTTTCAATTGACAATAACAGATAAATAGATTAAAAAATAAAATAATGGAATAGTATCTAATGAAAAAAGGAATAAGGGGCTGATATATGTTTACAACATGGACGAATATTGGAAATAGTATGCTAAGTGAAAAGAGCCAATTACAAAATATCACATATTTATGATTCCATTTATATAAATTGTTCAGAATATACAAATCTATAGAGACAGAAAATAGCTCATTGGTTGCCTAGTGTTGGAGGTGGTTGAGTGGAAATGGGAATTGATTTCTCATGGGAATAGGGTTTCTTTTGAGGTTGAAGAAAATGTTCTACAATTGTGGCTATGAGTGCACAACTTGTAAATAGTGTCAAAACTACCAAATTGTACACTTTAAAAGACTAAAATTTTTGAATATATCGTAATAAAACTGTTATTAAAATGTCAGGGAGGGGTTGAATAAATATGCCATATCCATTCAATGGAATATTATGGTGTCATTAAAATCGTGATATGAACCTTTACACATTGACATGGAAAAATGTTAATATGTAGATTAAAAAGAAGTTATAATCCTGCCTCCGTAGAGTAAACTTACATGTGCTTATATATACATTTAAAAATTCTATATGATATATATCAAAATTTTGAGTGATCATTTCTACTGGGGAATTACTTGTGATTTTTGCTTTCTATTTTTAAATATATTGTATGAATATTTTATAATGAAATTCTACAATTTTCATGTTTTTGAAGTTTTAAATGTTATTTATTTTTTAAAAATTTGTTATTCTTTTTTTCACTTAAATGGAAGCATTCCATGAGTACTGCTCTTCACCTTGCTCTTTTATTGCAGTAAAATATATATGATGAATTTACCATTTTAACCACTGTTAAATGTAAAGTTCAATGGCATTAAGTACATTCACATTGTTGTGCAACTATTATCACCATCAATAGCCAAAATTCTTTAATCATCCCAGGAAGAAACTCTTTACCCATTCAAAAAATTCCCATTCTCTCCTCCCAGTCCTGGTGACCTATATTCTAATTTTGCTTCTATGAATCTTACTACCCTAGGTACCTCATATAAATGGAATCGTACATTATTTGTCCCTTTGTAACTGGCTTATTTAATTTAGAATAACATCATCAAGGTCCATCCATGTTGTCACATGTGTCCGAATTTCCTTTCTTTAGAACATTTAATAATATTCCATTGCATGTATATATCATATTTGGCTTATCTAGTTATCTGCCAATGGACATTTTGGTTATTTCCACCTTTTGACTATTATGAACAATGCTGCTATGAACATTGTTGTACAGGAATATATTTGAGTCCCTACTTTAAATAATTTGGGATGTATAAATGGAAATGGAAGTCTTGGATAGGATGTTAATTCTATGTTTAACTTTTTGATGCACGACAATCATTTTTTCCACAATGACTACACTGTTTTATATTCACATCAGCAATGCATCAGGGTTCTAGTTTTACCATATTTGGTTAGTGATGTTGAATATCTTTTCATGTGTTTTTTGGCCATTTGTATATCTTCTTTGGAGAAATGTCTATTCAAATTATTTTTCCCATTTATGAATTGGGTTATTTGTTGTAGAGTTGTAGAATTGCCTTATATATCCTGAACATTAAGTCATCAGATATCTGATTTGCAAATATCTTCTCCCATTCTATAGGTAATTTTCACTCTCTTTATAGTGACTTTTAATGCCTGGAAGCTTTTAAATTTGATGAAATTCAATTTATTTTTTCCTTCTTTTATTGCTTGTACTTTGGTGTCATAACCAAGAAATCCTTGCCAAATCCAACCAATGTCATGAAGATTTTACCCTGTTTTCTCTAACAGTTTTAGAGTTTTAGTTCTAACATTCAGGTCCTTGATCCATGTTGAGTTTATTTTGATACATGGTACAAGTAAAGGGTAAAACTTTATTCTTTTGTATGTGGATATCTAGTTTTCCCAATACCTTTGTTGATAAGACTGTTCTTTCCTCCATTGAATGGCATCCTTGTTGAAAATTAATTGACCATATATATGAAGGATTATTTCTGGGCTCACTTTTATTTCATTGATCTATTGTCTGTTCTTATGCCAGTACCATGCTGCTTTAATTACTGTAGCTTTGTAGTATGATTTGAAATCAGGAACTATGAGTCCATCAAATTTATTCTTCTTTTGCAAGGTTGTTTTGGCTATTTGTGGTTCCTTTAGATTACATAAGAATTCTAGGATATGTATTTCTATTTCTACAAAATAGAGAATATTTTGAGATATTGATAGGGACACATTGAATCTATATATTGTATTAACTATTGGCATGCAAACAATATTAAGCCTTCCAGTGCATTAAGATGAGATGTCTTTCCATTTAGTTATGTACTATTTTTTCCAGAATAGTTTGTAGTTTTTGATGTACAAGTCTCTAGTTTCCTTGATTAAAATTTTCCTAAGCATTTATTCATTAAATACTATTATAAATTGAATTGTTTTATTAATTTTCTTTTGTGATTGTTCATATTTATTGACAGAAATGTATAATTTTTGTATTGGTTTTGTATCCTACAACTTTGTTAAATTATTTTATTAGCTCTAACAGTTTTCTGTAGATTCTTTTGGTTTTCTACATATAAAATCATGTGATTTGGGAACAAAGAAAAATTTGTTTCTTCCTTTCCAATCTTTTGTTTATTTTTCTTGCCTAATTGCTCTGCTAAGAAGTTCCAGTAATATGTTATGTAAAATGGCTATAGCAGTCTGTTGTTGGGTGTCATTAGATGTTGAGAGTTCTATATATGTATGTTAGGTCTAATTGGTTTATGGTGTTGTTCAAGTCCTCTATTTCCTTATTAATCTTCTGTCTTATTTTTCTGTCCATTATTTAATGTGGTGTGTTGAAGTCTCCTACTATTTTTGTAAAACTATTTTTCCTGTCAATATTGTCAATGTTCGCTTCAAATATTTGGGAGCTCTGTGGTTTGGTTCATATATCTCTATAATTTTTCCTTTTCTTGGTGAATTGACACTTTTATCAATATAATGTTTTTCTTTGTCTCTTGTAAGACTTTTTTACTTAAAGTCTATCTTGTTTGATATTTATATAGTCATCCCTGATGTCTTTTAGATACTATTTGCATGGAATAATTTTTCACCATTTCATTTTCAACCTATTTGTGTCTTTTGATCTAAATCAAATTGCTGTTTATTTTTTCCTTAGTTCAGTTAATATTTGCTTTATATATTAAAGTATTCTGATGTTGGGTACATGTATAATTATACTTGCTGTATCTTCCTAATGAATTGACCTTTTGTCATTATATAATGACCTTCCTGATCTCTTGTGATAATTTTTTACTTAAAGTCTGCCTTGTCAGATAAAAGTATAGACAAACTTTCTTTCTTTTATTTACCATTTGCATGGAATATTTTTCCATCTCTTCACTTTCAGTCTATATATGTTCTTAAAGTGAGCTTCTTGTAGACAGCAGAGAGTTAAATCTTATTTTTATCCATTCAGCCACCATACTTCTTTATATTGAGGAATTTAATCCACTTATATTTAACATAATAAGTGAGGTAATATCAGAAGAATAGGAGGGTCCTGACTTTACCTCCTCCCTTTGATGCACCAAATAAACATCTTCACATGGATCAATGCCCTCTGACAGAAATCTAAAAACTAATTGAGAAATTATGACACCTTTGGTGACTGAGAAAATATCTACATAGAAATGGGTAGGAAAAACTGACACACAATTTCACCATAAACACCACCCATGGAACAGTGGCATACAATTGGGAGGAAACCTCAAACTTCCATCTTTTCCCTGAAAAGTTAATGCTTTAGACTCCACATTCAAGATCCCAACTTTTACAGCTGCAACCCTATGGACTGATTCCCATATCACATAACTCTGAGGGCTGGCAGGGCTTTGCATTTATGAGTCTCCTAAGGACACAGAAAACAAAGTAGTACTTTTAAATGGATGTAAAAGCACATCCTGAAGCTGTCCCCTGTACCCAGCATAAAGAGTGCAGGCAAAAATTCCCAGCTCCAGTTTCTCACTGGAAGGGGTTTGATTGCATACTTTCCTAACTGCTACCTGAGGTCAGACTTCTAATCAGCCTGCATCTGGAAACTGACAGTGCTCCTCTGGGAGCCTGGAAGAACTTGTGGGAACTTCCCATTCTTCTCCCTCTAGCTCAATCTAATTATAAAACCAACTCTCCAGCTTCTTTATGGAAGGGCTTGTACACACATCTAGCACTCCAACTTTTATGACTGCTACCCTATGCACTGGTTCCCAAATCATCTAGCTTGTGACAGCCAATGAGGCTCAGCATTCTTAAGCACCCTGAGACCACAGAAAAGGAAAATGTAGATGTAAATGGATGCATGATCACTTCCTGTGACAGCTCCCAGTTTCTACCTGGAAGGGGTTCAACTGTGTACTTTGTCAACTGCTACCCAAAGGTCACACTTCTAATTAGTTTTCATCTGGGACTGACATAGCAGGTATTAATATTCTCTCAAGAGCCTTAGTGGACAGGGGTCAATTCCTTCATCTTGTCTCCCAAGGCTCACCTCAGCAAGAAAACCAAGTCTCCAACTTCTCCCCAAAAAGACCTTGTCCACATATCTAGCACCCCAACTTTTATGGCTGCCACACAAAGGGCAGTCTCTTAAATTACCTCACTCTGGAGCTGATAGAGATCAGCATTTATGTGTCTCCTGGGACCACAGAGAGCACACATGCCATTTTAAATGGATGCACACCACTCCCAGTGGCTATTCCCTCTGGCTCAGCACAGAGAAAGTAGGCAAAACCACCCAGCTTCCAGCTCTATCTGAAAGGGGCTAGACCTTCTATGTAATGTTATGACTTTCTTGGGTGTTGCCTGAAGATCAGTCTTCCAATTAGCCTGCATCAGGGAGCTGATGGGGCAAGCAATTTGTAGTTCTTCAGGAGCCTGGACTAGTATGTGGGCATTTCCCCTATCTTTGGGGCACTGACTGGACTTGATATACCTTAATCTCTTGGAGGCCACTAACAACAAAGACAGCAGTTTGGATAAACATAACGATTTTGGACATTAACAATTTCTGGCCAGGCTGATTGGTGAGGTTCGTCTCTTACATGAAGCCAGTTTGTGAAGACTGGAAAAGGTGGCTGTGTTTTTCAGTGTGCAGACACCAACACAGAGAATTAGGGAAAATGAAGAAACAGGTAAACATATTCCAAATAAAAGAACAAGATAAAGCTCCAGAAACTGATCCTAATGGAATGAAGATGTGATTTATCTGACAGGTACCTCAAAATAATGGCCTGAAAGATGTTCACTGAGGTCAGAAGAAATATGCATGAACAAAGTGAGAGGTTCAACAAAGAGATAAAGACCTCTAAAGAGTACTAAACAGAAATCATAGAGCTAAAGAAAACAACAACCAAACTGAAAATTTCAGTAGTGAGGTTCAACAGGAGACCAGATCAAATTAAAAAAATATAGAATTATTGGACTGGAAGACAGATCTGTGTAAGTTAACTAAGTAGAAAAAGAAAAAGAATGAAAAAGAGTAAAGATATCTTAACAAACTTATGGGATAGAATCAAATGGACCAGCATATGCATTATGAGTGACTCATAAGAAGAAGAGGAAGAGAAAGGAGCAGAAAGCTTATTCAAAGAAATAATGGCTGAAAAATTACCAAACCTGGGGAAGGAAATAAATATCTAGGTCTCAAAACGGAAAAGAAAAAAGACAACAAATAAGATGAACTCCAAATGACTGACACAAATATATACTATAATCAAATTGTCAAAAGTTAAACAGAGAGATAATTTAGAAAGCAGCAGGAATAAAGCAACTTATTAAATACAAGATAACCCCCATAATACTATAAGTAAAATTTTCAGCAAAAACCTTGCAGGCCAGAAGGGAGAGAGATGATATATTTCAAGTGCTGAAATAAAAAAGAATGACAACCAAGAATACTATATATAGCAAATCTTTCTACATTAGCTAAGAAGAAAGATCTGAAATAAACAACCTAACTTTTCACCTCAAAAAATATAAAAATAACAAACTAAACACAAATTTAGCAGAAGGAAGGAAATACTGAAGACCAGGACAGAAATAAATTAAATACAGAATAGGAAAACAATGGAAAAATCAAAACTAAGAGGGTTTAACAAAAAACAAAATCAACAAACTCTTACCTAGACTAAACAGGAAAAATAGAAAAGACAAATATAAATAAAATAAGAAATGAGAAAATTACAATGGATGCCTCAAAATTATAAACAGTCATAAGGAATTATTATGATAAATTATATGTGAAAAAATTGGATAACCTAGAGGAAATAAATTCCTAGAAACATACAACCAATGTCGAACCAAGATGTAATGGAAAAGCTTGAGCACACCGAAAACAAATGAGGAGATTGAAGTAGTAATAAAAAAACATCCCAACAAAGAAATGTCCAGGACCAGATGGCTTCATGGTTGAGTTCTAACAAACATTAAAAGAAGAATTAATACCAGTACTTCTTAAAGTCTTCTAAAAATAGAAGTAGAGAGAATACTTCCAAATTTATTTTATGAGACCAGCATCACCCTGATACCAAAGCCAGACAAATATATGTATGGAACTCCAAATTAACCCAAATGCCCAAATAAATCTTGAAAAAGAAGAACAGAGTTGGAGGCATCACACTTCCTGATTTTAAACCATATTACAAAGCTATAATAATCTTTTAAAGTATGAAACTAGTATAAAAACAGACACATAGATCAATGGAACAGAATAGAGAGCCTAAAAATAAACTCAAGCATAAATGGTCAACTAATTTTTGACAATGGTGTCAAGAATACAGTGAGGAAAATATAGTCTTCAATAAATGGTGTTGGGAATGCAAAAGAACTAAATTGGACCCTTATTTTACACCATAGACAAAAATCAACTCAAAATGGGATTAAATACTTAAACATAAGATCCACAGTAAAATTTTTAGAAGACAACATACAGAAAATCTCCTTGACATTACCCTTGGCAATTATTTTTATTTTTGATATGACACAAAATATCAGGCAACAAAAATGAAATAAACAGGTGGAACTACATCAAGTTAAAAATAATCTGTAAGCAGGGAAAACAACTACAAAATGAAAAGGCAAACTGTGGATTGAGAGAAAATATCTGTAAAGCACATATCTGATAAGGGGTAAATATCCCAATATATATGGAACTCATACAACTCAACAGCAAAAAATCAAGCTGTTTCAAAAATAGGCAAAGGACTTGAATAGATATTTTTCCAGAGAAGACATATAAAGCACAGGGAACTCTACTCAGTATTCTGTAATAAACTATATGGGAAAAGAATCTGAAAAAGAATGGATATATGTATATGTATAACTGAATTACTTTACTGTGCACCTAAAACTAACACAACATTGAAAATCAACTACACTCCAATATAAAATTTAAATTTAAAAAGTGCACAACATCACTAATCATCAGGAAAACGCAAATCAAAACAACAATGAGATATCATCTCACATCTGTTAAGATGTTACTATCAAAAAAAAATTGAAGATTCCAAGTGTCAGTGAGGATGTGAGAATAGGGGAACTGGTGTGAACTGTTGGTGTGAAGTAAGTTTGTACAGTCATTATGGAAAACAGTATCAAGATTTCTCAAAAAAAAAAAACCCCTTAAATATAGAACTAACATATAATCCAGCATTTGCTATTCTATATATATAGCTAAAGGAATAGAAATTAGTACCTTGAAATGATATATGTTCTCCCATATACAGTGCAGCATTATTTATAATAACCAAGATATGGAAACAACTTAAGTGTCTGTGGACAGATGAATGGATAAAGAAATTGTGGTGTATATACATTACAATGTAACATTATTTAAGACTTAAAAAGGAATTAGATCATACCGTTTGGAAAACCATGAATGAACCTTTAAGTTATTATGCTAAGTGAAATAAGTCAGTTGCAGAAAGGAAAAAAACAACTGCATGATATCACTTACATGTGGAACCTAAAATTCAAATCCATAGAAGCAGAAAGTAGTACAGTGGTTCCAGGGTTGGGAGGTGGGGGAGATGAGGAGATATTCTTTGAAGGCTACAAAATTACAGTTACTTAGGATGAATAATCCAGAGACTATGGATTATCAGCATGATGACTATGGTTAATGATATTGTATTGGATACTGGAAATTTGTTGAGAGTATATTTCAGGTGCTCTAATTGAACACACAAAAAAGGTAACTACGAAGAGAAAGTGTTAATTCTCTTGACTGTAGTAATCATTTCACTATACATATATAAAATCATAATGCATGAACCTTAAAAATATAGTTTTTATTTGAACAATTTAATCTATGCTGAAGGAGAAAATTTGGCTTCTGAATTGTGATGAGCTGTAAATTTTCAGAACATATTTTAAAACACTATGAAAGACAAAAATGTAAAATGTCTCATAATTTCTTAATATTGATTACATGTTGAAATGATAATGTTTTAAGCATATTGAATAAAATAAAATATATTGCTAAAATGTTTTAGGTAATTATTGATAGGTGAGTACTTACTATTGTCACTTTAAAAATTTTTGGTATGTTTTGTTGTTCTTTTGCACCTTTTTTTTTCTCTCTTGCTGTCCTCCTTTGTAATTTGAGAATTTTTTGTAGTGATATGCTTTTATTTTTTTCCTTTTATATTTATATATCTAATTTAAGTATTTTTTCCTTTGTGATTATCACAGGGCTTACAATAATCATCTTATAATAATCTATTTTAAGATTATATCAACTTAATTTTCCTCTCACAGAAAAACTACACTTTTACTCCACCCCACAAACTTTATGTTACTATGTCACAACTTACGTATTTTTACATTGTGTATCCATTAGTTAATTACTGTAGTTATAATTATTCTTAATACTTTTGTCTTTTAACTTTTTTACTAAAGTTTAAAATGATTTATGCATAACTATTACAATATTGGGGTATTCTGTCTATATATTTACCTTAACCAGTGAGTTTTATATTTTCATGTGACTTCGTTATTATTAAATGTCCTTTCATTTCAACTTGAAGAACTCCCTGTATACAGCGTAGAGTAGGATTATGTTTTTTCATCTCTTCTGCCTATCTATGCCTTGTAATTGGAAGTTTAATCCATTTACATTTAAAGTAATTAATGATATAATAGATTAACTACTGCCATTTTGCAGTTTCTCTATGTCTTATAGCATTTTTTGTCCCTCGTTTCCTCCATTACTGCATTCCTTTGTACTTTGATGATTTGTAGTGACATGTTTTGATTCCCTTCTCATTTATTTTGTATATATTCTATAGATTTTTTTTCTTTGTGCCTCCAAATTAGATTATATATAACATGCTAGAGTTATAACAATTTAATTTAAATTGATACAAATTTAACTTCATTTTTTAAAAAACTGTACACCTACACATCTCTTTCCTCCTTTGTGGTTATCAGTGTCACCAACTATGTCTTTATATGTTGTACTAATAAAACATATATTTCTAATTATTTTTATGCACTTATCTTTTAAACCCTGTAGAAAATAAGTTACAAACCAGAATTACCTTACCACTGGCTTTTAAATTTGCCCATATATTTACCTTTACCAGAGAAGTTTTTATCTTCCTACAGTTTTGTGTTACTGTCCATCAGCCTTCTATTTCAACCTGAAGGACTCCCTTTAGCATTTCATATAGGGTAGGTCTAATTGTATTGAACTTCATCAGTAGTTGTTATGTGGAAATGTCATAATAGAATTCTTAGTTGACACTTTTATTTTCTTTCAACATTTAAATATATCATTACACTGCCTTCTGTCTTCCAAGGTTTCTGATGAGAAATTGGATGATAGTCTTATTGAGAATCCTTATACAGGATGAGTCATTTGTCTGTTGCTGCTTTCAATATTCTTTCTTTGGCTTTGGCTTTTGACACTTTGATTATAATGTGTCTCAGTAGGGCTGTCTTTTGGAGTTATCCTACTTGGAATTTGTTGAACTTCTTGGATTTGTTGATTCGTGTGTTTCAAAAAATTTGTGAACGTTTTAGCCACTATATCTTCAGATAATATTTTTGCCTATTTCTCTTTCTCCTCCACTTATGGGACTCCCATAATGCACACACTGGTTCTTTTAATGATTTCCCCCAAATCTCTTAGGCTCTGTTCACTTTCTTCATTCTAGTTTTCTTTCTTCTCCTCAGACTCAATAATTTCAATTGTCCTGTTTATAAGTTTACTGATATTTTCTTCTGTTTGTTTGAATCTTCTATTGATCCTCTCTATTGAATTTTTATCTCAGTTATTGTATTCTTCAGCTCTAGTATTTCTGCTTGCTTTATTAAAATAATTTCTCTTTGCTGAAATTTTCATTTTGTTCCTATATCACCTTCCTGGTTTCTTTTAATTCTCTGTCTATGTTTTCCCTTAGCAATTTGAGCATATTTAAGACAATTTTAAAAAAGTATTTGTCTAGCAAACCTGCTGTCTGGGCTTTCTCAGGGATTTTTACTATCAATTTATTTGTTCGCATGAACCATGTTTTCTTGCTTCTTTGTATGCCTTGTAATTTTTCTTGGTTTTGAAATTAGGCATTTGACTATTATAATGTGGCAACAATGGAAACCATTTTCCCATGCTTCCCCAGTGTTTATTTTTTATTCCCATTGGTAAAAACTATAGTAACCCACTTGTTTTGATATTTTTTCCAAACTGTTTGCAAAGATTATTCCTTGCTTTATGTGATCACTGAAGTCTCTGTTCCTTTAGCTCAATTCAGCTACTGCTTTGACAGCGATTTCCTTGAAATCCAGAGAAATAAAACAAACAAGCAAAAAAATGGAGAGAACAACTTTTCCAGCTTTTAAAGACTTCTAGAGCATTCCCTCATTACTTAGTTAGGCTTTCTCTGAGCCTAAGAATCAGCCTGATGTGAAAGTTTAAGATCTTCTAAGGACTTTTCTGGGAATGCATCTTTTCTGGGCATGCTCCTGGTTTTCTAAATTCCCCCATATACATGGCTGTTTTTGATTGTCCTAATTACCCAGAAGGTTTCATCTCAGCTTCTTCTACAGGCATTTGATGGTCCATTGTATGTCTCAAACTGTAACTTCTTGCCCCAAGCATCTGTGGGTTTACAGTATAACTTGTATCTTTTATGAGTAGTACCTGCAGCTTTTCCAACTAGTTTTCTGTGTTATGCAAAACAGAGAGAAGTACCTAGCATTATAAAATTTTATATTCTCCAAAATGATTAAAACAGATGAAAGTCCACTCTGTACCCTCTGGCTCCAAGGAGGGAACTGGGAACCCAGATGCCACTGGCTCAAAACCTAGATTCCTGCATTGGAGAGGGGGTGACGCAAGGCAAATATCTACACCACAAGGCATTCCTACCATTTTGAAGATGGCTTTTTCTTGACTGAGTTTTTGCTTGGTTAGTGTAACCATGTTACTGTTTTTCAGATCTCCTGTAAAGTTGATTCAGACAGCTCTGGTTGTTTTTTTTTTTTTCCATTTTTTTTGGAGGGACAAGAACCTGGAGCTTTACAGTGTACAATTTTGCTGACATCATTCTCTCTTCTCAATGCTTTTCAACTGTTAAGTCATTTATGCCTAACAATAACTCTGAAGTAGATATTATTATCAATTTTATTGATCTAGTAGAAAAAAATAATATCTACAAGGTAACTTGCATCCTTTCCTTAGGCTAAACCCCTTAGCATAGATTATGGTTCTTAAGTACTGTTTCTCCTTGATGTCCAAGGGTAACTTTTATCAATGATTTCTCCTGGAAATGAGATTTAAAATAGTGCTTTTTCACTTATGTTAGAATAATTCAGACTCATGTCCTGTATTGTACCATGTATGTAGAGAAGAATATTGTGTGGGGGCTATGTCTCTTCATTAGTTCTTCACAGCTAATTTGTGCAAATATAAAATGGTAAATGGTAAAAATGGCAGCAATTATAAGCCCATAGAGGTGAAGTGTGTCCAGATGTCCCTACAGAGATGCAATTGTGAGGCTGTGGGAACTAGAGATAGCTGTCCCATGTAAGACTGTGAAACTCTTGAAACTAATGGACATTTAGACCTCAGTCAGAAGCACTTAAGATTGACCCTGACTTTGGACACCTTTGGCACTCTCAGTAGCCTAGACAGCTGACTGTGGCAGCAGAAGTTGCCTTTCTCTGGAATCTCCAGTGCCAATAATTGCTTCAGTATAACATCTATAATCTTGGATGGGAAGGAATCAAGCTGCCCTATGTTTGATACTATCAGATTCAGAGACAATGTGAAGCTGCATCTGGGTTTGTTAAAGTGACTTTAGAAGTTCTAGAATAGGCAATTCCCTCACAATTTTGGAGATTGCAAGTGCTCCTCTGAATCCTGCAGCTGCAGAAGAAGGTGGACATGTTCATGTGTGGAGGTTTAAGTATCTGGGGAGCAGTATCCAAAAGAACTGCTAACTTAGGGACTATTGATGAGAGATTTGCATCAGGTGCTCCAGTATCAGAAGCTACTGAAAAATTGGCAGCAGTCTTACCTTGCCTTGCTCACTGCCCTGGGATGGAGGATGATGGGTTTGCAGTCTTCAGGGACTGCTGGCCTCTTGAGTAGAGCTGCTTAAGTTACTGGAATGTGGGCATATAGGCCTACAGCATCTGTGGCTACTGCTCATCCAATTCAGGCTACTGCTGCTGCTCCTGTAATAGACCAGGCTGATCACCCAAGGGCTGTTGCTGTTTCTTCTGTGATGTGGGCAGATAGGCCCTTTGTTCTATACAGCCAGGGTGCTGATGTTGTAATATGGGCAAATAAGCCTGTGGCATCTGCCCTGCTGTTCTCCTCAACCAGCCTGCTGACCCTGTGGCTGATGCTGATACCAGAATGGAGGCATATAGGCCTACAGCACCTACCTCTGCTATTCTACCAGCCAGGCTGCTGGCCCTGAGGTGAAAGATAGTGTTGAAGTATGTTCTTGAGGCTCAGATATAAAAGCAATTGCCAAGAAGGACAATCCTGCAGCATGACTTGGAACAGCCTTCTCATGTCTGATTGTGGATCTCTCAGATCAAGAAGTATCTCCTGGGGATTAATTGGGGTTGGAATTTTAGAAAAGTCTGTAGAAGTATCTTGGGCATTGGACTCAAAAGTTCTTCCCATTAAGGATATTCCTGCAATAGTCACTGCAGTAGTTTGCAGTAAAGTTGCTGAGACAGCCCTAAGTCTTCCCCATAGAAACCAGTCAGTGTCCTAAGAGATGCCTGTCTTTGGATGGAGTTTTATATCTGACTCCTCCATTCTCTAGACTTTTCACTGGGACAATATATCAAAGACCTCTCCCTTTTTACTTATTGAGCCTGGCTAAAGTTTATCAATTTTGATAATCTTTTCAAAAAAACAGCTCTTTATTTCATTCATCTTTTCTATTGTTTTTTTTTTGGGGGGGGAGGATTTATTTTATTTCCACTCTGACTTTATTGTTTCCTTCCTCTGCTGACTTTGGGCTTTGTTCTTTCTCTAATTCCTTTAGGTGGTAAGTTAGGTTGTTTATTTGAGACTTTTCTTGTTTAATGAAGTAGGCCTGTATCCCTATAAACTTCCCTCTTTGGAACTGTTTTGCTGTGTTGCATAGATTTTGGAAAGTTGTGTTTTTATTTTTGTTTGTCTCATGGTATTTTCAGATTTCCTTCCTTGATTTTTCTCTTGACACATCAATATTTTTAGTTGCATGTTGTTTAGTCTCTATGTGTTTGGGTTTTTTCCATTTTTCCTTTGTAATCGTTTTCCAGTTTCATACTATTGTAGTTAGAAAAAATTTCAATCTTCTTAAATTTATTGAGACTTGCTTTGTGGCCTAGCATGTGATCTATCCTGGAGAACATCTCATATGCACTTGGAAAGAATGTATATTCTGCTGTTTTGGGATGGAATGTCCCATAGATATCTATTCTGTCAATCTGGCCTAATATGTAATTTAAGGCCACAGTTTCCTTATTGATTTTATGCCTGGATGATCTAGCCACTGATGTAAGTCCCCTACTATTATTGTATTACTGTCAATATTTCCCTTTACGTCTGTTAATATTTGCTTTTGTATTTCAGTGCTCCTATACTAGGTGCATATATGCTTACAATGTTCTATCTTCTTCTTGAATTGACCATTTTATCATTCTTTGTCTCTTACTATAGATTTTGTTTTAAACTCTACTTTGTCTGATATGAGTATTGCTACCCCAACTTCCTTTTGGTTTCCATTTGTATGGAATATCTTTTTCTATCCCTTTGCTTTCAGTCTGTGTGTCTTTAGCTCTGAAGTGAGTCTCATATAGGCAGTATATAGATGGCTCGTTTTTCTTTTTTCAATTTTTACCCTGTTTCTTATTATTGAAGGATGTGGTCCATGGACAAATGAAGTGATTATTGATAGTTATGTACTTATTGCTAATCTGTGACTTGTTTTATGGCTGTTTTGTAGTTCTTCTCTATTATTTTATTATTTTTTTAGCCTCTTCTTTCATGACTCAAATATTCTTTTTAGTGTTATGTTTGGGTGCCTTTCTCCTTAATTTCTGTGTATTTATTGTAGGTTTTACATTTGCGGTTAAAATGGGGTTCATATATATCAACCCATAACCATATTTACTTGTTTTAAACAGATCATCATTTAAGTTCAAATACATTCTAAATATCTGCATTTCTTAATCCCCCCATGTTTTGTGTTTTTGGGTTTTTTGTTGTTGTTTGTTTTTAAACATCTTTATTGGAGTATGATTGCTTTACAATGGTGTGTTAGCTTCTGCATTATAATAAAGTGAATCAGTTATACATATATATATGTCCCCATATCTCTTACCTCTTGCGTCTCCCTCCTTCACACCCTCCCTATCCCACCCCTCTAGGTGTTCATAAAGCACCGAGCTGATCTTCCTTGGCTATGTGGCTGCTTCCCACTAGCTATCTATTTTACGTTTGGTAGTGTATTTATGCCCATGCCACTCTCTCACATTGTCCCAGCTTACCCTTCCCCCTCACTGTATCCTCAAGTCCATTCTCTAGTGGGTCTGTGTTTTTATTCAGCTCTTGCACCTAGGTTTTTCATGACTTTTATTTTTAGATTCCATATATATGTGTTAACATATGGTATTTGTTTTTCTCTTTCTGACTTACTTCACTCTGTATGACAGACTCTAGATCCATCCACCTCACTACAAATAACTCAATTTCATTTTTTATGGCTGAGTAATATTCCATTGTATATATGTGCCATATCTTCTTTACCCATTCATCTGTTGAAGGACACTTAGGTTTCTTCCACGTCCTTGCTATTGTAAACAGAGGTGTAAAGAACATATTGGTACATGACTCTTTTTGAATTATGGTTTTCTCAGGGTATATACCCAGTAGTGGGATTGCTGGGTCGTAGGGTAATTCTATTTATAGTTTTTTAAGGAACCTCCATACTGTTCTCCATAGTGGCTATATCAATTTACATTCCCACCAACAGTGCAAGAGTGTTCCCTTTTCTCCATACCCTCTCCAGCATTTATTGTTTGTAGATTTGTTGATGATGGTCATTCTGACCAGTGTGAGATGATGTCTCATTGTAGTTTTGATTCCCATTTCTATAATGATTAATGATGTTGAGCATTCTTTCATGTGTTTGTTGGCAATCTGTATATCTTCTTTGGGGAAATGTTTATTTAGGTCTTCTGCCCATTTTTGGATTTGGTTGTTTGTTTTTTTACTATTGAGCTGCATGAGCTGCTTGTAAATTTTGGAGGTTAATCCGTTGTCAGTTGCTTCATTTGAAAACCTTTTCTCCCATTCTGAGGGTTGTCTTTTCCTCTTGTTAATGGTTTCCTTTGTTGTGCAAAAACTTTTAAGTTTCATTATGTCCCATTTGTTTATTTTTGTTTTAATTTCCATTTCTCTAGGAGGTGGGTCAAAATGGATCTTGCTGTGATTTATGTCATAGAGTGTTCTGCCTATGTTTTCCTCTAAGAGTTTGATAGTGTCTGGCCTTACATTGAGATCTTTAATCCATTTTGAGTTTGTTTTTCTGTATGGTGTTAGGAGGTGTTCTAAATTCATTCTTTTACAAATAGCTGTCCAGTTTTCACAGCACTGCTTATTGAAGAGGCTGTCTTTTCTCCACCATATATTCTTGCTTCCTTTATCAAAGATAAGGTGACCATATGTACGTGGGTTTATCTCTGTGCTTTCTATCCTTTTCTTTTGATCTATATTTCTATTTTTGGGCCAGTACCATACTCTCTTGATTACTGTAGCTTTGTAGTATAGTGTGAAGCCATGAAGCCTAATTCCTGCAGCTCTGTTTTTATTTCTCAAGATTGCTTTGGCTGTTCGGGGTCTTTTTTGTTTCCATACAAATTGTGAATTTTGTGTTCTAGTTCTATGAAAAATGGCAGTGGTATTTTGACAGGGATTTCAATAAATCTGTAGATTGCTTTGGGTAGTAGAGTCATTTTAACAATGTTGACTCTTTCAATCCAAGAACATGGTATATCTCTCCATCTATTTGTATCATCTTTAATTTCTTTCATCAGTGTCTTATAATTTTCTGCATACAGGTCTTTTCTCTCCTTACATAGGTTTATTCCTAGATATTTTATTCATTTTGTTGCAATGGTAAATGGGAATATTTTCTTAATTTGAATTTCAGATTTTTCATCATTAGTGTATAGGAATGCAAGAGATTTCTGCACATTAATTTTTTATCTTGCTAGTTCACGAAATTCATTGATTAGCTCTAGTAGTTTTCCAATAGTATCTTTAGGAATCTCTATGTATAGTATCATGTCATCTGCAAACAGTGAGAGCTTTACTTCTTCAATTCCAATTTGCATTCCTTTTATTTCTTTTTGTTCTCTGATTGCTGTGGCTAAAACTTCCAAAACTATGTTGAATAATAGTGGTGAGAGTGTGCAAACTTGTCTTTTTCCTGATTTTAGTGGAAATGGATTCAGATTTTCACAATTGAGGAAAATGTTGGCTGTGGGTTTGTGGTATATGGTCTTTTTTATGTTGAGGAAAGTTTCCTCTATGCCTACTTTCTGCAGGGTTTTTATCATAAATGTGTGTTGGATTTTGCCGAAAGCTTTTCCTGCATCTCTTCAGATGATCATGTGTTCTTTATTCTTCAATATTTTAATATGGTGTATCACATTTATTGATTTGCGTATATTGAAGAATCCTTGGATTTCTGGGATGAACCCCACTTGATCATGGTGTATGATCCTTTTAATGTGCTGTTGGATTCTGTTTCCTAGTATTTTGTTGAGGGTTTTGACATCTATGGTCATTAGTGATATTAGCCTGTAGTTATCTTTCTTTGTGACATCTTTGTCTGGTTTTGGTATCAGGGTGATCTTGGCCTCGTAGAATGAGTTTGGGACTGTTCCTCCCTCTGCTATATTTTGCAAGAGTTTGAGAAGGATAGGTGTTAGCTCTTCTCTAAATGTTTCATAGAATTCGCCTGTGAAGCCATGTGGTCCTGGGCTTTTGTTTGTTTGAAGAATTTTAATCACAGTTTCAATTTCAGTGATTGGTCTGTTCATATTTTCTATTTCTTCCTCATTCAGTCTTGGAAGGTTCTGCATTTCTAAGAATTTGTTCATTTCTTCCAGGTTGTCCATTTTATTGGCATATACTTGCTTGTAGTAATCTGTCATGATCTTTTGTATTTCTGCAGTGTCACTTGTTACTTCTCCTTTGTCATTTCTAATTCTATTGATTTGAGTCCTGTCCCTTTTTTTCTTGATGAGTCTGGCTAATGGTTTATCAATTTTGTTTATCTTTTCAAAGAAGCAGCTTTTAGTTTTAATGATCTTTTCTATCATTTCCTTCATTTGTTTTTCATTTATTTCTGATATGATCTTTATGATTTCTTTCCTTCTGTTAACTTTGGGAGTTTTCTTTTTCTTCTTTCTCTTATTCTTTTAGGTGTAAGGTTCAGTTGTTTATGTGAGATGTTTCTTGTTTCTTAATGTAGGACTGTGTTGCTATAAACTTCCCTCTTAGAACTGCTTTTGCTGCATCCCATAAGTTTTGGGTCATCATGTTTTCATTGTCATTTGTTCCTAGGTATTTTTTAATTTCCTTTTTGATTTCTTCAGTGATCCCTTGGTTATTAACTTGTGCATTGTTTAGCCTCCATGTGTTTTTATTTTTTACAGGTTTTTTCCTTTTATTGATATATAGTCTCATAGCGCTGTGGTCAGAAAAGATACTTGATACGATTTCAATTTTCTTAAATTTTCCAAGGCTTGCTTTGTGACCCAAGATGTGATCTATCCGGGAGAATATTCCATGAGCACTTGAGAAGAATGTGTATTCTGTTGTTTTGGGACAGAATGTCCTATAAATATCAATCAATTTCATCTTGTTTAATGCATCATTTAAAGCTTGTGTTTCCTTATTAATTTTCATTCTGGATGATCTGTCCATTGGTGGAAGTGGGGTGTTAAAGTCCCCTACTATGATTGTGTTAGTGTCAATTTCCCCTTTTATGGCTGTTAATATTTGCCTTATGTATTGAGGTGCTCCTATGTTGGTTGCATAAACATTAACACTTGTTATATCTTCCTCTTGGATTGATCCCTTGATCATTATGAAGTGTCCTTCTTTGTCTCTTATAATAGTGTTTGTTTTAAAGTGTATTTTGTCTAATATGAGAATTGCTACTCCAGCTTTCTTTTGATTTCCATTTGCATGGAATATCTTTTTCAACCCCCTCACTTTCAGTCTGTATGTGTCCCTAGGTCTGAGGTGGGTCACTTGTAGAAAGCATATATACAGGTCTTGTTTTTGTATCCATTCAGCCAGTCTATGTCTTTTCATTGGAGCATTTAATCCATTTACGGTTAAGGTAATTATTGATATGTATGTTCTTATTACCATTTTCCTAATTGTTCTGGGTTTATTATTGTAGATCTTTTCTTTCTCTTGTGTTTCATGCCTAGTGAAATTCCTTTAGCATTTCTTGTAAAGCTGGTTTGGTGGTGCTGAATTATCTTTGCTTTTGCTTGTCTATTAAGTTTTTAATTTCTCCGTCAAATCTGAATGAGATCCTTGCTGGGTAGAGTAATCTTGCTTTTAGATTTTTCTCCTTCATCGCTTTAAATATGTTCTGCCACTCCCTTTGGCTTGCAGAGTTACTGCTGAAAGATCAACTGTTAACCTTATGGGGATTCCTTTGTGTGCTTTTTTTTTTCCCTTGCTGCTTTTAATATTTTTTCTTGGTATTTAATTTTTGACAGTTTGATTAATATGTGTCTTGGCATGTTTCTCCTTTGATTTATCCTGTATGGGACTCTCTGTGCTTCCTGCACTTGATTAACTATTTCCTATCCCTATTAGGGAAGTTTTTAATGATAATCTCTTCAAGTATTTTCTCAGTCCCTTTCTTTTTCTCTTCTTCTTCAGGGACCCCCATAATTCGAATGTTGGTGCATTTAATGTTGTCCCAGACATCTCTGATACTGTCCTCAATTCTTTTCATTCATCTTTCTTTATTCTGCTGTGCACTAGGTATTTCCACTATTTTATCTTCCAGGTCACTTACCCGCACTTGTGCCTCAGTTATTCTGGTATTGATCCCTTCTAGGTAATATTTAATTTCATTTATTGGGTTGCTCATCACTGTTTGTTTGCTCTTTAGTTCTTCTACGCCCTTGTTAAATGTTTCTTGTATCTTCTCCTTTCTATTTCCAAGATTTTGTATCATCTTTACTATCATTACTCTGAATTCATTTTCAGGTAGACTGCCTATTTCCTCTTCATTTGTTAGTTCTGGTGGGTTTTTGCATTGCACCTTCACGTGTTGTGTGTTTCTCTGTCTTCTCATTTTGGTTAACTTACTGTGTTTGAGATCTCCTTTTCACAGGCTGCCATTTCATAGTTTCCATTGTTTTTGGTGTCTGTCTGCAGTAGCTAAGGTTGCTTCAGTGGGTTGTGTAGGCTTCCTGGTGGAGGGGACTTGTGCCTGTGTTCTGGTGAGTGAGGCTGGATCTTGTCTTTCTGGTGAGCAGGTCCACGTCTGGTGGTGTCTTTTGGGGTATCTGTGGCCTTATTATGATTTTAGGTAGCTTCTCTACTAATGGATGGGGCTGTGTTCCTGTCTTGCTAGTTGTTTGGCACAGGGTGTCTAGCACTGTAGTTTGCTGGTCGTTGAGTGGAGCTGGGTCTTGGCTTTGAGATGGAGAACTCTGGGAGGTTTTCACCATTTGCTATTACATGGAGTTAGGAGGTCTCTTGTGGACCAGTGTCCTGAACTTTGCTCTCCCACCTAAGAGGTACAGCCCTGACACCTGGCTGGAGAACAAAGAGCTTGTCATCCCCTTGGCTCAGAACAAGAGGGAGAAAAGAAAGAAAGAATGAAAGAAAGAAAGTAAAATAAAATATAGTAAAATGAAGTTATTAAAATGAAAATAATTATTCAAAAAAATTTTAAAGATGTGATAAAAAAATAAAAGAAAGAAAGATAGAAGGGAGAAACCAAACTGAAAACAAATCCACCAATCATAACAAGTGCTAAAAACTAGAGTAAAAAAAAAATCTGACAGACAGAACACTAGGACAAATAGTAAAAGCAAAGCTATACAGACAAAATCAGACAAAGAAGCATACACATACACATTCACAAAAAGAGAAAGAAATATATATATATATATATATATATATATATATATATATATAGTTGATCCCAAAGTCCACCTCCTCAATTTGGGATGATTCATTGTCTATTCAGGTATTCCACAGATGCAGGGTACATCAAGTTGATTGTGGAGATTTAATCCACTGCCCCGAGGCTGCAGGGAGAATTTTCCCTTTCTCTTCTTTGTTTGCACAGCTCCTGGTGTTCAGCTTTGGACTTGGACCTGCCTCTGCATGTGGGTCGCCTGAGGGCATCTGTTCTTTGCTCAGACAGGACGTGGTTAAAGGAGCAGCTGATTCGGGGGCTCTAGCTCACTCAAGTTGGGGAGATGGAGGGCTATGGAATGCAGTGGCAGCCTTTGGTGACAGAGGCCTGCATGACTTTTCAAGAGCCTGAGGTGTGCTGTGCATTCTTCTGGGGAATTTGTCCCTAGATCACGGGATTGTGGCAGTGCTGGGCTGCAAAGGCTTCCAGGAGGGGAGGTGTGGATAGTGACCTGTGCTTGCACACAGGCTTCTTGTTGGCTGCAGCAGCAGCCTTAGTGTCTCATGCCCGTCTCTGGGGTCCATACTGATAGCCACAGCTCACTCCCGTCTCTGGAGCTCCTTTAAGCATCACTCTCAATCCCCTCTCCTCGCACACCAGGAAACAAAGAGGCAAGAAAAAGTCTCTTGTCTCTTTGGCAGCTCCAGACATTTCCCAGACTCCCTCTTAGCTAGCCGTGGCACACTAGACCCCTTCAGGCTGTGTTCACCAGCCAAACTCAGTCCTCCCCCTGGGATCCCACCTCAGAAGCCCGAGCCTCAGCTCCCCACCCCCACCTGTCCTGGCAGTTGAGCAGATAAGCCTCTTGGGCTGGTGAGTGCTGGTAGGCACCAATTCTCTGTGTGGGAATCTCTCTGCTTTGCCCTCTGCACTCCAGTTGCTGAGCTCTCCTCCATGGCTCCATAGCTTCCCCGTCTGCCACCTGATGTCTCTGCCTGTGAAGGGGCTTCTTAGTTTGTGGAAACCTTTCCTCCTTCAAAGCTCCCTCCTACTGGTGCAGGTCCTGTCCCTATTCTTTTGCTTCTGGTTTTTCTTTTTTCTTTTGCCCTACCCAGGTACATGGGGAGTTTCTTGCCTTTTGGGAGGTGTGAGGTCTTCTGCCAGTGTTCAGTAGGTGTTCGGTATGAATTGTTCCACATGTAGATGTATTTCTGATGTACTTATGGGGAGGAAGGTGATCTCTACTTCTTACTCTTCAGCCATTTTGAAGCTCCCCTGTTTTGTGTGTGTGTGTTTTTTTTTTGGCAGTACGTGGGCCTCTCACTGTTGTGGCATATCCCGTTGCAGAGCACAGGCCCTGGACAGGCAGGCTCAGTGGCTCCACGGCATGTGGGATCCACCTGGACCAGGGCACATACCCATGTCTCCTGCATCAGCAGGCGGACTCTCAACCACTGCACCACCAGGGAAGCCCAGTTTTGTGTTTTTGATGTCATATTTTACATCTTCAAGTGAATCTCTTAACTGTTTATTATAGTTATATTTGATTTTGCAATCTTTATCTTTTAACATTTGTACCAGCTTATTTAAGCAGTTGATCAACTGCCTTACTATATATTTGCCTTTACCAGTGAAATTTTTTCCTTCTTATATTTTATTATTTCTTTTTATAGTCTTTTTATTTTTACACTTAAAGAAGATACTTTAACATTTCTTGGAAGGTTCATTTAATGGTGATGAACTCTTTTAGTTTTTGCTTGGCTGGGAAATTCTATCTCTCTTTGAATTCTGAATGATAACCTTGCTGGATAGAGTATCTTAGATTGTAGGGTTTTTTTTTTTTTTAGCACTTTAAATGTATCATGGCACTTCCTTCTGCCCTGCGAAGTTTCCACTAAAAAAAAAAAATCAGCTGATAACCTTATAGGGGTTTCCTTGTATGTGACTCTTTGTATTACTCTTGCTGCCTTTAAAATTCTGTCCTTAACTTTTGTCATTTTAATTATGGTGTGTCTTGGTGTGGGTCTCTTTGGATTCATCTTGTTTAGGACTCTCTTTGCTTCCTGTACCTGGATATTTTTTCCTTCTTCAGGTTAGGGAAGTTTTCATCCATAATTTCATCAAATACATTTTCTGCTCATTTCTCTCTCTCTCTTCTCCTTCTGGGCCCCCTGTAATGTAAATGTTAGTATCTTTGATATTGTCCCAGAAGTCTTTTAAACTATCTTCATTTAATGTTTTCTTTATGTTGTCCTGATTAGGTTGTTTCCATTATTTTATATTCCAGATCACTTATGCATTCTTCTGTATCACCTAATCTGCTGTTAATTATTTCTAGTGTGTTTTCAGCTTCAGGTTTTGTATTCTTCAGGTCTAACTGGTTCCTTTTTATATTTCCTAGTTCTTTCTTGAAGTTCTCACTGTGTTCATTTATTCTCTTCCTGAGTTCATTTAGCATTTTTATTACCATTGCTTTGCACTATTTATCAGGTAATTTTTTTTTATTTGTTTCATTAGGGTTTTTCTGGGGCTTTGTTTTGTTCTTTTGTTTGAAATATATTCCTCTGTCTTCTTCTTTTATTCAACTTTCTCTATCCCTATGAAATTAGGTGAAACAGTTACCTATTGTGGTCTTGAAGGTGTGTTCTCTTGTGGGAGCATCCCTAGCAGATTGCATGTGCCCAGTTGCTTTGGTGGTGTGGGAGAGCTGGATCTGAAGTGACCATGGGCTATATATTCTCCTGGGGTGCACTGGCAGCAAGTTTCTTGATGGGAGGTAGGAATGGAGTCAGATGAGCTAGAGTCAGAGTCAGGTTTCGGCTGTGTTTCAGGACTGTTTATTCCAAAGCTTCTGCTCTTAATAATGCTACAGCATGCTGCCACCTGAACAGCAATGTCTCTGCCTAAGGAATAATAGTCCCTCTAGGTTGCTAGTTTGGGAGTAAACTCTACTTTGTTAATTCTCCTGGACTCTTACAGGGTCATTTTTAGTTTTATTTTTAAATTTTTAGCAGTGGATGACAGAAATGCTAGGAACAATTTAGAGGAATTCTGCCAGGATGCTCCAGTAATATACAAAACCTCCTTCTATCTATAGTCTTCCCTCCTCACCACTAATTCACCTGAATTTTAGAGCCTGGCACAAATACTTGTTCCACCTCATCTTTCTGACTCTATTTCTGCCTCTATAGAATGTTAATAATTAACCTTCCTCATGGTTAATATTAAATGACATGATGCTAAGTGGAGGCTGGGGGCAGTTACTGCCCTTATTCACATCTTCCTCAACCCAAAGAGAAAGATTGAATAAGAAACATGCTGAGGAACCCCAAACTGTCCTTTAGGTAGTGTTCCTCAAACACTTAGTATTTGTGGCACACTTCCAAAAATACTAGAATTTTGAGTCGTACACTTCAAAGACTTCAAAGATGAATACAAGTTTGAGAAAAGCAAGTTTTAGAAAACTGAAATAAAGCTTTCAATTTATCATGGCATATGAAGATATAAATTTTACATATATATGTATACATAGAATTAATTATTTTTATTCTGAAACTAATAACAATATGAAAAAATAATAATTTCAAACAGTAATTATAAATTTTTATTTTAACATGACTCTTGAGTCTAGCTCCTTTTTTCCCCTTATTTTACCATTAGGAGAACAGAGCATAAAATCACACTCATTTGGCATACAAGTTCACTAACTACATTCTTCCTTTTTTTGCCTTTAGTATATGTAAGCATTTGTAATCTTAATTTGTAGATATATGATATTGAAATAGCAGACGAATTATGCATATTAATGTGGTTGCATCTCAGTCATGTCTCACTATTTCAGTAGAAATTTTACTGTCTTGACCACACTCTCATGTAGCATATACTTGTGTGACTAAGTTCATGCCTGCATGAGAAAAAGCATAACTTTTCATTGGCAACTTCATGACACTACACCATGCCTCTTCCCTCTTATTTTCAGCAAGTTGTAACTGCAAAAGCAAATTCAAATTCTATTTGGAAAACGCACTTTGAAGTCTGGTCTAAAAGAAGTCACATTAAAGAGAAAGTTATGAGAAACTTTAGTTCCTGGTATTCAAAAAACATCATAAAACTCAGAGGCATATAAACTATCATGAGCAAGAGTCATTAGAAATAAAAACTATAGACACAGGCTCACAAAGATATTAGATACTAGACTTACTAGAAATAAAGTGAGAAATACATAGATTTAAAACATTTAAAGAAATAAAAATATGACCATAGAACAGAAGACTATCAAAAATGAACAGATATTATTAAAAGAAATAGAAGCTTGAAGGGGAAAATATTCACTAAAATTAGAAATCAAGGGATAAAACTGAAATAAGAATTGGTTAACTGAAAGTCACACGTGAATTATCTAAAATGCATCACAGAGACACCAAAAGAGGCTAGAACCTGTTCAGCAGAATCAACAAGTTTTGCAGTAATAGCTATTGCTCTATGACAAGGGGATAAACCTTTCCAACAGGATCAAATGTGAGAGTATAGTAAGCAATGGTTTTGGTTGTTTTTTGTTTTTAGAGACTGGGGAAGCAGGTAAACACTAAACTGGCCATTTTAGTGATGTGTGCAACTTGCCTCTGACAGACTTCTCCTAATAAAATCCTCACTTTTTTGCATCAATCAGGTTCTTCCTTCCTTTAGATATTGAGGATATCAAACTTTTAAAAATATATATTCATTTAAAAATCTTTCCCTTGGAGTTAACTTCTCAAATGGATTGTTTTTCTTCCTTACCTTCAAAACGTAATATATTTATTTTTAGGACAATTTTATGTTACTGAAAATTGAGCAAATAGCACACAGTTCAATATATCACACCCCTCCCACACACAGTTCCCCTATTATTAACATCTTGCATTACTATGATACACTTCTTACAATTGATAAACCAATATTGATAATATTATAATTAACTAAAGTTCATAGTTTACATTAAGGTTCATCCTTTGTGTTGTATAGTTCTATGGATTTTGTCAAATGCATGATGTCATGCATACATATGTATCACAAAGGGTAGTTTCCTCACCCTACAAATGGCTTGTGCTCCACCTATTCACTCTCCTCCCTCTGAACCCCTAGAAAACACTGATCTTTTTATGGTCTCTATAGTTTTGCCTTTTTCAGAAATGTTATATACTTGGATTCACACAGTATGTAGTTTTTCAAACTGGCTTCTTTAACTTAGCTATATGCATTTAAGGTCCCTCCATGTCTTTTCATGGCTTGGTAGCTCATTTTTTAAAATCAATGAAAAATGTTTCATCATGTGTATAGACCACAGATTTTTTCCCTTTGTCTATGAAGATTTCTTAGTTCCTTACAGTTTTTGGAGCAATGGATTTTTTCTTATTTATTTATATTTATTTTTGAACAACAGTTGATTTAAAATATTGTGTTAGTTTTAAGTGTACAACATACTGAGCCAATGTTTTATCAATTATACTCTATTTGAAGTTACTATAAAATATTGTCTATGTTCCCTGTACTGTAGAGTATATCTTTGCAGTATTTATTTTATACACAGTAGTTTGTATCTCTTACTGCTCTACTCCTATTTTTCCCCTCCCCACTGACAACCATTAGTTTGTTCTCTATATCAGTAGTATGTTTCTCTTTTATTTTCACTTCTTTGTTTCACTTTTTAAATTACACTTAGGAGTGATAACATGCAGCATTTGTCTTTCTATTTCTGACTTATTTCATTAAACATAATGCCCTACAGATCCATCCATATTGTTCAAAGGGGCAAAATTTCATTCGTTTTTATGTCTGAAGAAAATTCTGGAGCAAAGAGTTTTGGCTAGTTCTTATCAACTTAAGTTAAAATCCCAAGGGCTTGTCAGATTGCTTATGCACAAATAGACACAAGAGTTTTAGTAGTTAGATATGACTAGAGAAAGGTTGTTGAACAGATTTATTCAGAATACAGAAGCCCTCTTCACATTTGGGTTCCCCAGGAGAGGGTCTCTGACTGAGGACTTACTCAATTCATAAAGACGTGTTTCAATCTCACAAAATCTTAGTACCCATTGTCTATGATATCCAGTTAAAACAAGAAACATTCTCAATTGTCTTTTGTTAAGGGTGTAGGATATGTTTGGATCGTCTTTAGTCTATCAGGAGAAATGTTTTCCCCTCCTGAAATGAGTCATGCTCTGAATAATGAACTGTATTTTGGCAAAATAATAATTATATTTGAAAAAAATAATAAGAGAATATTATGAATAATTTTATGCCAAAATTTTGAAAACTTAAGTGAAATGGATGAATTCTTAGAAAAAGATATAGATCAAAATAGACTAAATATAAGGATAGATTGTTTATTTGAGATTTTTCTTTTTTCTTGAGGTGAAATTGAATTGCTATAAACTTCCTTCTTAGAACTGCTGTTGCAACGTCCCATAGGTTTTGGGTCATCCTGTTTTCACTGACATATTTTTCTATGTATTTTTAAATTTCTTCTTTGATTTCTTCAGTGATCTCTTGGTTATTTAGTAGCACACTGTTTAGCCTCCATGTATTTGTGTTTTTTACAGTTTTTTTCCTGTAATTGATTTCCAATCTCACAGCGTTGTGATCAGAAAAGGTGCTTAATATAATTTCAATTTTCTTAAATTTTCTGAGCCTTGATTTGTGACCCAAGATGTGATCTATCCTAGAGAATGTTCCATGTGCACTTGAGAAGAAAGTGTATTCTGCCACTTTGGGGTAGAATGTTATATAAATATCAATTAAATCTATCTGGTTTATTGTGCCATTTAAAGCTTGTGTTTCCTTATTTATGTTCTGTTTGGATTATCTGTCCATTGGTGTAAGTGGGGTGTTAAAGACATCCATCATTATTGTGTTACTGTCAATTTCTCCTTTCATGTTTGTTAGCATTTGCCTTATGTACTGAGGTGCTCCTATGTTGAGTGCATAAACATTTATAATTGTTATATCTTCTTGGATTGATCCTTTGATCATTATGTAGTGTCCCTCTTTACCTTTTTGTTTTAACATCTTTATTCTAGTATAATTGCTTTACAATGGTGTGTTAGTTTCTGCTTTATAACAAAGTGAATCAGTTATACATATACATATGTTCCCATATCTCTTCCCTCTTGCATCTCCCTCCCTCACACCCTCCCTATCCCACCCCTCTAGGTGGTCACAAACCACCTAGCGGATCTCCCTGTGCTATGAGGCTGCTTCCCAGTAGCTATCTACTTTACATTTGGTAGTGTATATATGTCCATGCCGCTCTCTCACTTTGTCACAGCTTACCCTTCCCCCTCCCCATATCCTCAAGTCCACGCGCTAGTAGGTCTGTGTCTTTATTCCCATCTTCCTCCTTACCTCTTGTAACAGGCTTCATTTTAAAGTCTATTTTATCTGATATGACTATTGCTGCTCCAGCTCTCTTTTGATTTCCATTTGCATGGAATATCTTTTTCCATCCCTTCACTTTCAGTCTGTATGTGTCCCTAGGTCTGAAGTAGGTCTCTTGTAGACAGCATATATATGAGTCTTGTTTTTGTATCCATTCAGCCAGTCTGTGTCTTTTGGTTGTGGCATTTAATCCATTACCTTCAAGGTTATTATCGATATGTATGTTCCTATTACCATTTTCTTAATTGTTTTGGGATTGGTTTTCTGGGTCGTTTTCTTCTCTTGTGTTTCCCACCTAGAGAACTTTCTTTAGCATTTGTCGTAAAAATGGTTTGGTGGTGCTGAATTCTCTTAGCTTTTGTTTGTCTGAAAAGCTTTTTGATTTCTCCATTGAATCTGAATGAGATCCTGGCTGGGTAGAGTAATCTTGATTGTAGGTTTTTCTCTTTCATCACTTTAAGTATATCCTGCTACTCCCTTCAGAGTTTCTGCTGAAAAATCAGCTGATAACATTATGAGGATTCCTTTGTATGTTATTTTTTGTTTTTCCCTTGCTGCTTTTAATATCTTCTCTTTGAATTTAATTTTTGTTAGTTTGATTAATATGTGTCTTGATGTGTTTCTCCTAGGGTTTATCCTTTATGGGACTCTCCTTTTTTCCTGGACTTTGGTGACTATTTCCTTTCCCATGTTAGGGAAGTTTTCAACTATAAGCTCTACAAATATTTTCTCAGACACTTTCTTTTTCTCTTTTTCTTCTGGGACCCCTATAATTCAAATGTTGGTGCATTTAGTGTTGTCCCAGAGGTCTCTGAGACTGTCTTCAATTCTTTTTATTCTTTTTCTTTATTCTGCTCCCTGGCAACTATTTCCACCACTTTGTCTTCCAGCTCACTTATTCGTTCTTCTGCCTCAGTTATTGTAATTGATTCCTTCTAGTGCATTTTTCATTTCACTTATTGTCTTGTTCATCTCTGTTTGTTTGTTCTTTATTTCTTCTAGATCTTTGTTAAACATTTCTTGTATTTTCTCATTCCATGCCTCCATTCTATTTCCAAGATTCTGGATCATCTTTACTATCATTACTCTGAATTCTTTTTCAGGTAGATTGCCTATTTCTTCTTCATTTATTTGGTCTTGTAGGTTTTTACCTTGCTTCTTCATCTGTGACATATTTTTTTGCCGTCTCATTTTTTTTTTCTTTTAATGAATGGGATTGTGCTCCTGTCTTACTGGTTGTTTGGCTTGAGGCTTCCAACACTGGAGTTTGTATGCTCTTGGGTAAAGCTGGGTCTTGGTGCTGAGATGAGGATCCATGAGACCTCACTCCAATAAATATTCCCTGAGGTCTGAGACTCTTTGTAAGTCCAGTGGTTTGGACTCAGAGCTCCCACTGCAGGAGCTTCAGCCTAATCCCCAGCTCGTGAACCAAGAACCCACAAGCTGCATGGGGTGGCAAAAAAGAAAAAAATGAGATCAATAACAAAGTAAAAAATAAAATTAGACTAGGAAACTAACAGATATGTTAGAAAGAATATACAAAGAAAAATGTAGATGAATCAACAACTGGAAGGTACATCAGCACCACAAGAGTAAAAAAAGAGGAGGAGGCAGAGAAAAAATAAAGAAGGGGAAAAATGCGGTGGGGGAGGCCTTGGCTGTGGAGGGTGGGGCCTAATGAAGGGCAAGATTTGGGTGGGGGTTGGGGCCTATGCTTAGGAACCCCAGAGCTGGAAAAAGTCCCAGGGGCTGTGGGGGCATGAAGCTTTGGCTCAAGGAACAGAAAGGGCACAGGTGTGGCCCCCACTCCTGGTGTCAGAGGGTGGAGGACATCACCAGGGAGCCCAGCAGGTTTCCTGGGCTCAAATTATCAGGGCAAATGTCATCCACTCCTCTACCCCTCCTCCAAGATGGCTCCACCCAAGTGCCTCTCTTGAGTTCCCCAGCCTCCCTCCTATATGTCCAGGATCCGTGCAGTCTGGACTGGGCTTTGGAGGCAGAGTACTGGCCTGGGAGCTCAGCAGGCTCCCTGGCCAGTGTGGGCCAGGGAATCGCCCTCTGCTTCTCTCCCACTCTTCCTGGAGGGCCCCTCCCACCTGCCTCTCCTGATCTCGGCCTCAGGGGTGCTGATTCTGACTGTCCTAAACTTCTCCTGCCCCTTCAGTCCCCCCACATCCTATCAGTTCACTTGGGGGTTCCTCCTATCTCCTTGGGTGTCAGGGTTCACCATCAGTAGCCAACAGGTGTCCTAGTTGTGGGGAGATGCTAATTCAGCATATTCCCACACCACCAATACATAGAAACAAATGACAAACAAAACATGATGACCCAAACCTATGGGATGCAGCAAAAGAAGTTCCAAGAGGGAAGTTTATAGCGATTCAATCTCACCTCAAGAAACAAGAAAAATTTCAAATAAACACTCTAACCCTACACTTAAAACAACTAGAGAAAGAAGAACAAAGAAAACCCAAAGTCAGTAGAAGGAAAGAAATCATAAAGATCAGAGCAGAAATAAATGAAATAGAAATGAAGAAAACAATACAAAGATCAATACAAATAAAAGCTGGTTCATTGAGAAGATAAACAATATTGATAAAGCCTTAGCCAGACTCATCAAGAAATAAAGGAAGAGGATGCAAATCAATAAAATTAGAAATGAAAAAGGAGAAATCACAGCTGACACTGAAGAATTACTAAGGATTACAAGAGACAACTACAAACGACTATATAACCTATCAAACTTCTTCAATATATGCAAATCCATCAATGTGATACACCACGTTAACAAATTAAGGTATAAAAATAATATGATCACCTCAATAGATGCAGAAAAAAACTTTTGAAAAAATTCAACACCCATTTATGAAAAAACCTCTCCAGAAAATGGGCAAAGAGGGAAGCTACCTCAACATAATAAAGGCCATATATAACAAACCCACAGCAAGCATGATACTCAAAGGTGAAAGACTGAGAGCATTTCCACTAAGAACGGGAATAAGACAAGGATGTCCACTCTCGCCACTCTTATTCAACATAGTTTCATAGTTTTGGAAGTCCTAGTCATGTTAATCAGAGAAGAAAAAGAAATAAAAGGAATACAAATTGGAAAAGAAGAAGTAAAACTGTCAGTGTTTGCAGGTGACATGATAATATATATAGAAAATCCTAAAGATGCCACCATAAAACTACTAGAATTAATCAATGAATTTGGTAAGGTTTCAGGATACAAAATTAATGCAAAGAAATCTCTGGCATTCTTATACACCAACAACAAAAAAATCAGAAAGAGAAACTAAGGAAACACTCCCATTTACCATTGCAACAAAAAGAATAAAATACCTAGGAATAAAGCTGCCTAAGGAGGTGAAAGACTTGTGCTCTCAAAGCTATAAAACATGATGAAAGAAATCAAGGATGGCATAAACAGATGGCGAAATATACCATGTTCTTGGACTGGAAGAATCAATATTGTAAAAACATATCCAAAGCAATCTACAGATTCAATGCAATCTCTATCAAACTATCAATGGCATTCTTCACAGAATTAGAACAAAAAATTTTACAATTCGTATGGAAACACAAAAGACCACGAATAGGAAAAGCAATCTTGAGAAAGAAAAACAGAGTTGGAAGAGTCAGGTTCCCCAACTTCAAACTATACCACAAAGCTACAGTAATAAAGACAGTATGGTACTTGCAGAAAAACAAAAATATAGATCAATGGTACAGGTTAGAATGCCCAGATATTAACCCACACACATAAGGGCACCTAATTTATGACAAAGTAGGCAAGAACATACAATGGAGAAAAGACAGCCTCTTCAATAACTGGTGCTGGAAAAACCGGGCAGCTACATGTAAAAGAAGGAAATTAGAACACTATCTAACACTATACAAAAAATAAATTCCAACTGTATTAAAGACTTAAATGTAAGACTAGACAGTATAAAACTCTTAGAGGAAAACCACTCTTCGACATAAACCACAGCAAGATCTTTTTTGACCCACCTCCTAGAGTAATGGAAATAAAAGCAAAAAAAAAAAACAAATGGGACTTAATTAAACTTAAAAGCTTTTGCACAGCAAAGGAAACCATAAACAAGACAAAAAGACAATCCTCAGAATGAGAGAAAATATTTGCAAATGAAATAACAGTCAAAGGATTAATCTGCAAAATATTCACACAGCCCATGAAGCTCAATATCAAAAAAACAAACAATCCAGTTAAAAAATGGGCAGAAGACCTAAATATACCTATCACCAAGGAAGACATACAGATGGCCAAGAAGCACATGAAAAGATGTTCAACATCACTAATTATTAGAGAATTTCAAATCAAAACTACAATGAGGTATCACCTCCTGCTGGTCAGAATGGCCATTATCAAAAAATCTAGAAACAATAAATGCTGGAAGAGGTGTGGTGAAAAGGGAATCCTCTTGCACTGCTGGTTGGAATGCAAATTGATACAGCCACTATGGAGATCAGTATGGAGGATCCTTAAAACTATAAATAGAACTACCTTATGTCCCAGCAATCCCACTACTGGGCATATACCCTGAGGAAACCATAATTCAAAAAGAGTCATGTACCAATATGTTCATTGCAGCTCTATTTACAATAGCCAAGACATGGAAGAAACATGTGTCCATTGACAGATGAATGGATAAAGAAGATGTAGCACATATATACAATGGAATATTACTCAGCCATAAAAAGAAATGAAATTGAGCTATTTTTCATGAGGTGGATGGACCTAGAGTCTGTCATACAGAGTGAAGTAACTCAGAAAGAGAAAAACACATACCATTTGCTAACACATGTATATGGAATCTAAAAAAATAAAGGAAAAAAAGGTCATGAAGAACCTAGGGGCAGGGCAGGAATAGAGGCGCAGACCTACTAGAGAATGGACTTGAGGACGTGGGGTGAGGAAAGGGTAAGCTGGGACTAAGTGAGAGAGTAGAATTGACATATATACACTACCAAATGTAAGATAGGTAGCTAGTGGGAAGTAGCAGCATAGCAAAGGGAGATCGTCTTAGTGCTTTGTGATGACGTAGAGGGGTGGGATAAGGAGGATGGAAGGGAGGCTCAAGAGGGAGGGTGTATGGGGACCTATGTATCCATACGGCTGATTCATTTTGTTGTACAACAGAAGCTAACACAGTATTGTGAAGCAATGATACTCCAATAAAGATCTATTTTAAAAATAGACTAAAGAGAAAATCTGAATGTTTCTATGACAATTAAACAAATAGAATGAGTAGTTGAAACTTTTTCCCACTAAGAAAATATTAGAATCAGAGGATCTTATAGGTAAATTCTACCAAAAATTTGCAGAATAGAACATTCCAATTTTACATTAACAAAAACAGAGTAAAGAAGGCATATTTCTCAAATCATTTTATGAGTCTAATATAACTATTATACAAAACATACAAAAGTCAAAACTTTTAACAGAAAATTACAGACATTTTCAATCCTGAAAACAATTATTTTTAAAAAGCATATGGAATCTACCAATTCAATAAAAAATAAATCATGTTATAGATGCAAAAATTTTCATCAAAATATATACAAACTGACTCAAGTAAAACATTAAAAGAATCATGCAACATGATCAAATGGGATTTATCCCAGGGATGCAAGGGTTCTTCAATATCTGCAAGTCAATCAATGTGATACACCACATTAACAAACTGAAGAATAAAAACCATAGATCATCTCAATTGATGCAGAAAAAGCTTTTGATAAAATTCAAGATCCATTTATTATAAAAACTCTCCAGAAAGTAGGCATAGAGGGAACCTACCTCAATATAGTAAAGCTCATATATGACAAACCCATAGGTAACATCATACTCAATGGTGAAAAGCTGAAAACATTTCCTCTAAGATCAGAAACAAGACAAGGATACCTATTCTCGTCACTTTTATTAAACATGGTTTTGGAAGTCCTAGCCACAGCAATCAGAGAAGAAAAGGAAATTAAAGAAATCTAAATTGAAAAAATAAGTAAAACTGTCACTGTTTGCAGATGACATGATACTATACTTAGAAAATCCTAAAGGTATCTCCAGAAAACTACTAGAGCTCATTAATGAATTCACTAAATTTGCAGAATACAAAATTAATATACAGGAATCTGTTGCATTTCTATACACTAACAATAAAATAGCAGAAAGAGAAATTAAGGAAAAAATCCCATTTACCATCACATTGAAAAGAATAAAATACCTAGGCATAAACCTACCTAAGGAGGCAAAAGACCTGTACTCTGAAAACTGTATAAATGTAGATCTATAATGTTAAATAATGTTAATAATAAACCTTGCTCATATATATATACACACATATAATGGAATATTACTCATCCATAAAAAGAATGAAATAATTTCATTTGCAGCAACATGGATGGACCTAGAGATTATCATACTAAGTGAAGTAAGTCACATAGAGAAAGGCAAATATCATATGATACCACTTATATGTGAAATCAAAAACATGATACAAATGAACTTAATTACAAAAGATAAATATATTTATAGACAGAGAAAACAAACTTATGGTTACCAAAGTGGAAAGGGGTGGAGGGATAAATTTGGAATTAACAGATACACACTACTATATATACAAAATAAACAACAAGGACCTACTGTATAGCACAGGGAACTATATTCAATATCTTATAATAACTTACAATGGAAAAGAATCTGAAACAGAATATATATCTATATCAATCTATCTATATCTATCTATATAACTGAATCATTTTGCTGTATACCTGAAACATTTTAAGTCAACTATACTTCGATTTTAAAAATTAAAAATAAAAGTGTTGGATTTATATTAGAAATGCAGATGTGTTTAGCATTAGAAAAATCAAGGTAATTTACCACATTAACATTCTGAGGGAGGAAGTCATAGATTTTCTATTTCATTAAGTAGAAAATATACTTGGTAAAATTCAGCATCTCCTTCTGATTAGAAACACTTGGCAAAAAAAGGAGTAATAGGGAATTTCCTCAACATGATAAAGGATATTGGGGAAAATATCTACATCAAACATCATATCAATCATGAAATATTAAAGTGTCTCTTTTAAAATTAGGAATTAAGACAAGGGTAACTACTATTACCATTTCTTTCTTCTTGTACTGAAAGTTCTTGCCTGAATTACAGGATAAGGAAAAAAAGTAAAAACTAATGGGAGCTTGAAATTATGAAAATGTTAGTATTTGCAGACTATAAAACTGTCCACATAGAACAACCAAGGAAACTCTTTGACAAATTATCAATATTGAAAAGAGAGAAAAGGAACCTCACTAAAGATTCCTAATGTAAGCTCACTATACAAGTCAATTGCAATTGCAAAATCAGCAATGAAAAAACAAGAAAGTGTTTTTTTATAAAAACTAAATCATTAAATAAAAGGTATAGAGATTGAAAAGGAAAACATAAAAATGTCCCTACTTGTGAATGATATGATTTCCTATGTAGAAAATCCCAAAGAATTTAAAAAGCCCTCCTAAAACTAATGAGTTCAGCAAGGTTGCAGGGTATAAGAACAACATGCAAAAACTCAATCACATTTGTATATACTAACAATGAACAAGTGGAAACAAATTAAAACCATCATACCAGAAGGCGGAAGATGGCAGAAGAGTAAGACGCGGAGATCACCTTCCTCCCCACAGATACACCAGAAATACATATACACGTGGAACAACTCCTACAGAACACCTACTGAAGGCTGGCAGAAGACCTCAGACCTCCCAAAAGGCAAGAAACTCCCCACGTACATGGGTAGGGCAAAAGAAAAAACAGAGACAAAAGAATAGGGACGGCACCTGCACCAGTGGGAGGGAGCTGTGAAGGAGGAAAAGTTTCCACACACTAGGAAGCCCCTTCGCGGGCGGAGACTGCGGGTGGCGGAGGGGGGAAGCTTCGGAGCCGTGGAGGAGAGCACAGCAACAGGCGTGCGGAGGGCAAAGCGGAGAGATTCCCGCACAGAGGATCAGGGCCGACCGGCACTCACCAGCCCGAGAGGCTTGTCTGCTCACTCGCCGGGGCGGGCGGGGCTGGGAGCTGAGGCTCGGGCTTCCGTCGGAGCGCAGGGAGAGGACTGGGGTTGGCGGCTTGAACATAGCCTGAAGGGGTTAGTGCACCACAGCTAGCCGGGAGGGAGTCCGGGGAAAAAGCCTGCACCTGCCGAAGAGGCAGGAGACTTTTCCTTCCCTCTTTGTTTCCTGGGGCGTGAGGAGAGGGGTTTAAGAACGCTGCTTAAAGGAACTCCAGAGACGGGCGCGAGCCGCAGCTGAAAGCGCGGACCCCAGAGACGGGCGCGAGCCGCGGCTGAAAGCGCGGAATCCAGAGACGGGCGCGAGCCGCGGCTGAAAGCGCGGAATCCAGAGACGGGCGCAAGCCGCGGCTAAAAGCGCGGACCCCAGAGGCGGGCGGGAGACGTTAAGGCTGCTGCTGCCGCCATCGAGGGGCCTGTGTGCGAGCACAGGTCACTCTCCACACCCCTCTTCCGTGGAGCCTGTGCAGCCCGCCACTGCCAGGTTCCCGGGATCCAGGGACAACTTCCCCGGGACAGCGCACAGCGCACCTCAGGCTGGTGCAAAGTCACGCCGGCCTTTGCCACCGCAGGCCCGCCCCGCACTCTGTGCCCCTCCGTCCCCGCCGGCCTGAGTGCGCCAGAGCCCCCAATCAGCGGCTCTTTTAACCCCATCCTGTCTGAGCAAAAAACAGACGCCCTCCAGCGATCTACACGCAGTGGCAGGGCCAAATCCAAAGCTTAGCCCTGGGAGCTGTGAGAACAAAGAAGAGAAAGGGAAATCTCTCCCAGCAGCCTCAGAAGCAGCGGATTAAAGCTCCACAATCAACTTGATGTACCTGCATCTGTGGAATACCTGAATAGACAACCAATCATCCCAAATTAAGGAAGTGGACTTTAGGAGCAAGATCTATGATTTTTTCCCCTTTCCTCTTTTTGTAAATGTGTATGTGTATGCTTCTGTGTGAGATCTTGTCTGTATAGTCTTGCTTCCACCATTTGTCCTAGGGTTCTATCCGTCCATGTTTTTTTTTAATTTTTTTTCTTAATAATTAATTTTAATAACAATATTATACTTTACCTTCGTTCTTTCTTTCTTTCTTTCCATCCTTCCTTCCCTCCTTTAGACAACGAATCATCCCAAATTGAGGAGGTGGTCTCTGACAGCAAGATTTAGGATTTTTCCCCCTTTACCTCTTTTAGTGAGGGTGTATGTGTATGCTTCTGTGTAAGATTTTGTCTGTATAGCTTTGCTGCCAACATTTGTCCTAAGGTTCTTTCCGTCCCCCCCTTTTTTTTTTCTAAATAAGAATTTTTTAATTCAATAACTTTATTATACTTTATTTTATTTTTACTGTATCTTCTTTCTTTCTGTCTTTTTTCCTTCTTTCCCTCCTTCCTTCCTTCCTCCCTCCCTCCCTCCCTCCTTTCTTTCCTTCTTGCCTTCTTTCCTTCTTTGCTTCTTTCTTTCTTTCTTCCTTCCTTCCTACCCTCCTTTCCTTCTTTCTTTCCTCATACTTCTACTAATTCCCTCTACTTTTTCTCCCTTTTATCCTGAGCCGTGTGGATGAAAAGCTTTTGGTGCTCCAGCCAGGAGGCAGAGCTCTGCCTCTGAGGTAGGAGAGCCAACTTCAGGACACTGATCAACAAGAGACCTCCCAGCTCCACATAATATCAAACGGCGAAAATCTCCCAGAGACCTCCATCTTAACACCAGCACCCAGCTTCACTCAACGACCAGCAAGCCACAGTGCTGGAAAACCTATGCCAAACAACTAGCAAAACAGGAACACAACCTCACCCATTAGCAGAGAGGCTGCCTAAAATCATAATAAGGCCACAGACACCCCCAAACACACCACCAGACGTGAACCTGCCCACTAGAGAGACAAGATCCAGCCTCATCCACCACAACACAGGCACTAGTCCCCTCCACTAGGAAGCCTACACAAACCACTGAACCAACCTTAGCCACTGGAGACAGACATCAAAAACAGGAGGAACTACGAACCTGCAGCCTGCAAAAAGGAGACCCCAAACACAGTAAGATAAGCAAAATGAGAAGACAGAAAAACACACAGCAGATAAAGGAGCAAGATAAAAATGCACCAGACCTAACAAATGAAGAGGAAATAGGCAGTCTACCTGAAAGAGAATTCAGAATAATGATAGTAAGGTTGATCCGAAATCTTGCAGATAGAATGGACAATAGATTGGACAAAATGCAAGAATCAGTTAACAAGGACCTAGAAGAACTAAAGATGAAACAAGCAACGATGAACAACACAATAAATGAAATTAAAAGTACTCTAGATGGGATCAATAGCAGAATAACTGAGGCAGAAGAACGGATAAGTGACCAGGAAGATAAAATAGTGGAAATAACTACTGCAGAGCAGAATAAAGAAAAAAGAATGAAAAGAACTGAGGACAGTCTCAGAGACCTCTGGGACAACATTAAACACACCAACATTCGAATTATAGGGGTTCCAGAAGAAGAAGAGAAAAAGAAAGGGACTGAGAAAATATTTGAAGAGATTATAGTTGAAAACTTCCCTAACATGGGAAAGGAAATAGTTAATCAAGTCCAGGAAGCACAGAGAGTCCCATACAAGATAAATACAAGGAGAAATACGCCAAGACACATATTAATCAAACTGTCAAAAATTAAATACAAAGAAAGCATATTAAAAGCAGCAAGGGAAAAACAACAAATAACACATAAGGGAATCCCCATAAGGTTAACAGCTGATCTCTCAGCAGAAACCCTACAAGCCAGAAGGGAGTGGCAGGACATACTGAAAGTGATGAAGGAGAAAAACATGCAGCCAAGACTACTCTACCCAGCAAGGATCTCATTCAGATTTGATGGAGAAATTAAAACCTTTAGAGACAAGCAAAAGCTGAGAGAGTTCAGCACCACCAAACCAGCTTTACAACAAATGCTAAAGGATCTTTTCTAGGCAAGAAACACAAGAGAAGGAAAAGACCTATAATAACGAACCCAAAACAATTTAGAAAATGGGAATAGGAACATACATATCGATAATTACCTTAAATGTAAATGGACTAAATGCTCCCACCAAAAGACACAGATTAGCTGAATGGATACAAAAACAAGACCCTTATATATGCTGTCTACAAGAGACCCACTTCAGACCTAGAGACACATACAGACTGAAAGTAAGGGGATGGAAAAAGATATTCCATGCAAATGGAAGCCAAAAGAAAGCTGGAGTAGCAATTCTCATATCAGACAAAATAGACTTTAAAATAAGGACTATTAAAAGAGACAAAGAAGGACACTACATAATGATCAAGGGATCGATCCAAGAAGAAGATATAACAATTGTAAATATTTATGCACCCAACATAGGAGCACCTCAATACATAAGGCAAATACTAACAGCCATAAAAGGGGAAATCGACAGTAACACATTCATAGTAGGGGACTTAAACACCCCACTTTCACCCATGGACAGATCATCCAAAATGAAAATAAATAAGGAAACACAAGCTTTAAATGATACATTAAACAAGATGGACTTAATTGATATTTATAGGACACTCCATCCAAAACAACAGAATACATATTTTTCTCAAGTGCTCATGGAACATTCTCCAGGATAGATCATATCTTAGGTCACAAATCAAGCCTTGGTAAATTTAAGAAAATTGAAATTGTATCAAGTATCTTTTCTGACCACAACGCCATGAGACTAGATATCAATTACAGGAAAAGATCTGTAAAAAATACAAACACATGGAGGCTAAACAATACACTACTTAATAATGAAGATATCACTGAAGAAATCAAAGAGGAAATCAAAAAATACCTAGAAACAAATGACAATGGAGACACAATGACCCAAAACCTGTGGGATGCAGCAAAAGCAGTTCTAAGGGGGAAGTTTATAGCAATACAAGCCCACCTTAAGAAGCAGGAAACATTTCAAATAAACAACCTAACCTTGCACCTCAAGCAATTATAGAAAGAAGAACAAAAAACCCCAAAGCTAGCAGAAGGAAAGAAATCATAAAAATCAGATCAGAAATAAATGAAAAAGAAATGAAGGAAACGATAGCAAAGATCAATAAAACTAAAAGCTGGTTCTTTGAGAAGATAAACAAAATAGATAAACCACTAGCCAGACTCATCAAGAAAAAAAGGGAGAAGACTCAAATCAATAGAATTAGAAATGAAAAAGGAGAGGTAACAACTGACACTGCAGAGATAAAAGAGATCATGAGAGATTACTACAAGCAACTCTATGCCAATAAAATGGACAATCTGGAAGAAATGGACAAATTCTTAGAAATGCACAACCTGCCAAGACTGAATCAGGAAGAAATAGAAAATATGAACAGACCAATCACAAGCACTGAAATTGAAACTGTGATTAAAAACCTTCCAACAAAGAAAAGCCCAGGACCAGATGGCTTTACAGGCGAATTCTATCAAACATTTAGAGAAGAGCTAACACCTATCCTTCTCAAACTCTTCCAAAATATAGCAGAGGGAGGACCACTCCCAAACTCCTTCTACGAGGCCACCATCACCTTGATACCAAAACCAGACAAGGATGTCACAAAGAAAGAAAACTACAGGCCAATATCACCGATGAACATAGATGCAAAAATCCTCAACAAAATACTAGCAAACAGAATCCAACAGCACATTAAAAGGATCATACACCATGATCAAGTGGGGTTTATTCCAGGAATGCAAGGATTCTTCAATATACGCAAATCTATCAATGTGATAAACCATATTAACAAATTGAAGGAGAAAAACCATATGATCATCTCAATAGATGCAGAGAAAGCTTTTGACAAAATTCAACACCCATTTATGATAAAAACCCTGCAGAAAGTAGGCATAGAGGGAACTTTCCTCAACATAATAAAGGCCATATATGACAAGCCCACAGCAAACATCATCCTCAATGGTGAAAAACTGAAAGCATTTCCACTAAGATCAGGAACAAGACAAGGTTGCCCACTCTCACCACTATTATTCAACATTGTTTTGGAAGTTTTAGCCACAGCAATCAGAGAAGAAAAGGAAATAAAAGGAATCCAAATCGGAAAAGAAGAAGTAAAGCTGTCACTGTTTGCAGATGACATGATCCTATACATAGAGAACCCTAAAGATGCTACCAGAAAACTACTAGAGCTAATCAATGAATTTGGTAAAGTGGCAGGATACAAAATTAATGCACAGAAATCTCTGGCATTCCTATATACTAATGATGAAAAATCTGAAAGTGAAATCAAGAAAACACTCCCATTTACCATTGCAACAAAAAGAATAAAATATCTAGGAATAAACCTACCTAAGGAGACAAAAGACCTGTATGCAGAAAATTATAAGACACTGATGAAAGAAATTAAAGATGATACAAATAGATGGAGAGATATACCATGTTCTTGGATTGGAAGAATCAACATTGTGAAAATGACTCTACTACCCAAAGCAATCTATAGATTCAATGCAATCCCTATCAAACTACCACTGGCATTTTTCACAGAACTAGAACAAAAAATTTCACAATTTGTATGGAAACACAAAAGACCCCGAATAGCCAAAGCAATCTTGAGAACGAAAGAAGGAACTGGAGGAATCAGGCTCCCTGACTTCAGACTATACTACAAAGCTACAGTTATCAAGACGGTATGGTACTGGCACAAAAACAGAAAGATAGATCAATGGAACAGGATAGAAAGCCCAGAGATAAACCCATGCACATATGGACACCTTATCTTTGATAAAGGTGGCAGTAATGTACAATGGAGAAAGGACAGCCTCTTCAATAAGTGGTGCTGGGAAAACTGGACAGGTACATGTAAAAGTATGAGATTAGAACACTCCCTAACACCATACACAAAAATAAGCTCAAAATGGATTAAAGACCTAAATGTAAGGCCAGAAACTATCAAACTCTTAGAGGAAAACATAGGCAGAACACTCTATGACATAAATCACAGCAAGATCCTTTCTGACCCACCTCCTAGAGTAATGGAAATAAAAACAAAAATAAACAAATGGGACCTAATGAAACTTCAAAGCTTTTGCACAGCAAAGGAAACCATAAACAGGACCAAAAGACAACCCTCAGAATGGGAGAAAATATTTGCTAATGAAGCAACCGACAAAGGATTAATCTCCAAAATTTACAAGCAGCTCATGCAGCTCAATAACAAGAAAACAAACAACCCAATCCAAAAATGGGCAGAAGACCTAAATAGACATTTCTCCAAAGAAGATATACAGACTGCCAACAAACACATGAAAGAATGCTCAACATCATTAATCATTAGAGAAATGCAAATCAAAACTACAATGAGATATCATCTCACACCAGTCAGAATGGCCATCATCAAAAAATCTAGAAGCAATAAATGCTGGAGAGGGTGTGGAGAAAAGGGAACACTCTTGCACTGCTGGTGGGAATGTGAATTGGTACAGCCACTATGGAGAACAGTATGGAGGTTCCTTAAAAAACTACAAATAGAACTACCGTATGACCCAGCAATCCCACTACTGGGCATATACCCTGAGAAAACCAAAATTCAAAAAGAGTCATGTACCAAAATGTTCATTGCAGCTCTATTTACAATAGCCCGGAGATGGAAACAACCTAAGTGCCCGTCATTGGATGAATGGATAAAGAAGATGTGGCACATATATACAATGGAATATTACTCAGCCATAAAAAGAAACGAAATTGAGCTATTTGTAATGAGGTGGATAGACCTAGAGTCTGTCATACAGAGTGAAGTAAGTCAGAAAGAAAAAGACAAATACCGTATGCTAACACATATATATGGAATTTAAGAAAAAAAATGTCATGAAGAACCTAGGGGTAAAGCAGGAATAAAGACGCAGACCTCCTAGAGAACGGACTTGAGGTTATGGGGAGGGGGAAGGGTGAGCTGTGACAGGGCGAGAGAGAGTCATGGGCATATACACACTAACAAACGTAGTAAGGTAGATAGCTAGTGGGAAGCAGCCACATGGCACAGGGATATTGGCTCGGTGCTTTGTGACAGCCTGGAGGGGTGGGATAGGGAGGGTGGGAGGGAGGGAGACGCAACAGGGAAGACATATGGGAACATATGTTTATGTATGACTGATTCACTTTGTTATAAAGCAGAAACTAACACACCATTGTAAAGCAATTATACCCCAATAAAGATGTTAAAAAAAAAAAAACCATCATACCATTTAAGATGATTCCAAAGAAAGCAAAATGCTTAAGTATAAACTTAACAAAACATGTACAGGATGTGTATGCTGAAAACTACAAAGTACAGATTAAAGAAATCAAAGAAGGTCTAAATAAATACTGAGCTATACCATGTTCCTGGATTGGAAGATTTGACATAGTAAAGATGTAAATTCTCTCCCCAAAGAGATCTAGGCTTAATAAAATTCTTATCAAAGTTCCGGCAAGGTTTTTTGTGTAGCCATAGACAAGTTTATTCTAAAATTTATGTGGAAAGGCAAAAGACCTAGAATGCGTAAGAAAATGCTGAAAAAGAAGAATAAAGGTTGGGATCACTCTACATCATATTAAGATATACTACACAGCTACAGTAATCATTACAGTGTAGTAATTTTAGAGGTATAGTTCAGAACCTAGAAATAAACCTACACCAGTATGAGAAACTTGATGTTTAACAAAAATGCCAAAATAATTCACCAATTACACAAATTGGTATATAATGCTGGACAAATTGAACATACTGAGGTATACAAAAAGAAGCTGAACCTAAGTCTAATACCTTGAACAAAAGTTAACTCAAAGTGTGTTATGGACTTAAATAAAAAATAAAGATATAAAACTTTTAGAGAAAAGCTAGGAGAAAATCTTCAGGATTTAGGGCTAGGCAAGAAATTTTTAGCCTTTTAACCAAAAGCAAGATTCATAAAAGGAAAACTTGATAAATTCAACCTCAACAAAACTACAAACTCTTGCTCTATAAAAGGCCTTGTAAAAAGGATGAAAACAAGCAACAGACTTATAAGGAGATACTTGAAAACCACTTATCCAACAAAGAGCTAGCATGGGGCCCGGGTTTGATCCCTGGTGAAGGAACTAGATCCCACATTCCACAACTAAGAGCTCGCATGCCTCAACTAAAAGATCCTGCCTGCCACAACTAAGACAACAGGATATAATGGCACCAAAAGAAACATTACCCAAGGAAACACTCTTTTTCCCTGCCATACATGATTCCTCTCAGAGACACTAGTGCCGGGTGTGGGGCAGGTCATTTTCAAGGGAGATCACACCAAAAAAAGTGACCCTAACTCAGGAAAAGCTCACTATTCCCAAAAGGCCTTCCAGCCTGGAAAGAATGCTTTGTTTCCAAAGGAAGGAGACTCCTTTCCCACACTTACAAGGACAAGTTTTGTGGAAGCTCCTTCTACCCCATCAAGCAGCATCAGCAGATATCAGTGGGAGCCCCAAAATTATGAAATTAACCAAATACCACCATAAAGGCTCAGAAAATTAGAATGTCATTGGATCACACCCCACAAGTGTAGGCCAGGACTGGTGTGCTATACCTCAACAGGGTGACTACTTGCTAAAATAGAAGATTTATATAAGACCCAGAGTCTTCTAGTATAATAAGCAAATTGTCCAGGATACAATAAAAAAATCATGCATTATAACAAAAAATAGGACAAGTATAACTTGTATGGCAAAAGGCAGTCAACTGTTACCAACTGATCTGAGAGGTCAGATGTTTGACTGACTTGACAAGGATTTTAAATCAGCCATCATAAAATGCTTAAACAGGAAATTACAAATTCTCATGAAACAAGTTCAAAAATAGAAAATATCAACAAAGTTGAATATGTTGAATAGCATTGTTGGTGCTACTGGTTAAAATATGACCAGTTGGAAATTATAGAACTAAAATATACAATAACTGCAATTTTTTAAAACATGATTTGATGGGCTCAATAGTATATTTGATATCAAAAGGGATAGAATCAATGAACTTGAGGACAGAACAATATAATTTATGCAATCTGAACTATAGAGAAAAAAATAGACTAATAAAATAATGAACAGAGCCCTTAGGACCTGTGGGACAATAACAAAAGATCCCACATTCATATCATCAGAGTCTAAGAAGGAGAGGAGAAACAGTGAGCCTCAAAGAGTATTTGGAGAAAAAAATTGCTGAAAATTTTCCCAATTTAGCAAAATACATAGGACTAAAGATTCAAGAAACTGAGCAAACTCAAAATAGAAAAAACTCAAAGAAATCCAGGCCTAGACATATCATAATCAAACTTCTGAAAAGTAAAGGCAAAGTATAAGTATTCACAGCAACCAAAGACAAAAGACAAAATACCTATAGAGGAACATCAATTTGAATATCAGTAGCTTTCTCAGAAACCAGGGAAGTCAGAAGGAAATAACACAAAATTTTACAAGTACTAAAATAAAAGAATTGACAACTGTGAATTCTCTATCCAGGAAATCTATCCTTCAGAAATGAAGACGAAATAAAAAAAAAAGTCATCAAATGAAGGAAAACTAAAAGAATATGACTCTAGCATATCTACCCCTAAAGAAAGACTAAAAGAAATTCTTTAAACAAAAAAGGAACTTATAAAAGAAGGAATCTTGGAGGAAAAAGATGGAAGAAAGAACAATGGAAAGAGCGAAAAATAGGAAAATACAATAGACTATCCTTCCCCTCATGAGTTTCCTAAATCATTTGTTATAACTGAAACAAATATTATAATGCCATCTTATACTTAAAACAATGATATTTAAAATGGGTCCAATCAAGATGTCAGGGTAAGAGGACATGGAGCTCACCTCCACCCACAAACACAAGAGCTCCAGCTATGTGTTATTTATATGCAAATGCAGGACAAAATGCTATTATGAATGGTTGAGTTAGTATAAATGAGAACAATTATTATTTTTATAAACTCATATTTATATAGTTTTTTAATATAAAAAGTGCTTTTTATATACTAATAAATCTGCACAATTAATTCTGTGACTTATGTTGTGCCCAATTTAGAGATTCAGAAAAATTTTAGACTAATGCACATCAGACTTAATACACATAAGAATCACCTGCAAATCTTGTTAAACTGCTGTTTCTGATTCTGGAAATCTGGGGTGGGGCCAAGTCTTAATTAATCACTGGTTTCTGGGTGATGCCAATGCTGCTGGTCTGTGGACCACATTTTGAGTAGCAAAGATCTAGTCTCCACTGGTTCTTGGGCCATTACATGCTACTGCTCTTTTGACTATCAATTTTTGAGAAATAAAATGGCAGGGATGTAATGTACACATAGGGAATATAATCAATAACATTGTAACAATTTGTATGGTGATGGATATTATGTCACTGGTCATTTCACAATGCATAAAAATATTGAATCACTATGTTGTATATTTAAAACTAATATAACATTATATGTTAATTATAGTTTGATAAAAATAACATGGCTATATATATATATATATATATATATATACACATGTGGAATTGTATATTGTTCCACATGTGTGTATATATATATACACATGTGGAACAAGTTTCACTGTAAGTTAGCAGAAGGACTCCTGTACAATCAAGGCTGTAGGAAAGATACACATATAATTAGATTGGGCAGGAAGAAAATCAACTGGATTGGGACCTGCGCTCCTGGGAGGAGACTCAGAGGAAAAGAGGGATCACAAAGACAGACACCTGTCATGGGGAGAAAGCAGGTTGAGCCACGGACTGGCTGCCACAGTGCAGGAGAGCAGCCCCTTTGGCCAGTTGGAGAACCATTGGGATAGAAAGGCTGGAGAAGCCTGGACTCCACTTGTGAGGAGCAAAAGAGTGCTGGCTTTCTCCCGGAGCAGGGCAGAAAGAGGTATGCCCTACAAGTTATGAGGTTTCCTGAAATTGCCTCACTGTGATCCCAGACTGAGCCAAGCAAACACTTCATCCCCGTTCATTCCACCAAACAGTGCAGCACTGGACCTAGGGCATCCAGGATCTGTGAAAAGAACTGACCTTGGGATGCAGAGGTGATCTGCTCCAAAGGCAGAGCTCAAGTGAGGTGGCAATGGTCATTGTTGGTGCTACTCAATCAGTGCCCCAGAAACAGCCCATACTTCTTTTATTTTTTAAATTTTTATTGGAGTATGGTTGCTTTACAATGTTGTGTTAGCCTCCACTGCACAACAAAATGAATCAGGCATACACATATAGATATCCCCTCCCATTTGGACTTCTCTCCCATTTGGACTTCACTCCCATTTAGGTAACCACAGTGCATTAGGTAGAGTTCCCTGTGCTACACAGTATGTTCCCAGCAGTTGTCTATTTTATACATAGTATCAATAATATATATGTGTCAATCCCAGTCTCCCAGGTCCTCCCCCCTCACTCCTTTCCCCCTTGGTACCCATACATTTGTTCTCTAAGTCTGTGTCTCTGTTTCTGCTTTGCATATGAGATCTTCTATACCATTTATCGAGATTCCATATATATGCATTATACGATATTTGCGTTTCTCTTTCTGACTTGCTTCACTCTGTATGACATTCTCTAGGTCTATCCATGTCTCTACAAATGACCCAATTTCATTCCTTTTTATGGCTGAGTAATATTCCATTGTATATATGTACCATAGCTTCCTTATCCATTCCTCTGTTGATGAACATTTAGGTTGCTTCCATGTCCTAGATATTGTAAATAGTGCTGCTATGAACATTGGGGTGCATGTGTTTTTTTTAACTATAGTTTTTTCTGGCTTTATGCCCAGTAGTGGGATTGCTGAGTCATATGGTAGTTCTATTTTTAGTTTTTTAAGGAGCCTCCATATTGTTCTCCATAGTGGCTGTATCAATTTACATTCCCACCAACAGTGTATGAGGGTTTCCTTTTCTCCACACCCTCTCCAGCACTTATTGATTGTAGAATTTTTGACAATGGCCATTCTGACCAGTGTGAGATGATACCTTGTTGTAATTTTGATTTGTACTTCTCTAATAATTAGTGATGTTAAGAATATTTTCATGTGTTTGTTGGCCATCTGTATGTCTTCTTTGGAGAAATGTCTATTTAGGTCTTCTGCCCATTTTTGGACTGGATTGCTTGTTTTTTGGTATTGAGCTGTATGAGCTGCTTGTATATTTTGGAGATTAATCTTTTGTCAGTTGCTTCATTTGCAAATATTTTCTCCCATTCTAAGGGTTGTCTTTTTGTCTTGTTTATGGTTTCCTTTGCTGTGCAAAAGCTTTTAAGTTTAATTAAGTCCCATTTGTTTTTATTTTCATTACTTTAGGAGGTGGATGAAAAAAAATGTTGCTGTGATTTACATCAAAGAGTGTTCTGCTTATGTTTTCCTCTAAGAGTTTTATAGTGTCTGGTTTTAATTTTAGGTCTTTAATCTATTTTGAGTATATTTTTGTGTATGGTGTTAGGGAGTATTCTAAGCTCATTCTTTTACATGTAGCTGCCCAAATTTCCCAGCACCACTTACTGAAGAGACTGCCTTTTCCCCATTGTATATTTTTGCCTCTGTTGTCATAGATTAGGTGACAATGACAATAGGTGTGTGGTTTTATCTCTAGGCTTTGTATCCTGTTCCATTGATCTATATTTCTGTTTTTGTGCCAGTACCATACTTTCTTGATTACTGTAGCTTTGTAGTATAGTCTGAAGTCAGGGAGCCTGATTCTTCCCACTTTTCTTTCTCAAGATTGCTTTGACAGCCCAGACTTCTGACAGCAGTGCAGCTGCCAGTTTTCCTGTGACCATATCCCTCTGTGCCCCAGCTCACACCAAGCAAATGCTCTGGCATCACTCACCCCATGCCACAGCACAGTACTGTGTCCTGGGCAGCCATGACCAAGAGAAAGGATCAACCACAGGCTTCATCTCAGTGGAGCTGCATGTGCCTACACAGGCAGAGCATCAGACTCTGTATGCACATGAGACTCACTTGCTTTAGCACTCCCTTCCTTTGTGGCAAATGTCCCAGTGAAGGGAGAAGGAAAAACACACACTTAAAGAGAACAGAGCCAGCTCAAGGTCAACCCTCAGGGCTTCTGATCCAGCAACTTAATATCAGACCCCAACCTTGACAGGGTGGTGACTACCACTGAGCAAAGAGGAAGTCCCGCCTCACACCCTGTGCAGTATCTAGCTCCTCCATCTCCAACCCCAAGTTGTAGCAAGGTGATAGCTGCCATTAAACACTGGGGAAACATGTGACTAGTGGCTGCATCAAATCCAGCCCTCCCACAAAAGGCATTGGGTAGACGCAGTTGGCATAGGGACACTCCAACATAAGAACACCCCTTCAAGATGAAAAGAGTTAACTTTCACATAAGTTAAGTAAAATGAAAAGGAAGAGTAACAACTCTTGATTGAAAAAGCAAGAGAAATCCCCCCCCACACACACACAAAATAATGCAACAGAAGTAAACAATGTACCAGATAAAATACTCAAAACAATGATAATAAAAATGAAAATTGAATTAGGGAAAAGAATTGATCTAAACACTAGTCATTTTAACAAGGAAATAGAAAGTATATAAAAGACCCAACCAGAAACAGACACTTCGATATCTTAAACAAAACATACTAGGAGGAATGAATAGCAAATTAAGTAATAGAGAAGAATGCATAAGAAATATGGAATATAGAATAATGGAAATAACCCAATAAGAACAGCATAAAGAACAACAATTCGGATGAATGGATAAAGACGATGTGGCACATATATACAATGGAATATTACTCAGCCATAAAAAGAAACGAAATTGAGCTATTTGTAATGAGGTGGATAGACCTAGGGTCTGTCATACAGAGTGAAGTAAGTCAGAAAGAAAAAGACAAATACCGTATGCTAACACATATATATGGAATTTAAGAAGAGAAAAAAATGTCATGAAGAACCTAGGGGTAAGACAGGAATAAAGACACAGACCTACTGGGAACAGACTTGAGGATATTGGGAAGGGGAATGGTGAGCTGTGACAGGGCGAGAGAGAGAGTCATGGACATATACACACTAACAAACATAAGGTAGATAGCTAGTGGGAAGCAGCCGCATGGCACAGGGACATTGGCCTGGTGCTTTGTGACCACCTGGAGGGGTGGGATAGGGAGGGTGGGAGGGAGGGAGACGCAAGAGGGAAGAGATATGGGAACATATGTATATGTATAACTGTTTCACTTTGTTATAAAGCAGAAACTAACACATCATTGTAAAGCAGTTATACCCCAATAAAGATGTTAAAAAAAATGAAAGCAACCTATGAGATCTCTGGGATAATATTAAGTATGCCAACATTCACAGTATAGGGGTTACAGAAAGAGAGGAGAGAGAATAGGGGATCAAAAATGTATTTAGCGAAATTATGGCTGAAAAGTTCCCAAACCTAAAGAAGGAAACAGATATACAGGCACAAGAAGCACAGAGGGTCCAAGGTAAGATGAACCCAAACAGACCTACATCAAGACATCATAACTAAAATGGCAAAATTCAAAGATGGAGAAATCTAAAAGCAGCAAGAGAAAAACAAATAGTCATATACAAAGGAATCCCCTTAAGGCTATCAGCTGATATCTCTACAGAAACTTTGCAGGCCAGAAGGGAATTGCATTATATATTTAATAAAGTGCAGAAAGGGAACAGCTTGCATTTAGGATAATCTACCAAACAAGATTACCATTTAGAATAGAGGGAGAAACAAGCACAATCTAAAAGAATTCAGCAATACTAAACCTACTTTAAAAGAAGGATATGGAGACCTTCAAGATGGTGGAAGAGTAAGACGCAGATATCACCTTCATCCCCACAAATACATCAGAAATACATCTACATGTGGAACAACTTCTACAGACCACCTACTGAATGCGGGCAGAAGATCTCAGACTTCCAAAAGTTGTGTGGCTGATAGGGTCTTGGTGCTCCAGGCAGGTGTCAGGCCTGTGCCTCTGAGGCGGGAGAGCCAAGTTCAGAACATTGGTCCACCAGAGACTTCCCAGCTCCATGTAATAGCAAACAGTGAAAGCTCTCCCAGAGATCTCCATCTCAGTGCTAAGACCCAGCTCCATGCAATGACTAGCAAGCTACAGTGCTGGACACCCTATGCCAAACAACTAGCAAGACAGGAGCACAAACTGTCCATTAGCAAAGAGGCTGCCTTAATCATAATAAGGCCACAGACACCACAAAGCACACCACCGGATGTGGTTCTGCCCACCAGAAAGACAAGATCCAGCCTCATCCACCAGAACACAGGCACTAGTCCCCTCCACCAGGAAGCCTACACAACCCACTAAACCAACCTTACCCACTGGGGGCAGACACCAAAAATAATGGGAACTACTAAACTGCAGCCTGTTTAAAGGAGACCTCAAACACAGGAAGTTAAGCAAAATGAGAAGAAAGAGAAACACATAGCAGATGAAAGAGCAAGGTAAAATACCATCAAACCAAACAAATGAAGAGGAAATAGGCAGTGTACCTGAAAAAGGAGTCTGAGTAATGAGAGAAAAGATGATCTAAAATCTTGGAAATAGAATGGAGAAAATACAAGGAACGTTAAAAAAAGACCTAGAAGAACTAAAAAGCAAACAAACAGTGATGAACAGCAAAAAAATGAAATTAAAAATTATATGAAAGGAATCAATAGCAGGATAACTGAGGCAGAAGAACGGATACATGACCTGGGAGATAAAGTAGTGGAAATAACTACTGCAGAACAGAATAAAGAAGAAAGAATGAAAAGAATTGAGGACAGTCTCAGAGACCTCTGGGACAAATTAAATGCATCAACATTCGATTTATAGGCGTCACAGAAGAAGAAGAGAAAAAGAAAAGGACTGAGAAAATATTTGAAGAGATTATAGCTGAAAACTTCCCTAATATGGGAAAGGAAATAGTTAATCAAGTCCAGGAAGCACAGAGAGTCCCATACAGGATAAATCCAAGGAGAAAAACACCAAGACACATATTAATTAAACTATCAAAAATTAAACACAAAGAAAAAATATTAAAAGCAGAAAGGGAAAAACAACAAATAACATACAAGGGAATCCCCATAAGGTTAAGAGCTGATCTTTCAGCAGAAACTCTGCAAGTCAGAAGGGAGTGGCAGGACATATTTAAAGTGATGAAAGGGAAAAACCTACAACAAAGATTACTCTACCCAGCAAGGATCTCATTCAGATTCAACAGAGAAATTAAAACCTTTACAGAATAGCAAAAGCTAAGAGAATTCAGCACCACCAAACCAGCTTTACAAAAAATGCTAAAGGAAGTTCTCTAGGCAGGAAACACAGGAGAAGGAAAAGACCTACAATAACAAACCTAAAACAATTCAGAAAATGGTAATAGGAACATACATATCAATAACTACCTTAAAGGTAAATGGATTAAATGCTCCAACCAAAAGATATAGACTGGTTAAATGGATACAAAAACAAGACCCGTATATATGCTGTCTACAAGAGACCCACTTCAGACCTAGGGACACATACAGACTGAAAGTGAGGGGATGGAAAAAGATATTCCATGCAAATTGAAATCAAAAGAAAGCTGGAGTAGCAATTCTCATATCAGAGAAAATAGACTTTAAAATAAAGACTATTACAAGAGACAAAGAAGGACACTTCATAACGATCCAGGGATCAATTCAAGAAGAAGATATAACAATTGTAAGTATTTATGCACCCAAAATAGGAGCACTTCAATACATAAGGCAAGTGCTAACAGCCATAAAAGGGGAAATTGACAGTAACACAATCATAGTAGGAGACGTTGACATCCCACTTTTACCAATGGACAGATCTTCCAAAATGAAAATAAATAAGGAAACAAAGGCTTGAAACTATACATTAAATAAGATAGACTTAAGTGATATTTATAGGACATTCCATCCAAAAAAAAAAAAAAAAGAATACACTTTCTTACCAAGTGCCCATGGAACATTCTCCAAGATAGATCATATCTTGGGTCACAAATCAAGTCTTTGTAAATTTAAGAAATCTGAAAGTGTATCAAGTATCTTTTCTGACCACAATGCTATCAGACTAGATATCAATTACAGGAAAAAATATGGAAAGAATACAAACACCTGGAGTCTAAACAATACACTACTTAATAACGAAGAGATTACTGAAGAAATCAAAGAGGAAATCAAAAAGCACCTAGAAACAAATAACAATGAAAACACGATGACAAAAAACCTATGGTATGCAGCAAAAGCAATTCTAAGAGGAAAGTTTATAGCAATGCAATCCTACCTCAAGAAACAGAAACATCTCAAATAAACAACCTAACCTTACACCTAAAGTACTTAGAGAAAGAAGAACAAAAGATAAACCCAAAGTTAGCAGAAGGACAGACATCATAAAGAACAGATCAGAAATAAATGAAAAAAAATGAAGGAAACAATACCAAAGATCAATAAAACTAAAAGCTGGTTCTTTGAGAATATAAACAAAATTGATGAACCATTAGCCAGACTCAAAAGAATTAGAAATGAAAAAGGAGAAGTAACAAATGACACTGCAGAAATAAAAAGGATCATGAGAGATTACTACAAGCAACTATATGCCAATAAAATGGACAAAATGGAAGAAATGGACAAAGGCTTAGAAATGCACAACCTTCTGATGGGAATAAAGATGCGGACCTACTAGAGAATGGACTTGAGGATACAGGGAGGGGGAAGGGTAAGTTGGAGCAAAGTGAGAGAGTGGCATGGACATATATACACTATGGAATGTAAAATAGATAGCTAGTGGGAAGCAGCCTCCTAGCACAGGGAGATCAGCTTGGTGCTTTGTGACCACCTAGAGGGGTGGGATAGGGAGTATGGGAGGGAGGGAGATGCAAGAGGGAAGAGATATGGGGACATATGTATATGTATAACTGATTCACTTTTTTTATAAAGCAGTAACTAACACACCATTGGAAAGCAATTATACGCTAATGAAGATGTTAAAAAAAAAACACAACCTTCTGAGGCTGAACCAGGAAGAAATAGAAAATTTAAACAAACCAATCACAACCACTGAAATTGAAACTGGGATTAAAAATTTTCCCACAAAAAAAACCCCAGGACCAGATGGCTTCACACATAAATTCTATCAAACATTTAGAGAAGAGCTAACAGCTGTCCTTCTCAAACTCTTCCAAAATATAGCAGAGAGAGGAACACTCCCAAACTCATTCTACAAGATCACCATTACCCTGATACCAAAACCAGACACAATGTCACAAAGAAAGTGAACTACTTGCCAATATCATTGATGAACATATATGCAAAAATCCTCAAAAAAATACTAGAAAACAGAGTCCAACAGTACATTAAAAGGATCATACACCATGATCAAGTAGCGCTTATCCCAGGAATGCAAAGATTCCTCAATATATGCAAATCAATCAATGTGATACACCATATTAACAAATTGAAAGAGAAAAACCATATGATCATCTGAATAGATGCAAAAAAGCTTTTGAAAAAATTCAACACCAATTTATGATTAAAAAATACCCTCCAGAAAGTAGACATAGAGAGAACTTACCTCAACATAATAAAGGCCATATATGACAAGCCACATCCAACCTCATTGTCAATGGTGAAAAACTGAAAGCATTTCCACTAAGATCAGGAACAAGACAAGGTTGCCCAATCTAACCACTATTATTCAATATGGTTTTGGAAGTTTTAGCCACAGCAATCAGAGAAGAAAAACAAATAAAATAATCCAAATTGGAAAAGAAGAAGTAAAGGTGTCACTGTTTGCAGTTGACATGATACTATATACAGAGAATACTAAAGATGTTACCAGATAACTACTAGAGCTAATCAATGATTAGGTAAAGTAGCAAGATACAAAATTAACCCACAGAAATCTCTTGCATTCCTATACACTAATGATGAAAAATCTGAAAAATAAATTAAAGAACCACTCCCATTTACCATTGCAACGTAAAAATAAAATACCTAGGAATAAACCTACCTAGGGAGATAAAAGACCTGTATGCAGAAAACTATAAGACGCTGAGGAAAATAATCAGAGATGATAAAAACAGATGCAGAGATATACCATGTTCTTGGATTGGAAGAATCTACATTGTGAAAACGACTATAGTGCCCAAAGCAATCTACAGATTAAATGCAATTAGTATCAAATTACCAATGGCATTTTTCACAGAATTAGGACACAAAATTTCACAATTTGTATGGAAACACAAAAGACCCCGAATACCAAAAGCAATCTTGAGAAAGAAAAAGGGAGTTGGAGGAATCAGAAGCCCTGACTTCAGACTATACTACAAAGCTACAATAATCAAGATGGTAAGGTAATGGCACAGAAACAGAAATATACACCAATGGAACAAGATAGAAAGCCCAGAGATAAACCAATGCACCTATGGTCACCTCATTTTTGATAAAGGAGGAAAGAATATACAATGGAGAAAAGAGAGCCTTTTCAATAAGTGGTGCTGGGGAAACTGGTAAGCTACATGTAAAAGAATGATATTAGAACACTTCCTAACACCATACACACAAATAAAATCCAAACTAATTAAAGACCTAAATGTACGGCCAGACAGTATAAAACTCTTAGAGGAAAACATAGGCAGAACACTCTATGACATATAACACAGCAAGATCCTTTTTGACCCACCTCCTAGAGAAATGGAAGTAAAAACAAAAATAAACAAATGGGACCTAATGAAACTTAAAAACTTTTGCAGAGCAGTGGAAACCATAAACAAGACGAAAAGGCAACACTCAGAATGGGAGAAAATATTTGCCAATTAAGCAACTGACAAAGGATTAATTTCCAAAATTTACAAGCACCTCATGCAGCTCAATATCAAAAAACAAACAACCCAATCCAAAAATGGCAAAAGATCTAAATAGACATTTTTCTAAAGAAGATATACTGATTACCAACAAACACATGAAAGAACGCTCAACATCACTAATCATTAGAGAAATGCAAATCAAAACTACAATGAGGGGCTTCCCTGGTGGTGCAGTGGTTGGGGGTCCGCCTGCCGATGCAGGGGACACGGGTTTGTGCCCCGGTCCGGGAAGATCCCACATGTCGCGGAGCGGCTGGGCCCGTGAGCCATGGCCGCTGAGCCTGCGCGTCCGGAGCCTGTGCTCCACAACGGGAGAGGCCACAACAGTGAGAGGCCCGTGTACAGCAAAAAAAAAAAAAAAAATTACTACAATGAGGTATCACCTCACCCAGTCAGAATGGTCATTACCAAAAAATCTACAAGCAATAAATGTTGGAGAGGGTGTGGAGAAAAGGGAACCTTCTTGCACTGTTGGTGGGAATGTAAATTGAAACAGCCACTATGAATAACATTATGGAGATTCCTTAAAAAATGAGAAATAGAACTACCATATGACCCCGCAATCCCACTACTGGGCATATACCTAGAGAAAACTATAATTAAAAAAGAGTCATGTACCACAATGTTCATTGCAGCTCTCTTTACAACAGCCAGGACATGGAAGCAACCTAAGTGTCCATTGACAGATGAATGGATAAAGAAGATGTGGCTCATGTATAAACTGCAATATTATTCAGCCATAAAAGGAAACAAAATTGAGTTACTTGTAGTCAGGTAGATGAACCTAGAATCTGTCATACAGAGTGAAGTAGTTAGGAAAAACAACACCATATGCTAACACATACATTTGGAATCTAAAAAAAAAAGTGATTATGAAGAACCTAGGGGCAGGACAGGAATAAAGATTCAGGCCTAGAGAATGGACTTGAGGACATGGGGAGGAGGAAGTGTAAGCTGAGCTGAAGTGAGAGAGTAGCATGGACTTCTATATAGTACCAATTTAAAAATAGATAGCTAGTGGGAAGCAACAGCATAGCACAAGGAGATCTGCTCAGTACTTTGTGAGCACCTAGAGGGGTGGAATAGGGAGAGTTTGAGGGAGATACAAGAGGGAGGAGATATGGGGATATATGTATAGGCATAGCTGATTCACTTTGTTATAAAGCAGAAACTAACACACATTTTAAAGCAATTATACTCTGATAAAGATGTTTAAAAAACAGAAGGATAAAAACAATATTATCATCTCAATAGACACAGAAAAAGCATTTGACAAAATTCAGCATACAGTTATGAAAGTGTATATAGAGGAAAAATAGCTCAAAATTATAACGGCCATTTACAACACACCCACAGCCAACATCATACTCTTCAGTGAAAACCTGAAAGCCTTCCTGCTAAATTCAGGAACAGGAAAAGCATGCCCATTCTTGCTTTTTCTATTAACATGGTATTCGGATTCCTAGCCACATCAGTCAGACAAGAAAAAGAAATAAAAATTATAAACATAGGAAGGTAAGAGTTAAAACTGCCACTATTTGGAGATGACATGACAGTTTATATAGAAAATCCTAAAGTCTCCACTCCAAAACTGTTAGAACTAAGAAATGAATTCAGAAAGGTTCCAGTATACATGATTAATATAAATAAATATCTTCTCTTTCTATACACTAATAAGGAAATATCAGAAAGAAAAAGTTTTCTAAAATCCCACTTAAAAATTGCATCAAAATGAATAAAATACCTAGGAACAGAGTTAACCGAGGAGGTGAAATATCTATATTCTGAAATCTGTAAAACACTGATGAAGGAAATTAAAGATGATACAAAGAAATGGAAAGATATCCCGTTCTCTTGGCCTGTAAGAATTAATATTCTTACAATAGCCATACTACCCAAAACAATCTACAAAGTTAATGCAACCCCTATCAAAATTCCCTTGACATTTTCTGCAGAACTAGAACAAATAATCCTAAAATACATATGGAACCACAAATGACCCCAAATTGCCAAAACAATCTTGAGAGAAAGGAACAAAGCTCGAGGTATATCACTCCCAGACTTCAGCCTATACTACAAAGCTAGAGTAATCAAAACATCATGGTACTGGCACAAAAACATATACAAGGATCAATGGAACAGAGTAGAGAGCTCAGAAATAAATCTTGTGGTCACCAAAGGGAGGAGGGAGCCGAATTCGAGGTACAGGATTAAAGATACAAAGTACTGTGTATAAAATAGAAAAGTAATAGGATATATTGTATAGCACAGGGAATTATAGCCATTTTCTTGTAATAACTTTTTATGGAGTATAATCTTCAAAAATACTGAATCACTATGCTGTACACCTGAGATGAATATAATATTGTAAATCAACTATACTTCAATAAAAAATGAAAAATTAAATAAAATATTAAAATGGGTAGAGTATAGGGACCTAAATGGAAGTAATTTTTCACATTTCACTCAAAATGGTAACACCTCAGCACAAGCAGACTGATAAGTCATATATATTTTAATATCTAGAACGACTACCAAGAAAACTATACAATGCAAAGCACTCAAAATTATTATAAACAAATTGATATCAAATCTTAAAAAAATGTTGAATTAACCCCCATGAGAGTGAAAAAGGAGGAAAAGAAAACAGAAAACAAAGAGTAAACTGACAGAATTAAGCCTAAGTAGTGACGATTACCTTAAATGTATGTCACCTAAATACACCAAGTAAAGACAGAGATTGATAGAGTAGATTAAAAAAAAATGGTCTAACTATATGCTATTTCAAAGAAGCTCAACTTCAGTTTCAACAACATAGACATGTCACACATATCTAACAGTATAATCCATAAAAAGCAATAGAACCATATCAAAAGTAAAATATTTTTGCTCTGTGAAATCTTATGTACAAAGGATAAAAATACATACTACAAAGAGAAAGAAAAGTTTACAAACCATATATTCAAAAAAGGATGGTTATGTTGAATATATAATGAACTCTAAAAATTCAACTTTAAAAAAGTCCCAAACATTACAATTAGAAAATATATAAAAAAAGAAAAGAACACCTATTTTACTGAAGGGGATATAAAGATGGCAAATAAGAACATGAAAATGTATTCAATGTATTCAAATGTATTCATGAGCCATAAAGGAAATTCAAATTAAAACTACAATGAAATATCACTATATGGTTATCAGAATAGCTAAAATAAATAGTTGTGACATTAATGTTGGCAGGGATGAAGGTAAACAGTATGATTCATACATTACAGATGGGAATTTAAAATGCTACAGCCATTCTGGAAAACAGTTTAGAACTTTCTTATAAAACTAAACATACCTAGAGTCTGTCATACAGAGTGAAGTAAGTCAGAAAGAGAAAAGCAAATACCGTATGCTAACACATATATATAGAATCTAAAAAAATGGTACTGATGAACCTAGTGGCAGGGCAGTAATAAAGATGCAGATGTAGAGAAGAGACTTGAGGACAGGGTGTGGGGGAAGGGGAAGCTGGGACGATGTGAGAGAGTAATGTTGACATATATACACTACCAAACTAAAATAGCTAGTGGGAAGCTGCTGCATAGCACAAGGAGATCAGCTTGATGCTTTGTGATGACCTAGAAGTGTGAGATAGGGAGGGTGGGAGGAATATTCAAGAGGGAAGGTATATGGGATATATGTATACATATAGCTGATTCGCTTTGTTGTACAGCAGAAACTAACACAATGCTGTAAAGCAATTATACTCCAATAAAGATGTAAAAAAAATTCAAAGAACATAAAATTCACCATTTAAAAAACTAAATAAACTAAACATACAGACTCCCAATGAACACAAACTTCTCTGATTTCTATCCCTTCTTAGCAAATGTTTTGATCCTAAATCATAGTTCTCAATTTCAGGGTGATTTATTGTGACTCTTAAGGCTACAAATACAAGTATCATCAGCTTAAGAAGAAGCTAGAAGGTGAGTTCCTCAGACACCTGGACACCAGTTACAAGGGGACACCCTAGGCCACCTAGTTCTTTGAAGTGATGGTGGAGGAGGCTAAGGCTACTTCATGAATAAATATATAGGTTCCTGAATTAGATACTGAAATAGAAAAAGAACTTTAGTAGAAAAACTGGAGAAATTGAACGAAGTTTCTAGTTAAGTTAGTAGTATCTGACCAATGTGCATTCTTTAGTTTTGATTATCATACCACAGTAAATATAAGAGGTTAACATTAGTAGAAGCTAGGTGAAGTGTACATGTGAACACCATACTATCTTTGAAATTCTCCTGTAAATTAAAATTTATTTCAAAACAAAATATCTTTAAAAGTTAATCTAGACTTCTGATTTCAGCTTTAACATATAAAGGGCTTAGAAGTATCACTCCAATCTTACTAGAAGAGAAAAACTGAAAAAACTGAATATAAATGACTTTTCTTGGACTTACCAGAGAATTGAGGTCACAGGAAAATTACCACCCCTAAAATGTGGAGATACAGGTGAATGCAGAAAATTAGAGTTGATATCAATTTGCATAGAGCAGAAGCCACTGGAGCCATAAATTGGTAGGAACAGTTGAATGTTAATTTTGACAAATTGCTAGTGACTGAGTGTGGACTACCAGGAGAACAAAAAAACTCATAAGGGCTGAAGTCCTGGTTCTCCACATTTAACATAGATTATACCTCCAATAAATGCACCATGCTGTCAAAGTAAAGAAACAAGAAAAATCTTCTGTTTCTGGAAGAAAAAAGGGAAACGTAGGCATTTTTAAATGCATGCAGAGTATCCTCCATAAAAAGGCCTACTGTGCAGGGGAACATTCTTTACCAGAGCCTTATTCTACCTGAAAGAAAGATATTTACCCAAATCCAGACCCCTATACCTTCCTGTCTCATCTACAAATGGAAAAAAAACCAATAAATACCTTGTAAAGTGACATAGGCTCACAAAGAGAATACACAATTCTCTTACTCTATACCTTACCACCATGCCAACAGTGGTTCTGTATAATAACAGTGGATTACAGCTGAAGGAACTGTAAGTCACTGACTCTATTTAAGAAGAAACTCATATGGAGGGACGCTCCTGGTGGTGCAGTGGTTTAGAATCCACCTGCCAATGCAGGGGACATTGGTTCGATCCCTCATCTGGGAAGATCCCAGATGCCACGGAGCAACTAAGCCCATGTGCCACAACTACTGAGCCCATGCACCACAACTACTGAAGCCCACGCAACTACAGCCTGGGCTGCACAACAGAGAAGCCACCATAATGAGAAACACGTGCACCACAATGAAGAGTAGCCCCCACTCACCGCAACAAAAAAAGCCCACACGCATAAATGAAGACTCAACGCAGCCAAAAATAAAATAGATAGATAGATAGATATAGATAGATAGATAGAGAGATAGATAGATAAAACTAATTGTATAAAAAAAGTCAGTTTCTTGCTAAAAAAAAAAAAAGAAAGAAACTCATATGGAAACCCAAAGACAGTAAGGGAGGCCAAAATAAGGACACTAGAGGAAGTTGAAATCTCTGGTCCCTACAGCTACAGCAAACATTAAATACAGCCCACCCCTTCATATAAGTATAAAATCTCACACTAAAGTCCTATTTATCTCAGTTTCTATTACCTAGGAACTTGAGTTACTATGATATCACATTGGGCTTCTAACAACAAAGTTACAAGTCATGCTAAATGGCAAGAAACCAGTTTGAAAGACAAAAGACTCATCTGAGCCAGACTAAGGTATAATGTAGAGTTTAGAATGAGCCAATGGGCAACTTAAAATAACTATGATTACTATGCTTGTGACTCTAATGAAAAACATTGTTAATATGCAATTACAGATGGGTAATATAAGCAGAGATATGGAAATCTCAAGAAAACATTTTAAAAATGCTAGAATTTTTTAAACTAGCATAAATGAAAAATTCCTTTGATGAGCTCATCAGTAGGTTGGACACAGCTTAGGAAAGAATCAGGAACCTTGAAGACATGTCAATAGAAACTTCCCAAACTGAAATGCAAAGTAAAAAATAATTTTAAAAAACTAAATATTCAAGAACTGTGGGATAATTTCAAAGGTATTATATATATATATATAAATGGAATACCAAAAAGAGAAGAAAAAAAGGATGAAGTATGTGAAATGTTTGAAAGAGTAACGGCAGATTTATTCAAAACTAATGACTGACACTAAACCACAGATTCAGGAAACTCAGAGAACATCAAGCAGGAAATATGTCAAAAAATATAAATCTGGACATGTCATATTAAGTTGAGAAAACAGAAGACAAAGAAAAACTTAAAAGAAACTAGAGAGATGAGGGGAAAATTTACCTACAGAAGAATAAGCACTACATTGAATTTGTCAAAACCAGGCATGCAGGAAGAGAGTGGAGTGAAATATTTATAGTGATAAAAATAAAACAAAACAAAACAACAAAAGACCACACCATCTAGAATTCTATATCCAGCAAAATTATCTTTCAAAAATGCAAGACAAATAAGGTCATTCTCAACAAACAAACACTAAAGGAATTCACACAAGCCTATCTACTCTGAGGAAATGGCAAAAGAAACTCATTGGTAAGAACAAAAATTAAAAAGGTCAGAAAATAGGATTTACATAAATGAGGAAGAGAATCAGAAAAGGAATAAATATATGTAAAATAATATATCTTATTCCTCTTTAATTGATGTAATAGTTTGTTCAAATCATAATCTTAATAATGTATTGATTGATTATAGCATATGAATAAGTTAAATGAATGACAGCAATGTTATAAAGAAGGGCAGAGAGTAATTTGAAATACTATGTTATAAGATAACTGTACTACACATGAACTGTTATAGTGTTATCTGAAAGTGGGTATAGATTAGTTGGAATTGTACATTACAAACTCTAGGTAAATCACCAATTTTTTAAGGAGTATAATTGATATGATAAGAAGAAAGAACATGGAATTCATAAAATGCTCAACTGAAACCAGAGAAAGTACTCAATCAAATTAAAAGGCTTCTACTCAGCAAAGGAAACCATCAACAAAATGAAAGCAACCTTAAAAATGGGAGAAAATATTTGTAAATTACATATCTGATAAGAGGTTAATATCCTATATAAAGAACTTATACAACTCAGTAATAACAAAAAAAAAATAGGATTTAAAAATGGGAAGAGGAATCGAATAGATATTTTTCCAAAGAAGACATATAGATGGCCAACTGGTAATTGAAAAGGTGCTCAACATCACTACTCATGATGGAACTGCAAACGAAAACCACAGTAATATATCACTTTGGTGGTGAAGATGTGGAGAAAAGGAAACTACTGTGCACTGTCGGTGGCAATGTAAGTTGGTAGAGCCACTTGTAAAACAGTATGGAGGATCCTCAAAAACTTAAAAATAGAACTACCTTATGATCCAGCAATTTCACTTCTGAGTATTTTTCGAAGGAAACAAAAACACTAATTAGAAAAGGCGTCTGAACTCTTATGTTCATTTTAGCATTATTTGCAATAGCCAAGACATGAAAGCAACCTAAGTGTCCATTGTTGGATAAACGGATAAAAACCAATGTTTTATATATAAAATGGAATATGATTTGTATTGTATCATGTCATCTGCAAACAGTGACAGCTTTACTTCTTTTCCAATTTGGATTCCCCTTATTTCTTTTTCTTCTCTGATTGCTGTGACCAGAACTTCCAAAACTATGTTCAATAATAGTGGTGAGAGTGGGCAACCTTGTCTTGTTCCTGATCTTAGTGGAAATGCTTTCAGTTTTTCACCATTGAGGAAGATGTTGGCTGTGGGTTTGTCATATATGGACTTTATTATGTTGAGCTAAGTTCCCTCTATGCCAACTTTCTGCAGGGTTTTTATCATAAACGTGTGTTCAATTTTGTCAAAAGCTTTTTCTGCATCTATTGAGATGATCATATGTGTTTTCTCCTTCAATTTGTTAATATGGTATATCACACTGATTGATTTGCATATATTGAAGAATCCTTGCATTCCTGGAATAAACCCCACTTGATCATAGTGTATGATCCTTTTAATGTGCTGTTGGATTCTGTTTGCTAGTATTTTGTTGAGGATTTTTGCATCTATGTTCATCGGTGATATTGGCCTGTAGTTTCCTTTCTTTGTGACATCTTTTTCTGCTTTTGGTATCAGGGTGATAGTGGCCTCGTAGAATGAGTTTTGGAGTGTTCCTCCCTCTGCTATATTTTGGAAGAGTTTGAGAAGTATAGGTGTTAGCTCTTCTCTAAATGTTTGATAGAATTCTCCTGTGAAGCCATCTGGTCCTGGGCTTTTGCTTGTTGGAAGATTTTTAATCACAGCTTCAATTTCAGTGCTTGTGATTGGTCTGTTCATATTTTCTATTTCTTCCTGGTTCAGTTTCAGCAGGTTGTGCATTTCTAAGAATTTTTCCACTTCTTCCAGGTGGTCCATTTTATTGGCATAGAGTTGCTTGTAGTAATCTCTCATGATCTTTTGTATTTCTGCAGTGTCAGTTGTTACTTCTCCTTTTTCATTTCTAATTCTATTGATTTGAGTCTTCTCCCGTTTTTTCTTGATGAGTCTGCCTAATGGTTATCAACTTTTAGTTTTATTGATCTTTGCTATCATTTCCTTCATTTCTTTTTCATTTATTTCTGATCTGACATTTATGATTTATTTCCTTCTGAAAAATTTGGGGTTTTTTTTGTTATTCTTTCTCTAATTGATTTAGGTGCAAGGTTAGGTTGTTTATTTGAAATGTTTCCTGTTTCTTAAGGGAGGGTTGTATTGCTATAAACTTCCCTCTTAGAACTGCTTTTGCTGCATCCCATAGGTTTTGGGTCATCGGGTCTCCATTGTCATTTGTTTCTGGGTAATTTTTGATTTCCTCTTTGATTTCTTAAGTGATCAATTCGTTATTAAGTAGTGTATTGTTTAGCCTCCATGTGTTTGTATTTTTTACAGATCTTTTCCTGTAATTGATATCTAGTCTCAGAGTATTGTGGTCAGAACAGATGATTCATACGATTTCAATTTTCTTAAATTTACCAAGGCTAGATTTGTGACCCAAGATATGATCTTTCCTGGAGAATATTCCATGAGCACTTGAGAAAAATGTGTATTCTGTTGTTTTTGGATGGAATGTCCTATAAATATCAATTAAGTCCATTGTGTTTAATGTATCATTTAAATCTTGTGTTTCCTTATTTATTTTGATTTTGGATGATATGTTCATTGAGGAAAGTGGGGTGTTAAAGTCCCCTACTATGAATGTGTTACCTTTTATGGCTGTTAGTATTTGCCTTATGTATTGAGGTGCTCCTATGTTGGGTGCATAAAGATTTACAATTGTTATATCTTCTTCTTGGATCGATCCCATCATCATTATGTAATGTCCCTCTTTGTCTCTTCTAATAGTATTTATTTTAAAGTCTATGTTTTCTGATATGAGAATTGCTGCACCAGCTTTTTTCTGATTTCCATTTTCAAGGAATATCTTTTTCCATCCCTTCACTTTCAGTCTGTATGTGTCCCTAGGTCTGAAGTGGGTCTCTTCTAGACAGCATATATACGGATCTTGGTTTTGTACCCATTCAGCCAGTCTGTGTCATTTGCTGGGAGCATTTAATCTATTTACATTCAAGGTAATTATCGATATGTATGTTCCTATTCCCATTTTCATAATTGTTTTGGGTTTGTTATTGTAGGTCTTTTCCTCGTCTTGTGTTTCTTGCCTAGAGAAGTTCCTTTAGCATTTGTTTTAAAGCTGGTTTGGTGGTGCTGGACTCTCTCAGCTTTTGCTTGTCTCTAAAGGTTTTAATTTCTCCATCAAATTGGAAAGAGGTCCTTGCTGGGTAGAGTAATGTTGGTTGTAGGTTTTTCTCCTTGATCACTTTAAATATGTTCTGCCACTCCCTTCTGGCTTGCAGAGTTTCTGCTGAAAGATCAGCTGTTAACCTTATGGGGATTCCCTTGTATGTTATTTGTTGTTTTTCTCTTGCTGCTTTTAATATGTTTTCTTTGTATTTAATTTTTCATAGTTTGATTAATATGTATCTTGGCGTGTTTCTCCTTGGATTTATCCTGTATGGGACTCTCTGTGTTTCCTGGACTTGATTAACGACTTCCTTTCCCATATTAGGGAAGTTTTCAACTATAATCTCTTAAATATTTTCTCAGTCCCTTTCTTTTTCTCTTCTTCTCCTGAGACCCCTATAATTCGAATGTTGGTGCGTTTAATGTTGTCCCAGAAGTCTCTGAGACTGTCCTCAGTTCTTTTCATTCGTTTTCCTTTATTCTGCTCTGCAGTAGTTGTTTCCACTATTTTATCTTCCAGGTCACTTATCAATTCTTCTGCCTCAGTTATTCTGCTGTTGAACCCTTCTAGACTATTTTTAATTTCATTTATTGTGTTGTTCATCATTGCTTGTTTCCTCTTTAGTTCTTCTAGGTCCATGGTAAATGTTTCTTGCATTTTCTCTATTCTATTTCCAGGATGTGGGATCATCTTTACTATCATTATTCTGAATTCTTTTTCAGGTAGACTGCCTATTTCCTCTTCATTTGTTAGGTCTGGTCAGTTTTTACCTTGCTCCTTCATCTTCTCTGTGTTTTTCTGTCTTCTCATTTTGTTTATCTTACTGTGTTTGGGGTCTCATTTTTTTAGGTTGCAGTTTCGTTTTTCCCGTCATTTTTGGTTTCTGTTCCCACTGGCTAAGGTTGGTTCAGTGGGTTGTGTAGGCTTCCTGGTGGAGGGGACTAGTGCCTGTGTTCTGGTGGATGAGGCTGGAACTTGTCTTTCTGGTTGGCAGGTCCACGTCTGGTGGTGTGTTTTCAGGTGTCTGTAGCCTTATTATGATTTTAAGCAGCCTCTCTGCTAATGGATGTGGCTGTGTACCTGTCTTGCTAGTTTTTTGGCATAGGGTGTCCAGCACTGTAGCTTGCTGGTCATTGTGTGAAGCTGGGTCTTGGCATTGAGATGGAGATCTCTGGGAGATTTTCACCCTTTGATATTACGTGGAGCTGGGATGTCTCTTGTGGACCAGTGTTCTGAATTTGGCTCTCCCACTTTAGAGGTATAGCACTGACTCCTGGCTGGAGCACCAAGAGCCTTTCATCCACACAGCTCAGAATAAAAGAGAGAAAAAATAGAAAGAAGAATGAAAGAAAGAAAGAAAGAAAGAGGATAAAATAAAATAATTAAAATAAAAAATAATTATTAAGGAAAAAAATTTTAACAGGAAAAAAAAGAAAAAGGAAAAAATAATGGATGGTCGGAACTCTAGGACAAATGGTGAAAGCAAAGCTATACAGACAAAATCTCACACAGAAGCCTACAGATACACAATCACAAAAAGACGAAAAGGGCAGAAAATAATATATCTTGCTCCCAAAGTCCACCTCCTCAATTTGGGATGATTTGTTTTCTATTCAGGTATTCCACAGATGTAGGGTACATCAAGTTGATTGTGGAGCTTTAATCTGATGCTTCTGAGGCTGCCGGGAGAAATTTCCCTCTCTCTTTGTTTGCACAACTCCCAAGGTTCAGCTTTGGATTTGGCCCCACCTCTGTGTCTTGGTCGCCTGCGGGTGTCTCTTCTTCACTCACACAGGATGGGTTTAAAGGAGCAGCTGTTTCAGTGGCTGTGGCTCACTCAGGCTGGGTGGATGGAGGGGTATGGATGCGAGGTGAGCCTGCAATGGCAGAGGCTGGTATGACGTTGCACCAGACTGAGGTGTGCCATGCGTTCTCCTGGGGACGTTGTCCCTGGATCACGGGAGCCTGGCAGTGGTGGGCTGCACAGGCTCCCAGGAGGGGAGATGTGGATAGTGACATGTGCTTGCACACAGGCTTCTTGGTGGCTGCAGCAGCAGTCTTAACGTCTCATGCCCATCTCTGTGGTCCGCTATGATAGCCGTGGCTCGCGCCCATCTCTGGAGCTCCTTTAAGTGGCACACTTAATCCCCTCTCCTCATGCACCAGGAAACAAAGTGGGAAGAAAAAGTCTCTTGCCTCTTTGGCAGCTCCATACTTCTCCCGGACTCCCTCCCGGCTAGCCATGTTGCACTAACCCCTTCAGGCTGTGTTCATGCCACCAATCCCAGTCTTCTCCAGGCATCTGACCGAAGTCAGAGCCTCAGCTCCCAGCCCCCGCCCATCCCGGTGGGTGAGCAGACAAGCCTCTCGGGCTGGTGAGTGTTGGTCATCACCAATCCTCTGTGTGGGAATCTCTCCGCTTTGTCCTTCACACCCCTGTTTCTGTGCTCTCCTCCATGGCTCTGAAGCTTCCCCTCTATGCCACCTGTGGTCTATGCCTGCAAAGGGGCTTCCTGTGTGTGGAAACCTTTCCTCCTTCACAGCTCCCTCCCACTGGTGCAGTTCCCATCCTTATTCTTTTGTTTTTTTTTTCTTTTGCCCTACCCAGGTACGTGGGGAGTTTCTTGTCTTTTGGGAGTTCTGAGGTCTTCTGCCAGTGATCACTGGGTGTTCTGTAAGAGCAGTTCCACGTGTAGATGTATTTCTGATGTGTCTGTGGGGATGAAGGTTATCTCTGTGTCTTACTTTTCTGACATCTTCTCTCGAAAACCTAAAATGGAAATTTTAGATGTGAAGAATACAATAACTAAAATAAAACTTTCATTGAAAGCATTCAATACCAGATTGGAGATAACAGAAGAAAGAGCTAGTGAACCTGAAGACAAGGCAATATTAATTATCCACTTTGAAGAAAAGAAAGAAAAGAAAAATGAGCAGAGGTTCAGATATTGTGGAACAATACCAAAATGTCTAATATTCATATCATCAGAGTCCCAGAAGTTTAAAGAGAATTATTTAGAAAAAAATGCTTGAAGCAATAATGGCCAGAAACTTCCGCAAACTGGTAAAATACATAAACTTACAGATTCAAGAAACTTGGCCAAATATCCAATGGATAAACTCAAATAAATTAACATCTAGACACATCATATACTGCCAAAAATCAAACATAATGAAAAAAATATTGAAATCAGAGAAAATCAATGCATTTTATATGAGGAAATAAAGATTCAAATGACTGCAAGTTTCTCATTAGAAACCATGGAGTCAAGAAAACATCTCTAAAGATCTGAAACAACTGTCAACCTGAATTCTATATACAGTGAAAATAACTTTTAGGAATGAAGATGAAATAAAGACATTTTCAGATGAATGAAAAATAACAGAATTCAGCAGATTTGTTCTAAAAAATGATAAAGGAAGTTCTTTATACAGAAAGGAAATGAGTCCAGGTAGTAACTTGGAACACTAGGAATGAAACAAGAGCAACAAAAAGATAAATATCTGTTTAAAAATAGTACACTATTTTTCTCTTTTTTTAGTTGAGGTAAAATTGGTATATAACAGTTTCAGGCATACAACTTAATAAGTCAATCTTTGTAATCACTACAAGTGATCAGCACAATACACGTTTTCACATGTACCATACAATTAACCACCTTCACCCATTTCACTCACCCCTGGTGCCCTTTCCCTCTGATTACTACCAAACTTTTCTCTGTATCTATGAGTTTTTGTGTGTTGTGTTTGTTTTATTTTTTATATTCCACATATAAGTGAAATCATTGCATCATTATTAACAATAAGATATGGAAACAACTTAAATGTTAAAAGCATTTATCAATGGATGAACAGATAAAGATTATGTGATAAACACACACACACACACACACACACACACACACACACACACACACACACACACTGGAATCTACCTGGTGGAGTTTTCAATGTATATAGATGTAATATATATGATAACTAAAACAAAAAAAGAAGGGAAAAGGGACCTATATGCTGCTAAGGTTTTTATGTTGTACTCAAAGTGGTAAAATATTTAGATATTCTGCCCATTTTTTGATTGGGTTGTTTTTTTTTGATATTAAGCTGTATGAGCTGTTTGCATATTTTGGAAATTAACCCACAGTCAGTCACATCATTTGCAAATATTTTCTCCCATTCCATAGGTTGTCTTTTCTTTTTGTTTATGGTTTCCTTTGCTGTGCAAAAGCTTTTAAGTTTAATTAGGTCAAATTTGTTTAGATTTGTTTTTATTTCCATTACTCTAGGAAACAGATCCAAAAAAATATTGCCATGATTTATGTTAAAGAGTATTCTACCTATGTTTTCCTCTAGGAGTTTTATAGTATCCGGCTTTACATTTAGATCTTTCATCCAGTTTGAGTTTATTTTTGTATATTGTGACAGAGAATGTTCTAATTTCATTCTTTTACATGTAGCTGTCCAGCTTTCCCAGCACCACTTGTTGAAGAGACTGTCTTTTCTCCATTGTATATCCTTGCCTCTTTGTCATAGATTAATTGAGCATAAATGCATGGGTTTATTTATGTGCTTTCTATCCTGTTCTATTGATGTATATGTCTGTTTTTTTGCCAGTACCATACTGGTTTGATTACTGGAGTTTTGTAGTCTAGTCTGAAGTCAGGCAGCAGGATTCCTCCAGCTCTGTACTTCTTTCTCAAGATTGATTAAGCTATTCAGGGCCCTTTGTGTTTCCATACAAATTTTAATTGTTTTGGTTTTACTTCTGTGAAAAATGCCATTGGTGATTTGATAGGGATTGCACTGAATCTATAGATTGTCATGGGTAGTGTGGTCATTTTAATAATAATGATTCTTCCAATCCAAGAACACAGTATATCTTTCCATCTGTTTGTGACCTCTTCAGTTTCTTTAATCAGGGTCTTATAGTTTTAGGAGTACAGGTCTTTTGCCTCCTTAGGTAGGTTTATTCCTAGGTATTTTACTCTTTTTGATGTGAAGGTAAATGGGATTGTTAACTTAATTTCTCTTTATGCTATTTCACTGTTAGTGTATAGAAATGCAAAATATCCCTGTGTATTAATTTTGTATCATGCAATTTTACCAAATTTATTGATGAGCTCTAGTAGTTTCCTAGTAACATCTTTAGGATTTTCTATGTATAGGATCATGTCATCTGAAAACAGTGATGGGTTTATTATTTCTTTTCCAACTTGGATTCCTTGTATTTCTTTTTTCTTGTCTGATTGCTGTGGCTAAGACTTCCAAAACTATGTTGAATAAAAGTGGAGAGAGTGGGCATCCTTGTCATGTTCCTGATCTTAGAGGAAATGCTTTGAGCTTTTTAACATTGAGTGTGATTTTACCTGTGTGTTTGTCATGTACAGCCTTTATTATGTTGAGATATGTTGCCTCCATGCACAGTCTGGAGAGTTTTTATCATAAATGGATGTTGAATTTTATCAAAAGTTTTTTCTGCATCTATTTAGATGATCATATGGTCTTTATTCTTCAATTTGTTAATGTGCTGTATCACATTGATTTATTTGAGGATATTGAAAAATCCTTCCAAAGAAGACATACAGATGGCCAAAAGGCACGTGAAAAGATGCTCACCATCACTAATTATTAGAGAAATGCTAATCAAAACCACAGTGAGGGATCACCTCACAGTGGTCAGAATGGCAATCATAAAAATTCTACAAGTAATAAATGCTGGAGAGGATGTGGAGAAAATGGAATCCTTCTGCACTGCTGATGGAAATGTAAATTTGTGTGGTCACTATGGAGAACAGTATGGAGGCTCCTTAAAAACTAAAACTAGGGCTTCCCTGGTGGCGCAGTGGTTGAGAGTCCACCTGCTGATGCAGGGGACATGGGTTCATGCCCTGGTCCAGGAAGATCCCACATACTGCGGAGCAGCTGGGCCCGTGAGCCATGGCCACTGAGCCTGCGCGTCCAGAGCCTGTGCTCCACAATGGGAGAGGCCACAACAGTGAGAGGCCCGCATACCACACACACACAAAAAAAACTAAAAATAGAGTTACCATATAATTTAGTGATCCCACTCCTCAGCATATATCTGGAGAAAACTATAATTTGAAAAGATATATGCACTCCAATGTTCATAGCAGCACTATTTACAATAGCCAAGACATGGAAGCAGCCTAAGTGTCTACTGACAGATGAATGGATTAAGCAGATGTGGTATATATACACAGTGGATTATTACTCAGTCCTAAAAATGAATTAAATAATTCCATTCACAGCAACATGGATGGACCTAGAGATTAGCATAGTAAGTGAAGTAAGTCATACAGATAAGGATAAATATCACATGATATCACTTATATGTGGACTCTTAAAAAATGATACAAGTGAACTTATTTACAAAACAGAAATAGACTGACAGACATAGAAACGAACTTATGGTTACCAAAGGGGAAAGGGATAAATTAGGAATTTGGGATTAATATATACAAATTATTATATATAAAATAGATAACCAACAAGGACCTACCATATAGCACAGGGAACTATACTAAATATCTTGTAATAATATATAATGGAAAAAGAATCTAAAAAATAGAATATATAGATAGATATATATAACTGAATAACTTTGTTTTATACCTGAAACTAACTGAATCAATTTGTTTTATACCTAAAACTAACACATTGTAAATCAACTATATTTCAATAAATTTTTTTTAAAAACCCAAAGTGGTAAAATATTAATTCTGAATAGACAGGAACAGTTAAGTATATATATTGTCCTTTAATATGTGAGTAAATAAACAACTGTAGAACATCCATACAGTGGAATAGCAATCAGCAATAAAAACAATGTGCTGTTGATGCAACAACTTAAATGAGTCTCAAAGGCATTATGGTGAGTGGAAGACAGTTTCCAGTGGTTACATACTTTATTATCCATTTATATAACGTTCTTGAAACAAGAAACTTATGGAGATGGGGAAGAGATTAGTGATTGCCAGTGGTTAGAGATAGTGAGGTGAGGAAAAGTTTGAGTAAATATAAAAAGAAACACAAAGGAGATATTCGTGGTAATGGAATAGTTCTCTATCTTGATTGCAGTGATGGTTATACAAATCTACACATGTAACAAAATGACACAGAACTATATACACACATTCTACCAATGTTAAATTCTTGATTTTAATATCAATATTATAATTATGTAAGATGTAACCATTTGAAGAAATCAGATAAAAGGTACAGTCTTCCCTTGAAGAAACGTATCTTAAAAAGTCAATGTTTCTCATAGTTTCACCACCCTGAGGTCATAACTGTTAAACGTACAGTATACCTTTTTCTATATCAAGAATCAAGAAACTTCTTATGTGGAGTCAAATAGTAAATATTTTAGGCTTTGAGGGCCATATCATGAAAGCTATCAGAGACAATTCATAAACAAATGGTCATAGAACTTTACTTACAAAAACAGGTGGTGGTGCTTAATTTGGCCCATGGGCTGTCATTTGATGAGCCCTGCTCTAGATTAAATATATAATATATTGTATGTATAATATAATTTTTGGACAATTACTATAGATAATTATATATAATCTTTATTACATAATATTTTAAATTTAATATATACACCTATACCCATATTATTGTTTATTTTACATATGTATGAACATATATAATTAATGTTTTAAAATTTTCTTTTTGCACTCAATAATACATTGCAGACATCTTTCCTTGTCAGCACACATAGATCAATCTTATTCCATTTCAGTGGCTGCAGAATATTTCATTGAGGAGAAATATATATTTAAGTAACCTCTCATTAATATTTATGAGAATTCCAATTCTTCACAAATATAAGGAATGCTACAGTAAACATATTTATATATATGTATATATACATATATGTTTGCACTTGTGCAAATATTTCTGTAGAGATTAATTGCTTTTAATTCACAGATTGTTTTTAACTTCTTTATTGGAGTATGATTGCTTTACAGTGGTGTGTTAGTTTTTGCTGTATAACAAAGTGAATCAGCTATACATATACATATATCCCTATTCTCCTCCCTCTTGCATCTGCCTCCAACCCTCCCTATCTCACCCCTCTAGGTGGTCACAAAGCACTGAGCTGATCTCCCTGTATATGCAGCTGCTCCTCACTAGCTCTCTATTTTGATTTGGTAGTATATATAAGTCCATGCCACTCTCTCCCTTCATCCCAGCTTGAACTTCCACTTCCTGGTGTCCTCAAGTCCATTCTCTACATCTACGTCTTTACTTTATAACTGTCATGCCCCTAGGTTCTTCAGAACCGTTTTTTTTTCTTTTCAGATTCCATAGATATGTGTTAGCATACGGTATTTGTTTGTTTTTTTCTGATTCACTTCACTTTGTATGACAGACTCTAGGTCCACCCACCTCACTACAGAAATCTCAATTTTGTTTCTTTTTATGGCTGAGTATTATTACACTGTATAAATGTGCCACATCTTCTTTATTCATTCATCTGTTGATGGATACATAGGTTGCTTCCATGTCCTGGCTATTGTAAATAATGCTGCAGTGAACATTGCGGTACATGACTCTTTTTGAATTATGGTTTTCTCAGGGTATATGCCCAGTGGTGGGATTGCTGGGTTGTATGGTAGTTCTATTTTTAGATTTTTAAGGAACCTCAACACTGTTCTCCATAGTGGCTATATCAATTTCCATTTCCACCAACAGTGCAAGAGTGTTCCCTTTCCTCCACAAACTCTCAAGCAATTATTGTTTCTAGATTTTTTCATGATGGTCATTCTGACTGGTGTGAGGTGATACCTCATTGTACTTTTGATTTGCATTACTCTAATGATTAGTGATGTTGAGCATTCTTTCATGTGTTTGTTGGCAATTTGTATATCTTCTTTGGAGAAATGTCTATTTAGGACTTCTGCCCATTTTTGGATTGGGTTGTTTGTTTTTGCCATATTGAGCTGCATGAGGTGCTTGGAAATTTGGAGATTAATCCTTTGTCAGTTGCTTCATTTGCAAATATTTTCTCCCATTCTGAGGGTTGTTGTCTTTTTATCTTTCTTATGGTTTCCCTTGTTGTGCAAAAGCTTTTAATTAGGTCTGTTTATTTTTGGGTTTATTTTCATTACTTTAGGAGGGGGTCAAAAAAGATGTTGCTGTGATTTACGGCAAAGAGTGTTCTGCCTATGTTTTCCTCTAAGAGTTTTATAGTATCTGGTCTAACATTTAGGTCTTTAATGCATTTTGAGTACATATTTGTGTGTGGTGTTACGGAGTGTTCTAGTTTCATTCTCTTACATGTAGCTCTCCAGTTTTCCCAACACCACTTATTGAAGAGACTGTCTTTCCCCATTGCATACTTTTGCTTCCTTTGTCATAGATTAGTTGACAATAGTTGCGTGGGTTGATCTCTGGGCTCTCTATCCTGTTCCATTGATCTATATTTCTGTTTTTATGCCAGTACCATACTGTCTTGATTACTGTAGTTTTGTAATATAGTCTGAAGTCAGGAGCCTGATTCCTCCAGCTCCATTTTGCTTTCTCAAGATTGCTTTGGCTATTGGGGTCTTTTGTGTTTCCATACAAATTGTGAATTTTTTTGTTCTATTTCTGTGAAAAATGTCATTGGTAGTTGGAGGGATTGCATTGAATCTGTAGATTGCATTGGGTAGCACAGTTATTTTCACAGTGTTGATTCTTCCAATCCAAGAGCGTGGTATATCTCTCCATCTGTTTGTATCATTTTTAATTTCTTTCATCAGTGTCTTATAGTCTTCTGCATACAGGTCTTTTGTCTCCTTTGATAGGTTTATTCCTAGGTATTTTATTCTTTTTGTTGCAATGGTAAAAGGGAGTGTCTCATTAATTTCTCTTTCAGATTTTTCAGCATTAGTGTATAGGAATGCAAGAGATTTCTGTGCATTAATTTTGTATCCTACTACTTAACCAAATTCAGATTAGTTCTAGTAGTTTTCTGGTAGAATCTTTAGGATTCTCTATGTATAATATCATGTCATCTGCAAACAGGGACAGGTTTACTTATTTTCCCATGTGGGTTCCTTTTATTTCTTTTTCTTCTCTGATTGCTGTGGCTAAAACTTCCAAAATTATTTTGAGTAATAGTGCTGAGAGTGGGCAACTTTGTCTTGTTCCTGATCTTAGTGGAAATGCTTTCAGTTTTTCACCATTGAGGACGATGTTGGCTGTGGGTTTGTCATATATGGCCTTTATTATGTTGAGGAAAGTTCCCTCTATGCCTACTTTCTGGAGGGTTTTTTTATCATAAATTGGTGCTAAACTTTGTTGAAAGCTTCCTCTGCATCTATTGAGATGATCATATGGCTTTTATCCTTCAATTTGTTAATATGGTGTATCACATTGATTGATTTGCGTATATGGAAGAATCCTTGAATTCCTGGGATAAACCCCACTTGATCATGGTGTATGATCATTTTAATGTGCTGTTGGATTCTGTTTGCTAGTATTTGTTGAGGATATTTGCATCTGTGTTTTTCAGTGATATTGGTCTGTAGTTTTCTTTCTTTGTGACATCTCTAGTTTTGGGATCAGGGTGATGTTGGCCTATAGAATGTGTTTGGGACTGTTCCTCCCTCAGCTATATTTTGGAAGTGTTTGGGAAGCATAGTTATTAGCTCTTCTCTAAATGTTTGACAGAATGCTCCTGTGAATCCATCTTGTCCTGAGCTTTTGTGTGTTGGAAGATTTTTAATCACAGTCTCAATTTCAGTGTTTGAGATTGGTATGTTTATATTTTCTACTTCTTCCTGGTTCAGTCTCAGAAGGTTGTGCTTTTCTAAAATTTGTCCATTTATTCCAGGTTGTCCATTTTATTGGAATATAGTTGCTTGTAGTAATTTCTCATGACACTTTGTATATCTACAGTGTCAGTTGTAACTTCTGCTTTTTCATTTCTAATTCTATTGATTTGAGTCTTTTCCCTTTTTTTCTTGATGAGTCTGGCTAATGGTTTATCAATTTTATCTTTTCAAAGAACCAGCTTTTAGTTTTATTGATCTTTGCTATCATTTCCATCATTTGTTTTTCATTTATTTCTGATCTGACCTTTATGATTTCTTTCCTTCTGCTAACATTGGGAGTTTTTCTTTTTCTTCTTTCTCTTATTCTTTTAGGTGTAAGGTTCGGTTGTTTATGTGAAATATTTCTTGTTTCTTAAGGTAGGACTGTGTTGCTATAAAATTCCCTCTTAGAAACGATTTTGCTGCATCCCATGGGTTTTGGGTCATCGTGTTTTCATTGTCATTTGTTTCTAGGTATTTTTTAATTTCCTCTTTGTTTGCTTCAGTGATCCCTTGCTTATTAAGTAGTGTATTGTTTATCCTCCATGTGTTTGTATTTTTTACAGATTTTTTCCTGTAATTGATATCTAGTCTCATAGTGTTGTGGTCAGAAAATATACTTGATACGATTTCAATTTTCTTAAATTTTCCAAGGCTTGCTTTGTGACCCAAGATATGATCTATCCTGGAGAATGTTCCATGAGCACTTGAGAAGAATGTGTATTCTGTTGTTTTTGGATGGAATGTCCTATAAATATCAGTCAAGTCCATCTTGTTTAATGTATCATTTAAAGCTTGAGTTTCCTTATTTTTTTTCATTCTGGATGATCTGTCTATTGGTGGAAGTGGGGTGTTAAAGTCCCCTACTATGATTGTGTTAGTGTCGATTTCCCCTTTTATGGCTGTTAATATTTGCCTTATGTATTGAGGTGCTCCTATGTTGGGTGCATAAATATTAACAATTGTTATATCTTCCTATTGGATTGATCCCTTGATCATTATGAAGTGTCCTTCTTTGTCTCTTGTAATAGGCTTTGTTTTAAAGTCTATTTTCTCTGATATGAGAATTGCTACTCCAGCTTTCTTTTGATTTCCATTTGCATGGAATATCTTTTTCAACCCCCTCACTTTCAGTCTGTATGTGTCCCTAGGTCTGAGGTGGGTCTCTTGTAGAAAGCATATATACAGGTCTTCTTTTTGTATCCATTCAGCCAGTCTATGTCTGTCAGTTGGAGCAGTTAATCCATTTACATTTAAGGTAATTATTGATATTTCTGTTCCTATTACCATTTTGTTAATTCTTCTGGGTTTATTATTGTAGGTCTTTTCCTTCTCTTGTGTTTCCTGCCTAGAGAAGTTCCTTTAGCATTTGTTATAAAGCTGGTTTAGTGGTTCTGAATTCTCTTAGGTTTTGCTTGTCTGTAAGTATTTTAATTTCTCCATCAAATCTGAATGAGATCCTTGCTGGGTAGAGCAATCTTGGTTGTGGTTTTTTTCCCTTCATCACTTTAAATATGTCTTGCCACTGCCTTCTGGCTTGCAGAGTTTCTGCTGAAAGATCAGCTGTTATCCTTATGGGGATTCCCTTGTATGTTATTTGTTCTTTTTCCCTTGCTGCTTTTAATATTTTTTCCTCGTATTTAATTTTTGATAGTTTGATTAATATGTGTCTTGGCATGTTTCTCTTTGGATTTATCCTGTATGGGACTCTCTGCACTTCCTGGACTTGATTTAGTATTTCCTTTCCCATATTAGGGAAGTTTTCAACTATAATCTCTTGAAATATTTTCTTAGTCCTTTTCTTTTTATCTTCTTGTGGGACCCTTATAATTCGAATGTTGGTGTGTTTAATGTTGTCCCAGAGGTCTCTGAGATTGTCCATGATTCTTTTTGTTCTTTTTTCTTTATTCTGCTCTGCAGTAGTTATTTCCACTCTATGTTACTTATCCATTCTTCTGCCTCAGTTTTTCTGCTCTTGATTCCTTTTAGAGAATTTTTAATTTCACTTATTGTTTTGTTCATCATTGTTTGTTTGCTCTTTAGTTCTTCTAGGTGTTTGTTAAATGTTTCTTGTATTTTCTCCATTCTATTTCCAAGATTTTGGATCATCCTTACTATCATTACTCTGAATTCTTTTTTACGTAAATTGCCTATTTCCTGTTCATTTGTTTGGTCAGATGGGTTTTTACCTTGCTCTTTCATCTGCTTTGTGTTTCTCTGTCTTATCATTTTGCTTAACTTACTGTGTTTGGGGTCTCCTTTTCACAGGTGCAGGTTCGTGTTTCCTGTTGTTTTTCGTGTCTGCCACCAGTGGCTAAGGTTTGTTCCATGGGTTGTGTAGGCTTCCTTGTGGAGGGGACTAGTGCCTTTGTTCTGGTGGTTGAGGCTAGATCTTGTCTTTCTGGTGGACCAGACCACATCCAGTGGTGTGTTTCGGGGTGTCTGTGACATTATGATTTTAGGCAGCCTCTCTGCTAATAGGTGGTGCCATGTTCCTGTCTTGCTAGGTGTCCAGCACTGTAGCTTGCTGGTTGTTGAGTGTAGCTGTGTCTTAGCAGTGAGATGGAGATCTCTGGGGGAGCTTTCACTGTTTGATATTATGTGGAGCTGGAGGTCTCTGGTGTACCAATGTCCTGAACTCGGCTCTCCCACTGCAGAGACACAGGCCTGACACCCAGCCAGAGCACCAAGACCATGTCAGTGACTCAGCTCAGAAGAAAAGAGAGAAAAAAAGAAAGAAAGAAGAAAAAATAAAATAAAATAATTGAAATTAAAAATAATTATTAAAAATAAAAAAATTAAAAGTAATTTAAAAAGGAAAGAAAGAAGAGAGCAACCAAACCAAAAACCAAATCCACCAATGATAACAAGCACTAAAACTATACTTAAAAAAAAAAAAAGACTGACAGAACCCTAGGACAAATGGTAAAAGCAGTGCTATACAGATTAAATCACACAAGGAAGCATACACATACACACTCACAAAAAGAGGAAAAGAAAAAAATATATATATCATTGCTCCCAAAGTCCACCACTTCAATTTTGGGATGACCCTTTGTGTATTCAGGTATTGCACAGATGCAGGGTACATCAAGTTGATTGTGGAGATTTAATCCTCTGCTCCAGAATCTGCTGGGAAAAAAATTCCCTTTCTCTTCTTTGTTCACACAGCTCCACCCCTGGTGTTCAGCTTTGGAATTGGCCCCACCTCTGCGTGTAGGTCACCTGAGGGTGTCTGTTCTTCACTCAAACAGGAAAGAGTTAAAGGAGCAGCTGATTAGGGAGCTCTGGCTCACTCAGGCCAGGGGGAGGTGGGTACAGTATACAGGGCGAGCCTGTGGAGTCAAAGGCTAGCATGATGTTGCAACAGCCTGAGGCGTGCCGTGTGTTTTCCCAGGGGTTGTCCCTGGATCAGGGCACCCTGGCAGTGGCATGCTGCACAGGCTCCCAAGAGGGGAGGCGTGGATAGTGACCTGTGTTCACACACAGGCTTCTTGGTGGCTGCAGCAGCAGCCTTAGCATTTCATTCTCGTCTCTGGTGTCCACGCTGATAATCGCAGCTTGCGCACATCTCTGGAGCTCGTTTAGGTGGTGCTCTGAATCCCCTCTCCTTGCGCATGTGGAAACAATGGTCTCTTGCCTCTTAGGCAGGTCCAGACTTTTCCCCAGACTCCCTCCTGGCTAGCTGTGGCACACTAGCCTCCTTCAAGCTGTGTTCATGCAGTCAACCTCAGTCCTCTCCCTGGGATCTGACCTCCGAAGCCAGAGCCTCAGCTCCCGGCCCCACCCACCCCGGTGGGTGAGCAGACAAGCCTCTCAGGCTGGTTAGTGCTGGTTGACACTGATCTTCTTTATGGGAATCTCTCTGCTTTGCCCTCCGGACCCCTGTTGCTGCGCTCTCCTCCATGGCTCTGAAGCTTCCCCCATGCCTGAAACCCCATCTCTGCCAGTGAAGGGTCTTCCTAGTGTGTGGAAACCTTTCCTCCTTCACAGCTCCCGCCCAGTGGTACAGGTCCCATCCCTATTCTTTTGTCTCTGTTTTTTCTTTGGCCCTACCCATGTACATGGGGAGTTTCTTGCCTTTTGGGAGGTCTGAGGTCTTCTGCCAGCGTTCAGTAGGTGTTTTGTAGGAGTTGTTCCACATGTAGATGTATTTCTCATGTATTTGTGGGGAGGAAGGTGATCTCCACATCTTATTCTTCTGCCACCTTGAAGGTCAACTCACAGAGTTTTAAGAAAATATTTTAAAATAAATATGATTTTTTTAGTTTTAATTACATTTTTCTTTTTATTCTGTCGGTTTTCAGACTCACTGCCTTATTTGCCAATAGTGCTTTATACTTGTTAAAGAAAACTCATTTGATTTTATAGAAATGCTATTATACAAAGGATACTGAAAGCCATTATTTCTCTTTGTGTGTGTGTGTGTGTGTGGTACATGGGCCTCTCACTGTCGTGACCTCTCCCATTGCGGAGCACAGGCTTGGGATGCACAGGCTCAGTGGCCATGGCTCATGGGCCCAGCCGCTCCGTGGCATGTAGGATCCTCCCAGACCGGGGCACGAACCCGTGTCCCCTGCATCAGCAGGTGGACTCTCAAGCACTGCGCCACCAGAAAAGCCCTATTTCTCTATTTTTAAGTTGAGGAAAATGAGGCTGAGGGAAGTTAATTGACTTGTCCAAGGTTGCACAGCAAACTGGTGTCTAAATAGGGCTTGGACTTCAAGACTCTTGATTCTTTGTTTGGGTCACTTTTCTCTCACATGGAGTGGCTCTTGTTTTAGTTTTAGCATGTTTGGAACCTGTATAACAAATATGGTTAATACTTTTAAAGATAAATGGACAAAGGACAGAAGCAAGTTTTTGTCCAAAAAAAAAAAAAACCAAAATACGAAAAACAAAAAGAAATACCCATTAAATATATGAAGAAATGCTCAGTTTATACCTTCATTTTCAAATTAAAACAGCAATTGGATTTTTCACCAATCAAATGCATAGATTAAAAAGTGTGTGGAATCCAGTTCACATATTGACTGACAATTGGAGTGAAAATTGAACAATATGCTAGTCTCTATGAGAATTTGAAACGTCCACACACTTTGATCCAAAAATTGTATTGAAATTTACCCTATAGAATTATCTGAATAATTGCAGAAACACACACACGCACACATACACAGAGGGGGGGACACAGTAATCTCCAATTGCAGAACTGTTTGACATTGTGAAAAGTTGGAAACAACATAAATATAGATTAATAAGGGAGTGATTAAATTAAATACTATGCCTTTGTTAAAAGGAATAAAGCCAATCTTTTGTACTCAAATGGAAATGTATTCAAGATGTATGAATTGGGTAAAGAAAATGACAATATATTATAATGGTATAATCCTGTTCTTGTAAAAATAAAATGCTATGCAAATATATATACATGTACTTATTTGTGTGTATTAGGGATAAAACAGGTCTGAAAAAAATATCTCAAACTGTTAACAGTGATTATATGTGCAAAATTGTTTTATACATATTTGTGACAAAATGTCTGAATCCTTGGGCTCCTGAATCCAAAATTTTGATGAAGACCATAAAAAGAGAGACTAGACTTTAGAGATCCTTCACAAAAACAGGAACATACATCTCCAGTGAGTGAAAACAGCCAGTGGGGAAAAGAAACACAGTTCCCCCAAGTTAAGGAGAAGGATGTTTATATAATTGGAAAAGCAAGCCAACCATTACCTCACTCCACCTTATGAAGGCACTTTAAATAATGCACCCTCGTTAGCTCTAGTGGTTTTCTGGTAGCATCTTTAGGATTCTCTATGTATAGTATCATGTCATCTGCAAACAGTGACAGCTTTACTTCTTCTTTTCTGATTTGGATTCCTTTTATTTCCTTTTCTTCTCTGATTGCTGTGGCTAAAACTTCAAAAACTATGTTGAATAAGAGTGGTGAGAGTGGGCAACCTTGTCTTGTTCCTGATCTTAGTGGAAATGGTTTCAGTATTTCACCATTGAGGATGATGTTGGCTGTGGGTTTGTCATATATGGCCTTTATTATGTTGAGGAAAGTTCGCTCTGTGCCTACTTTCTGCAGGGATTTTATCATAAATGTGTGTTGAATTTTGTCAAAAGATTTCTCTGCACCTAATGAGATGATCATATGGTTTTTCTCCTTCAATTTGTTAATATGTTGTATCACGATTGATTTGCGTAAATTGAAGAATCCTTGCATTCCTGGAATAAACCCCACTTGATCATGGTGTATGATCCCTTTAATGTGTTGTTGGATTCTGTTTGCTAGTATTTTGTTGAGGATTTCTGCATCCTTATTCATCAGTGACATTAGCCTGTAGTTTTCTTTCTTTGTGACGTCTTTGTCTGGTTTTGGTACCGGGGTGATGGTGGCCTCATAGAATGAGTTTGGGAGTGTTCCTACCTCTGTTATATTTTGGAAGAGTTTGAGAAGGATAGGTGTTAGCTCTTTTCTAAATGTTTGATAGAATTCACCTGTGAAGCCATCTGGTGCTGGGCTTTTGTGTGTTGGAAGATTTTTAATCACAGTTTCAATTTCAGTGCTTGTGATTGGTCTGTTCCTTTTCTATTTCTTCCTGAGTCAGTCTTGGCAATTGTGCATTTCTAAGAATTTTTCCATTTCTTCCAGGTTGTCCATTTTATTGGCATAGAGTTGCTTGTAGTAATCTCTCATGATCTTTTGTATTTCTGCAGTGTCAGGTGTTACTTCTCCTTTTCATGTCTAATTCTATTGATTTGAGACTTCTCCATTTTTTTCTTGATGAGTCTGGCTAATGGTTTATCAATTTTGTAAGTAGCAGGATACAAAATTAATGCACAGAAATCTCTGGCATTCCTATACACTAATGATGAAAAATCTGAAAGTGAATACAAGAAAACACTCCCATTTACCATTGCAACAAAAAGAATAAAATATCTAGGAATAAACCTACCTAAGGTGACAAAACACCTGTATGCAGAAAATTATAAGACAGTGATGAAAGAAATTAAAGATGCTACAAGTAGATGGAGAGATATACCATGTTCTTGGAATGGAAGAATCAACATTGTGAAAATGACTCTACTATCCAAAGCAATGTACAGATTCAATGCAATCCCTATCAAAGTACCACTGGCATTTTTCACAGAAGTAGAACAAAAAACTTCACAATTTGTATGGAAACACAAAAGACCCTGAATAGCTAAAGCAATCTTGATAATGAAAAATGGAGCTGGAGGAATCAGGCTTCCTGACTTCAGACTATACTACAAAGCTACAATAATTAAGACAGTATGGTAATGGCACAAAAACAGAAAGATAGATCAATGGAACAGGATAGAAAGCCCAGAGAGAAAACCATGCACATATGGTCACCTTATCTTTGATAAAGGAGGCAGGGATATACAGTGTAAAAAGGACAGCCTCTTCAATAAGTGGTTCTGGGAAAACAGGACAGGTATATGTATAAGTATGAGATTAGAGCACTCCCTAACACCATACACAAAAATAAGCTCAAAATGGATTAAAGACCTAAATGTAAGGCCAGAAACTTTCAAACTCTTAGAGGAAAACATAGGCAGAACACTCTATGACATAAATCACAGCAAGATCCTTTTTGACCCACCTCCTAGAGAAATGGAAATTAAAACAAAAATAAACAAATGGGACCTAACGAAACTTCTAAGCTTTTGCACAGCAAAGAAAACCATAAACAAGAGCAAAAGACAACCCTCAGAATGGCAGAAAATATTTGCAAATGAAGCAACTGACAGAGGATTAATCTCCAAAATTTACAAGCAGCTCATGCAGCTCAATAACAAAAAAACACACAACCCAATCCAAAAATGGGCAGAAGACTTAAATAGACATTTCTCCAAAGAAGATATACAGATTGCCAACAAACGCATGAAAGAATGCTCAACATCACTAATCATTAGAAAAATGCAAATCAAAACTATAATGAGATATCATCTCACACGGGTCAGAATGGCCATCATCAAAAAATCTAGAAACAATAAATGCTGGAGAGGGTGTGGAGAAAAGGAAACACTCTTGCACTGCTGGTGGGATTGTGAATTGATACAGCCACTATGGAGAACACTATGGAGGTTCCCAAAAATCTACAAATAGAACTACCATATGACCCAGCAGTCCCACTACTGGGCATATACCCTGAGAAGACCATAATTCAAAAAGAGTCATGTACCAAAATGTTCATTGTAACTCTATTTGCAATAGCCAGGAGATGGAAGCAACCTAAGTGTCCATCATCAGATGAATGGATAAAGATTATGTGGCACATATATTACAATGGGTTATTACTCAGCCATAAAAGGAAACAAAATTGAATTATTTGTAGTGAGGTGGATGGACCTAGAGTCTGTCATACAGAGTGAAGTAAGTCAGAAAGAGAAAGACAAACGCTGTATGCTAACACATATATATGGAATCTAAGAAAAAAAATGTCATGAAAAACCTAGGGGTAAGGCGGGAATAAAGACACAGACATACTAGAGGATGGACTTGAGGATATGGGGGGGGGGAAGGGTAAGCTGTGACAAAGTGAGAGAGAGGCATGGACATATATACACTACCAAACATAAAATAGATAGCTAGTGGAAGCAGCCGCATAGCACAGGGAGATCAGCTAGGTGCCTTGTGACCACCTAGAGGGGTGGTGTAGGGAGGGTGGGAGGGAAGGAGATGCAAGAGGGAAGAGATATGGGAACATATGTATAACTGATTCACTTTGTTATAAAGCAGAAAGTAAGACACCATTGTAAAGCAATTATACTGCAAAAAAGACATTAAAAATTAAGAAAAATAAAAAAATAAAATAAATTGCCACTAAAAAAATTTTTAAAAATAACATATCCTGGGAAGCATCATAAATGACCAGCATGAACATGATAAATTCAATATGAATATCAATCAGCATTTGGACAGCACTTGGTATACGCATACATTATTGCATTCAGTTTTCCAAGAACTTTGTCAAGAAAGCAGGACAATTATTGTTACCTACATTTTGCATGTGAGGAAAATGAGACTCCAAGTGGGCAAGCAACTTGTCCCAATGTCACACAGCTAGTTCAGTGGTAAAATCAGTGCTAGAATTCAAGACTCTGTACATCAAACTCCATGCTCTCTTTGCTATTCATCTCTGGGTCAGTGAAACCACTAAGTTATTAGTGGTCATGTCTTCTTTCAAAGTATGAAGGGAGGTCCATCAGCATAACTGGAGAGAAAGAACAGACCCATTGTTTTATAGTTTTTAAATAATCACCTTCATCTGCCCTCGAAATCTTCAATCCCAGTTAAGAATCATTTATTGACAGATACACTGGGTTAGGAGAGGCCACTAACCCTCTGAGTTACCTAAGACAAGTTTATTTTTATCAGTAAGACTCAGTTTCCTATACAATTGGGGGTTTTCTGGTTTGAACATTCATATTCTCTGGAATTCCTTTCAATCCACATATAGGAGAGTAGACTAAATTATTCTGCTGTTCCAGGTCTGACAGTCTGTTCTTCCAGTCTGTTCTTCTATGAAACCTGCTGTTTATTATTAATAACTAATAGTTATTACATGCTCACCATGTGCCGGGCATTGTACTCAACACTTTACATTTACCATTTCATTTCATTATCACAACAAATCTATGAAGTAGGTGCTATTATGATTCTCATTTGACTCATGAACAGACTGAGACACAGAGATCAAATGACTTGCTCAAGTTTACACAGGAAGTGGCAGAGACAAGTTATGAATCCAGGTATTTTGACTCAAGAGCCCATGGTTTGAACCACTGGTTCCACTAGAAGGGACCATTTCTTCTATTCCAGTCATTTGCCTGAGAAATTATAGGAGATATCTTGATCAGACAGGGCAGTCTGGTCCCATTTTTAATGTCTGAAGGGCCTTCTCTGAATCGTTTTGAAATCAAAATCAGTTGATGCATTGCACCTGGAATTAATATTTCTGTAAATCCCTATGAGACAAATCCTTCATAGAGAAACTTCTCTGGAAGCACAGACATAATGTCAAGAAATTAAGATGGAAACTGAATTCCATGCCCCAAGCCAGCCTTTAGCAACACTGATGTAGGGAAGTTTTGACAGTGGCCTTGTCCTGTCTATTGGTGTTTCTTCCTATCCTCATAGACAGAACCCACCATGTGCAGTTTGCAGGTTATTCACTACACAAGGGGGCCTGGTGGAGGGCATGAGTGAGGACTGAAAACCAGCCCCTATTCTTCTTGTCCTGTGTGCCTTGGTTTCAAGCCACAATGCCCCAAAAGAAGGACAGCTTTTTCTAATTTGCAGAAAGGCATAGTTCCCTCTCCAACTACTCACTTGCAGAGCTGGAACTGTTAGGGGTATGAGAGGTCGAGGAGAGTGTGAGAATGGCTTTTGCTAATTCACAAAATTTTGCTGCATGAAGCAGCAGCTGCCCTGCTGATAGATCATTACAGATAATTCTCAGAGCTTTTACAGACTTGTTACACTATCTCACAACTCAGAGTACTGCTCTCTTCTGGGAGACAACTGCTAATCTGAGAAATTAATTCCTACTACCAGTGTTAAATAGATCGACAAGGAGAATAGTCCTCATTCACAGTGAAATGAACATTGGTTAGAAGTACTCGAAATACAAGTGATATGAGTTTAAATAAGTTCAAGCCTCCTAAATCAGAAAAATTACATACCAAGAATTGTGAGAAAGGTTAAACCACTGGGTATTAAACAGCCCTGGAGGATTGCAGTGAAGCTTGAAAGCTGAAGATAGTTTAACAGGGTAAGCATTATCAGAAAGGGGAAGAGGGTGCTTTTGATAAACCACAAATGAACTTCTTGAAATCAGGTGAGATTCAATGACTTGTTTAAGGAATGATCCTTGATGACTTATAAAAAGTATATACTTGAAGCCAACATGCGTTCACTGAAAACAAGTGATGACAAATAAACTTTGTTTTTGTTTGTGTTGTTAACAAGGTATCCATGCAAGAGAATAGAGTGTGAGACTTCAGTAAGCTCTCTCATTCTAATCTTTTTTAGATAGAGGCCCTAGGGGAATACTGATAGGGTTCACAACTGATTCAGGGCCAACTCTGAAAGGGGATGAGTAACTAAATAACAGGCTGACATAAACCTGATTAAAAAGCCTTGGCCTTGGCCCATTCACTGATTTATCAATGGCCTAAATGAAAATTGAGAAGATATACTCGTATAATTTGCAGTTATGGATATGGGAAGAGGAAGCAAATAACCCGGATTTTTTTAGAGCAGCCCTGATTTCATATATTGTGTCCCCAGACACCACCAAAATGGTCAAAATGTCCCAGAAATTCCAAAATTTTGGCAACGAAAATATACCCACCAGACTTCCTTCTACAGCTGGACACAGCACAAAATCCCTCTGCCAGACTGTGCCAGTTCAGAATTAGGAAAATATCATTATTCATAAGGAAAATGATTATGTCACCAGTTATATGGAAGGACAAAAGCAGAGGAGCAAGAGTGCCAGCAGGAAAACTGACTTGGGTAGCAGTGATGGGGCAATGTTAGCTGGAAGGAAAGCTATTTGTATTGAATTCTCTCCTTAGAGAAGTTACTACTTTGGTTTCTCTAGTTTCCCAGCCTTTCTAGGTTGCAAACTCAGAGCTTACTTAGTAATCTTGGACATCTTACTTACACTTAAGGACTTTCTTTTAGTCATTGAGACAGATGTTGAGAAATAAAGCAAGGAAGACGTCAGGTGTTTGGTGCTGGTTGGAGTTGAAAAGCGTAATCCAAGTTATCCTCTGAGACTATGGAGAAATATGGAATGAACATGGGCTTAAGGGGTCAGAGAAAACACATTTCACATCTCAATTTTGCCATTTATTTAGCTATGTCATCTTGAGCAAGTTGTTTAACCTCTCTAAGCCTTGATTTCATAATCTGAAAAAGAGTAATTAGTGTAAAATGATAAACCTCATCTCACAGGGCTGCTGAATATTGATAATGCATATAAAGTGTATAACATGGTATCTAGCACATATTAATAACACAGCAACAGAACTCCTCATCTCTTTTCCTTATGAATTTGCTTCTCCATCACAGTTCTCTTTCCTCAGTGAATGGCCTCATCATTTACCTAGCTACTCAAAACCAAAGACTTGAATATCATCCTTAATTCCTCTATCTCTCTCATCACTCCATCTATCACTGATACACACACACACACACACACACACACACACACACAAAATTATTTAGTTCTTAAGCTCTTTATGCCATTTCTACCTCTTGAATATTTCTCAGATTTCTCCAGGCCTCTTCATTCCAATTGATATGTCCTTAGTCCCAGTCACCATCATCTTTCACCTGTATATTGCCACTGCCTCTTAATTGGTATCTTTATTTCTAGTTTTCTCCTACTATCCTTTTATTTCAAACATCAGTAGCACAAGGAACTCTACTCAATGCTCAGTGATGACCTAAATGTGAAGGAAATCTAAAAAAGGGTGGATATATGTATATGTATAACTGATTCAATTTGCTGTACAGCAGAAACTAATGCAGCATTGTAAAGCAACTATACTCCAATAAAAATTAATAAAAAAGTGATTTTCCCAATATGCAAAGTTTCACTAACCCACTTAAAACATGTCAATAGCCTCCCATTTTCTTTATGACAAAGACCAATCTCTTTAAACCAGCTCTCAAGGACCTGGCATCACAAACTCCTACTGTTCTTTCAGATGTGTCAACTTTAATGTCCCTTCTGAGAAGTCTTCCTTGGTGCAGTTCTTAGCTTAATTGTCACATCATCAGGAAACCTTTCCTGAATCCCCAAACTAGATTGCCCCTTCTCTTTGTTATATGCTATGTGTTTCCAAGGCTCCCACTATTTCTTCTTTTCTGCACTTGATGCACAAATATTTATATATCACTTGCTGTTCTCCAGGAACTAAGCACTTTAGATTATTGTCCAATGCAATTCTCATGACAATCCTATGAAGTAGGTCCTATTTTTATTCCCATTTTTCAGATGATGAAACTGAAGTACAGAGAAGTTATTTACACAAGGCCATACATCTGGTAAGTAGTAGAGCTGGGGATTTGAAGCCAGGTGATCTGCCCAGAATCCATGCTTTTAAATCACTATATTATGTTGTCCCTCACTTTTAATAAATTACTTAGTAGCATATAATTATGTAATTATACTAGGCTATAAACTCAAGGTCTGTGTAATTTACCACTATATCTCTTAATGTGGATGCCAGAAACATAATTAACATTCAATAATTGATCATTAGATAAATTGGTCAATATTTATTGAATGAGTATTGAGGGAATAAATAGTGCCTGTTATCATCATTATCAAATCTGCCCTCAATGGGCTTCCCTGGTGGCGCAGTGGTTGAGAGTCCACCTGCCGATGCAGGGGACGTGGGTTTGTGCCCTGGTCCGGGAAGATCCCACATGCCACGAAGCGGCTGGGCCTGTGAGCCATGGCCACTGAGCCTGCGCGTCTGGAGCCTGTGCTCCGTAATGGGAGAGGCCACAACACTGAGAGGCCCACATACTGCAAAAAAAAAGAAAAAATCTGCCCTCAAACATCATCCGCTTTGTGAAGATTTCTCTGATCTCACAACTCACCCTGGACATATTTAGTGATTCCTACCTCTGTGCTCTCAAATTTATTACGTATAATTAGTCTTACCCAAGAGCATGGGAAGTCTTTGAAAGCAGCAGATATTTAGTTCATTTTTGGATCTCTAATATCCATATCAAGAATGCCTGGTATAGAGTAGGTACTTTATTAATGTTAAGGAATATGAAAAAGAAAAGAATATAGACATCTAAGTAGATGATATATGACAGACAGATAAATAGATAATAGACTGATATTACATAACCAAGTGAGAATCCAAAAATAAGTTTAAATCTAATGAGATGAAATTTAATTAGAATAACTGTATAAGGTAAACTCCTTGTTAATCAAATTGTGCTATTGCCAGCAAATGTAACGTGATGTTGTTAGGCCATTTCAACAGATACAGTGTCCAGAAAGAGAGAGCTGACAGCTACATCTTATGTGCTAATCTGCCCATACAAACATTACATGCTTAGTTCTGGGCCACCCCCTCTAAGAAGGAAGTTTCATGATTGGGAGGGTGGCTATGGCTACAGTTCTTCATAAAGCTAAACTTATTTTTGGAAACAAATGACCATTCCCTCATGTGTTACTTTTACAAGTTAAGGTTTTCATATCCTTTCCTGTTCTGTATAATAGCAATAATAATAGCACTCTTCCATAGAGGTGCTGTGAGGACTAAATGAGGTAATACGTGTAGAGCACTTTTCCCCATGTCTGGCTGTCTGACTCTAAAGTTATTAGCCACTATCCTATGTAACAGAGACACATCATAGTATTCGATTGTCACATCACATTCAATTGTTGCAGCACACCTGTGAAATGCATCTTATTATGGTCATTTTACTGGTGATAAAACTGAGGATCAAAAAGCACAAGGGGGGCTTCCCTGGTGGCGCAGTGGTTGAGGGTCCGCCTGCCAATGCAAGGGACACGGGATTGTGCCCCTATCCGGGAAGATCCCACATGCCGCTGAGCGGCTGGACCCGTGAGCCATGGCCTCTGAGCCTGCGGGTCTGGAGCCTGTGCTCCATAACGGGAGAGGCCACAACAGTGAGAGGTCCGCGTACCGCAAAAAAAAAAAAAAAAAAAAAAAAAAAGCACAAGGGGTCTCTGTAAGTGACATTAAGTGACAGCTCTGGAATTCAAACCCAATTCCAGAGCCCATGGCCTTTCCACTAAACCACACTATCACCCTGGCAGATATATAAATTGTCATTTAGAAATCCATTATGAAGGAGATAGAGAACACATGCACCTATCCTTCATCCTTCAAATGAAAAAAAATAATTACAGCTCTTTAAAGAATCACTGCCTTTCATTAGTGAACAACATATCTATTAAGCAACTAGGAAGTCTCTTGCTTTTTGAGCATATGGGAAGATTACCTTTTCATCTCTGGCCACAGAGCACTTTTTCAACAGTTAAACTGCTCTAGGCCTTTGCTCCAAGAATCACATGCACACACACACAAACACACACACACACTTACACATATAAGCCCTTTCACCTTGGAAATGCTGTTTCTCTACAGGCCAAAACTTAAGATTTGGAAATGTAAATCAGTTCTGAGGAATCCTGGGGCTAAAGGAGCTTTCCCATTGATTAAATGTTATTCAAGTCACTGCTAGCCCACATCCTTTAACATATAATAGGGTTGGTCGGGACAAGGGGAAGATGGCGGAAGGGGAAGATGCGGAGATCACCTTCCTCCCCAAAGATACACCAGAAATACAACTACATGTGGAACAACTCCTACAGAACAACTGCTGACTGCTGGCAGAAGACCTCAGCCCTCCCAAAAGGCAAGAAAGTCCCCACGTACCTGGGTAGGGCAAAAGAAAAAAGAATAAAAAGAGGCAAAAGGATAGGGACGGGACCTGCACCAGTAAGAGGGAGTTGTGAAGGAGGAAAGGTTTCCACACACTAGGAGCCCCTTTGCGGGCGGAGAATGCGGGTGGTGGAGGGGGAAGCTTTGGAACTGTGAAGCAGAGCACAGCAACAGGGGTGCAGAAGGCAAAGTGGAGAGATTCCAGCACAGAGGATCGTTGCTGAACGGCACTCACCAGGCCGAGAGGCCTGTCTGCTCACCCGCCGGCGCGGGCGGGGCTGTGAGCTGAAGCTCGGGCTTCAGGGAGAGGTTGGAGCGCAGGGAGAGGACTGGGTTGGTGGCGAGAACAGAGCCTGCAGGGGGTTAGTGCACCACGGCTAGCTAGGAGGGAGTCCCAGGCAAAGTCTGGACCTGCCGAAGAGGCAAGAGACTTTTTCTTCCCTCTTTGTTTCCTGGTGCGTGAGGAAAGGGGATTAAGAGTGCTGCTTAAAGGAGCTCCAGAGATGGGCATGAGCCGCGGCTCAAAGTGTGGACCCCAGAGACGAGCATGAGACGCTAAGGCTGCTGCTGCCACCACTAAGAAGCCTGTGTGCGAGCACAGGTCACTATTCATACCCCCCTTCCGGGGAGCCTGTGCAGCCCGCCACTGCCAGAGTCCCGGGATCCAGGGACAACTTCCCCGGGAGAACGCATAGCACGCCTCACCCTGGTGCAACGTCACACTGGCCTCTGCCACCGCAGACTCACCCAGCACTCCGTACCCCTCCCTCTCCTCGGCCTGAGTGAGCCAGAGTCACCGAAGCAGCTGCTCCTTTAACCCTATCCTGTATGAGTGAAGAGAAGAAGCCCTCCAGTGACCTACATGCAGAGGCGGGGCCAGATCCAAAGCTGAGCCCCGGGAGCGGTGAGAACAAAGAAGAGAAAGGGAAATCTCTCCCAGCAGCCTCAGGAGCAGCGGATTAAAGCTCCACAATCAACTTGATGTACCCTGCATCTGTGGAATATATGAATAGACAATGAATCATCCCAAATTGAGGAGGTGGACTTTGAGAACAAGATTTATGATTTTTTCCCCTTTTCTTCTTTTTGTGAGTGTGTATGTGTATGCTTCTGTGTGAGATGTTGTTTGTATAGCTTTGCTTCCACCATTGGTCCTAGAGTTCTATCTGTCTTTTCTTTTAAAACATTTTTTTCTTAATAATTATTTTATATTTTAATAACTTTATTTTTTTAATTTACTTTATTTTATCTTCTTTTTTCCTTCTTTCTTTCTTTCCTTCCCTCCCTACCTCCTTACCTCCTTCCTCCTTCCATCCCTCCCTCCCTTCTTCTTTCCTTCTTTCTTTCTTTCTTTCTTTCCTTCCTTCCTTCCTTCCTTCCTCCCTCCCTCCCTCCCTCCCTCCTTTCTTTCTTTCTTTCTTTCTTTCTTTCTTTCTTTCTTCCTTTCTACTTTTTCTCCCTTTTATTCTGAGCCGTGTGGATGAAAGGCTCTTGGTGCTGCAGCCAGGAGTCAGTGCTGTGCCTCTGAGGTGGGAGAGCCAACTTCAGGACACTGGTCCACAAGAGACCTCCCAGCTCCACATAATATCAAATGGCCAAAACCTCCCAGAGATCTCCATCTCAAAACCAGCACCCTGCTTCACTCAACGCCCAGCAACTTACAGTGCTGGACACCCTGAGCCAAACAACTAGCAAGACAGGAACACAACCCCACCCATTAGCAGAGAGGCTACCTAAAATCATAATAAGTCCACAACACCCCAAAACAGACAATGAGACGTGGACCTGCCCACCAGAAAGACAAGATCCAGCCTCATCCATCAGAACACAGGCACTAGTCCCCTCCACCAGGAAGCCTACACAACCCACTGAACAAACTTTAGCCACTGGTGACAGACACCAAAAACAATGAGAACTAAGAACATGCAACCTGCAAAAAGCAGACCCAAAACACAGTAAGATAAGCAAAATGAGAAGACAGAAAAACACACAGCAGATGAAGGAGCAAGATAAAAACCCACCAGACCTAACAAATGAAGAGGAAATAGGCAGTCTACCTGAAAAAGAATTCAGAATAATGATAGTAAAGATGATACAAAATCTTGGAAATAGAATAGACAAAATGCAAAAAGCATTTAACAAGGACCTAGAAGAACTAAAGATGAAACAAGCAATGATGAACAACACAATAAATGAAATTAAACATGCTATAGATGGGATCAATAGCAGAATAATTGAGGCAGAAGAACGGATAAGTGACCTGGAAGATAAAATAGTGGAAATAACGACTGCAGAGAAGAATAAAGATAAAAGAATGAAAAGAACTGAGGACAGTCTCAGAGACCATTAGGAAAACATTAAACACACCAACATTCGAATTATAGGGGTTCCAGAAGAAGAAGAGAAAAAGAAAGGGACTGAGAAAATATTTGAAGAGAGTATAGTTGAAAACTTCCCTAATATGGGAAAGGAAATAGTTAATCAAGTCCAGGAAGCACAGAGAGTCTCATACAGGATAAATCCAAGGAGAAATACGCCAAGACACATATTAATCAAACTGTCAAAAATTAAATACAAAGAAAACATATTAAAAGCAGCAAGGGAAAAACAACAAATAACACACAAGGGAATCCCCATAAGGTTAATAGCTGATCTTTCAGCAGAAACTCTGCAAGCCAGAAGGGAATGGCAGGACATATTTAAAGTGATGAAGGAGAAAAACCTGCAACAAAGATTACTCTACCCAGCAACGATCTCATTGAGATATGATGGAGAAATTAAAAGCTTTACAGACAAGCAAAAGCTGAGAGAGTTCAGCACCACAAAACCAGCTTTACAACAAATGTTAAAGGAACTTCTCTAGGCAAGAAACACAAGAGAAGGGAAAGACCTACTGTAACGAACCCAAAACAATTTAGAAAATGGGAATAGGAACATACATATCGATAATTACCTTAAATATAAGTGGACTTAATGCTCCAAACAAAAGACACAGATTGGCTGAATGGATACAACAAGACCCTTATATATGCTGTCTACAAGAGACCTACTTCAGACCTACAAACACATACAGACTGAAAGTAAGGGGATGGAAAAAGATATTTCATGCAAATGAAAACCAAAAGAAAGCTGGAGTAGCAATTCTCACATCAGACAAAATAGACTTTAAAATAGAGACTACTAGAAGAGACAAAGAAGGACACTACATAATTATCAAGGGATATATCCAAGAAGAAGATATAAAAATTGCAAATATTTATGCACCCAACATAGGAGCACCTCAATACATAAGGCAAATACTAACAGCCATAAAAGGGGAAATCGACAGTAACACATTCATGGTACGGGACTTTAACACCCCACTTTCACCAATGGACAGATCATCCAAAATGAAAATAAATAAGGAATCAAAAGCTTTAAATGATACATTAAACAAGATGGATATAATTGATATTTATCGGACATTCCATCCAAAAACAACAGAATACACATTTTTCTCAAGTGCTCATGGAACATTCTCCAGGATAGATCATATCTGGGGTCACAAATGAAGCCTTGGTAAATTTAAGAAAATTGAAATTGTATCAAGTATCTTCTCCGACCACAGTGCTATGAGACTAGATATCAATTACAGGAAAAGATCTGTAAAAAATACAAACACATGGAGGCTAAACAATACACTACTTAATAATGAAGTATTCACTGAAGAAATCAAAGAGGAAATTTAAAAATATCTAGAAACAAATGACCATGGAGACACGACGACCCAAAACCTATGGGATGCAGCAAAAGCAGAGCTAAGAGGGAAGTTTATAGCAATAAAATCCTACCTTAAGAAACAGGAAACATCTCGAATAAACAACCTAACCTTGCACTTGAAGCAATTAGAGAAAGAAGAAGAAAAAATCCTCAAACTTAGCAGAAGGAAAGAAATCATAAAAATCAGATCAGAAATAAATGAAAAAGAAATGAAGGAAACGATAACAAAGATCAATAAAACTAAAAGCTGGTTCTTTGAGAAGATAAACAAAGTAGATAAACCATTAGCCAGATTCATCAAGACAAAAAGGGAGAAGCTGCAAATCAATAGAATTAGAAATGAAAAAGGAGAAGTAACAACTGACACTGCAGAAATAAAAAGATCATGAGAGATTACTACAAGCAACTCTATGCCAATAAAATGGAAGAAATGGACAAATTCTTAGAAATGCACAACCTGCCAAGACCGAATCAGGAAGAAATAGAAAATATGAACTGACCAACCATAAGCACTTAAATTGAAATTAAAAATCTTCCAACAAACAAAAGCCCAGGACCAGATGTGTTCACAGGCACATTCTATCAAACATTTAGAGAAGAGCTAACCCCTATTCTTCTCAAACTCTTCCAAAATATAGCAGAGGGAGGAACACTCCCAAACTCATTCTATGAGGCCACCATCACCTTGATACCAAAACCAGACAAGGATGTCACAAAGAAAGAAAACTACAGGCCAATATCACTGATGAACATAGATGCAAATATCCTGAACAAAATACTAGGAAACAGAATCCAACAGCACATTAAAAGGATAATACACAATGATCAAGTGGGGTTTATTCCAGGAATGCAAGGATTCTTCCATATTTGCAAATCAATCAACTTGATACACCATATTAACAAATTGAAGGAGAAAAAGCATATGATCATCTCAATAGATGCAGCAAAAGTTTTCCACAAAATTCAACACCAATTTGTGATAAGATCCCTGCAGAAAGTAGGCATAGAGGGAACTTTCCTCAACATAATAAAGGCCATATATGACAAACCCAAAGCCAACATCATCCTCAATGGTGAAAAACTGAAAGCATTTCCACTAAGATCAGGAACAAGACATGGTTGCCCACTCTCACCACTCTTATTCAACATAGTGTTGGATGTTTTAGCCACAGCAATCAGAGAAGAAAAGGAAATAAAAGGAATCCAAATCGGAAAAGAAGAAGTAAAGCTGTCACTGTTTGCAGATGACATGATACTATACATAGAGAATCCTAAAGATGCTACCAGAAAACTACTAGAGCTAATCAATGAATTTGGTAAAGTAGCAGGATACAAAATTAATGCACAGAAATCGCTGGCATTCCTATACACTAATGATGAAAAATCTGAAAGTGAAATCAAGAAAGCACTCCCATTTATCATTGCAACAAAGAGAATAAAATATCTCGGAATAAACATACCTAAGGTGACAAAAGACCTGTATGCAGAAAATTATAAGACACTGATGAAAGAAATTAAAGATCATACAAATAGATGGAGAGATATACCATGTTCTTGGATTGGAAGAATCAACATTGTGAAAATGACTCTACTACCCAAAGCAATCTACAGATTCAATGCATTCCTTATCAAACTACCACTGACATTTTTCACAGAACTAGAACCAAAAATTTCACAATTTGTATGGAAACACAAAAGACCCTGAATAACCAAAGCAACCTTGAGAAGGAAAAACAGAGCTGGAGGAATCAGGCTCCCTGACTTCAGACTATACTACAAAGCTACAGTAATCAAGACAGTATGGTAATGGCACAAAAACAGAAAGATAGATCAATGGAACAGGATAGAAAGCCCAGAATTAAACGCACGCTTATATGGTCACCTTATCTTTGATAAAGGATGCAGGAATGTACAGTGGAGAAAGGACAGCCTCTTCAATAAGTGGTGTTGGGAAAAGTGGATAGGTACATGTAAAAGTATGAGATTAGAACACTCCCTAACACCATACATGAAAATAAGCTCAAAATGGCTTAAAAAGCTAAATATAAGGCCAGAAACTATCAAACTCTTAGAGGAAAACATAGGCAGAACAGTCTATGAAATAAATCACAGCAAGATCCTTTTTGACCCACCTGCTAGAGAAATGGAAATTAAAACAAAATTAAACAAATGGGACCTAATGAAACTTCAAAGCTTTTGCACAGCAAAGGAAACCATAATCAAGAGCAAAGACAACCCTCAGAATGGGAGAACATATTTGCAAATGAAGCAACTGACAAAGGATTAATCTCCAAAATTTACAAGCAGCTCATGCAGCTCAATAACAAAAAACAAGCAACCCAATCCAAAAATGGGCAGAAGACCTAAATAGACATTTCTCCACAGAAGATATACAGACTACCAAGAAACACATGAAAGAATTCTCAACATCCTTAATCATTAGAGAAATGCAAATCAAAATTACGAGATATCATCTCACACCAGTCAGAATGGCCATCATCAAAAAATCTAGAAACAATAAATGCTGGAGAGGGTGTGGAGAAAAGGGAATACTCTTGCACTGCTGGTGGGAATGTGAATTGGTTCAGCCACTATGGAGAACAGTATGGAGGTTCCTTAAAAAACTACAAATAGAACTACCGTATGACCCAGCAATCCCACTACTGGGCATATACCCTGAGAAAACCAAAATTCAAAAATCGTCATGTACCAAAATGTTCATTGCAGCTCTATTTACAATAGCCCGGAGATGGAAACAACCTAAGTGCCTGTCATCGGATGAATGGATAAAGAAGATGTGGCACATATATACAATGGAATATTACTCAGCCATAAAAAGAAACGAAATTGAGCTATTTGTAATGAGGTGGATAGACCTAGAGTCTGTCATACAGAGTGAAGTAAGTCAGAAAGAAAAAGACAAATACCGTATGCTAACACATATATATGGAATTTAAGAAAAAAAATGTCATGAAGAACCTAGGGGTAAAGCAGGAATAAAGACGCAGACCTCCTAGAGAACGGACTTGAGGTTATGGGGAGGGGGAAGGGTGAGCTGTGACAGGGCGAGAGAGAGTCATGGGCATATACACACTAACAAACGTAGTAAGGTAGATAGCTAGTGGGAAGCAGCCACATGGCACAGGGATATTGGCTCAGTGCTTTGTGACAGCCTGGAGGGGTGGGATAGGGAGGGTGGGAGGGAGGGAGACGCAACAGGGAAGACATATGGGAACATATGTTTATGTATGACTGATTCACTTTGTTATAAAGCAGAAACTAACACACCATTGTAAAGCAATTATACCCCAATAAAGATGTTAAAAAAAAAACTACAAATAGAACTACCATATGACCCAGCAATCCCACTACTGGGCATATACCCTGAGAAAACCATAATTCAGAAAGAGTCATGTACCAAAATATTCATTGCAGCTCTATTTACAATAGCCAGGAGATGGAAACAACCTAAGTGTCCCTCATCAGATGAATGGATAAAGAAGATGTGATGCATATATACAATGGAATATTACTCAGCCATAAAAAGAAACGAAATTGAGCTATTTGTAATGAGATGGATGGACCTAGAGTCTGTCATACAGAATGAAGTAAGTCAGAAAGAGAATGACAAATACCGTATGCTAACACATTTATATGGAATCTAAGAAAAACAAATGTCATGAAGAACCTAGGCTAAAGACACAGACCTACTAGAGAATGGACTTGAGGATATGGGGAGGGGGAAGGGTAAGCTGTGACAAAGCGAGAGAGTGGCATGGACATATATACACTACCAAACGTAAAATAGATAGCTAGTGGGAAGCAGCCACATAAGCACAAGGATATTAGCTCGGTGCTTTGTGACCACCTGGAGGGGTGGGATAGGGAGGGTGGGAGGGAGGGAGACGCAAGAGGGAAGAGATATGGGAACATATGTATATGTATAACTGATTCACTTTTTTATAAAGCAGAAACTAACAAACCATTGTAAAGCAATTATACTCCAATTAAGATGTAAAAAATGAAAAAACTTATAATAGGGTTAATATTAGCTCTGTAAGTACTAGAGACTTTATTTATCCACTGTTTATTTATTCAACAAATATTAATAATAATAGCTAATACAGATGCCTACTAATACAGGTGCCTACTATGTTCCACTACTATGTTCCACACACCATTCTATGTACTTTGAGCCTATTAACTCATTTATTTCATATAACAACCCTATGACACAGGGACTATTATTAACCTCTTTTAAAGATTTAAAAAAAAACTTATGCATAAGAGAGGTTATGTAACTACTGTAAGGTCACACAGCTAAAAACTGATAGAGCTAGGATTAAAACACAGGCTGTCTGGCTTTAGTGCATGGAACTCCTGTCTCTCTAAACTTCCCTAAATATGTACCAGGCACTGGAATAATTTGAATGTTCAGTATACTCCAAAATAAATATTGAGCACCCAGTATGTGCTTCACACAGTGCTAATCACTACATTAAGGATAAAAGAAACATTAGACAATGTCTTTGCCTTCAAAGGTCTTACAGACTATCAGAGGAGAAAAGATTAACACATATGAAATAACATATAAAGACTCGGTGTCACTAGAGTACTGGGATTCAGGATAATCCTGACTGCTAATAGCCAGTCCTAACGTCTCTGTAAACCCTTGAAATGTACCAGAAATGCAAATATTTTATAATCCAAACCATACCACCCAAACCACATATCAACCCTTTCTCCCACATCCAAAGTGCCACAGAACTTTAGTGACACATATATGCTCAAATACATCAATAATCTAATTTCGACTAATTTTGAGATAAATTCACAAATCACTTCCTGGACTGACACAGGTGAGCCTTTCATCAGGAAATATAGTTTAATATGGCTATTTGGCCTGAGTGGGCACCAGGAAATACCAAGCACTTTTTGAAAATGATGTTTTTCTTCTACTTCTACTTGGCATTTTGTGTAATTCACATATGCCAGAGCCTGAAATAACAGAAGGATCATGACACACAAGGCAAGACTAGGTATGGGTGTGCAAAGTTTACCATAAATTACACCCTGTAGCTGTCAGTAAATTTTGTCAGAAGAGAACCTATTTACAATGTAGAACTGTCTATAAAACTATACATTTAGAATATTTTCTCTTTTAAATGTTTTTAAAACTCAAAGACATTGATGGTATTTATAACTATTGAACTATTTTATATTTTTAGATTTTATCATCAACTATTTCAGGGATTAACAACCTACAGGCACTGCCTGTTTTGTACATAAAGCTTCATGGAACACCGTCACACCCATTTCTTTATATATTGTCTATGGCTGTTTTTGTGCTGCATTGGCAGTGTTGAGTAGTTGAAACAGAGACTGAATAGGCCACAAAGGCTAAAATATTCATTATTGAGCCCTTTACAGAAAAAAGTTTGCCAACTCCTGGACTATTTCATTGAAAGTGTTAACACCTGGACTATTTTATTGAAAGTGTTATTATAAATCTAATAGTAACAGGGGTTCAAGGTAGAAAAAGCATTGAAAACTTATCAGGAGATGTATATATATACTGACAGCTCATTTTTTATTAAAGAAATGTATTTGAAGATTAAATCCTAGAATATTGAACTGGGCAAAACTTTCAAAATGTGTCCATAGATATTCAATTTTATTTTTAATATTATTGTACTCTTAGTAGGAAAAAAGTCTCAAATACTTTTAACACAGTTATTTAAATCAGTCTGAGTTCTCCTCTGATTCTCGGCAGTGTTCACACATACACATTTACAGAATTATTCACGTACATGTGAATTTTATGATCTGCTTTCTTCATTTAACATTATTGCACAAATTCATAGGATGTCAGTGCTTAGAGGTACTTAGAGATTCTCTAGTTCAACCCAACCCCACCCCCACTCCAATGTTACAATAGGGACAATGAGGCTCAGAGAGGGGAAGGACTTGCACAAGACCTAAGAGACTGAAGTGAGCTACATGTTTTCACTGCTGTTGCCTCAACTCTGTTTTATATACACATTCTTATATACTGACATATCATTTGCATTTAGACGTTAATGGAATTTCTTGCTTAACCATTCTCTTACTTTTGTAACACGCTTGGTTTCCAGATGAGCAACAAAGACACAGAAAGGCAAAGTATCCTGCCTAAGATCTCATGATGAATTAGAGGCAGAGTTGGGACTACTTGCATACTGCTATCGTCTGCAGAGAATGACAAAAGGTGACATTTGGTCCAAGCCTGCTGAGAAGAAGCTAGTGGTACTCTGAGACCCATCAGGTTCGCAAGGGAATGTCCACCTTTCACTCGATGTTAAGAAACTATAGATTGTACTACTCAACCTGGCTTCTTGCCTCCTTGTGGGCATAGTAGCCAGGAACAGGTGATTCTCAGGCAGCTTCTCCTGACAGGCTTGAGCAAAACAAGCAAAAGGAAGGCCTGATGAAAATAGGAATTATGAGATGGTACAAGGTTACTTCTGCTTCATGTTTTCCCTAAAGCCATGGATCCAGACAGTACAAGAGAAAAAACTGGGTACTTGCAGAGTCTCTGACGTATTGGCTTTGGGACTTCGAGTAGGTCTGACCTTTCACTTTGTGCTCTTTTCAATCTGAATTGCCCAATGTCTCTGTCTCTGTCTCTGTCTCTCTCTCTCTCTCTCTCTCTCTCTCTCACACACACACACACACACACACACACACATACACACACACACAATCTGTGCTTTCCAGAAGAGCCTGCTCTTTCCACAGTCCCTACTTGCCCCATCTCCCCCTGGATAAACTTGACCATTTTTCAATGTCATAAAGTCAGCTTGCATGCTCCTGCTCAAGAAACCTTTCAAGATCCCTGCAGCTGAAAATAAGTCCTACCTCCTGTGAAGCCTCATAGCTCTTTCTTGTATAATTCTTTACCTTTAGCCCCTGTATTATTTATTTTGCAGTACGCGGGCCTCTCACTGTTGTGGCCTCTCCCGTTGCAGAGCACAGGCTCCGGACGCACAGGCTCAGCGGCCATGGCTCACGGGCCCAGCCGCTCTGTGGCATGTGGAATCTTCCCGGACCGGGGCATGAACCCGTGTCCCCTGCATCGGCAGGCGGACTCTCAACCACTGCACCACCAGGGAAGCCCCTAGCCCCTGTATTTTTAAGATAGTATCTTGTACAACTAGGTATACCTATTGAAAAAATTAATGATAGTATTTGATCTTTATAAAAAGTGATGTCATAGGTAGAACAAGGGTCATCACTCCCATCTGATCGATAATAAAGTTGAGGATTTGAGAGGTGAAAAGCCACATTGTTACTATGGGGCAGAGACCAGACACAAGCCTAGTCTTCTGTTTTTCCTTATTGCTCTATCTGGAAGATGAACAGAAATAAGTTTTTTCTCTTCAGCGTAACATTTGTCAAGATTATCCCAGAACCCTGAACACACACTGGATCTCTTAAAATGTTGGAAATATGGCTTGGAACCCAAACAGAAAAGCCTGGGTGTGGACTCAGGGATTTTTCAAGCCAGGTTGTGTTTTCTCTGGATTATTTTCTACAGCCAGTATCAGGGTTGCATGGCCTGAAAAGACTATCAAGGTTATCAAGGACACATTTGTAAATAGAAAAACCATAAATTAAGACTGATAAAAACTGAAAGTTGTGAAAGTGCTGGCTGACTCTCCTCCCCTTTCCCTATAAGTGGACTAAAGCCTATATACTATACTTCAAGAGAAAAATACCTTCAAACTTCCACAGGAATTAATTGTGTCTCACCCCAAGACTCATGCTGCTGCTTTGTTGCCCTAGGAAATAAGCCAAGCAGCACTAGTTTAATTGTCAAATTTAGAATGAACATTCTCTGAAGAACTATCAGCCATTGAGAAGCCTTGTGGTCAGGAACTAAAAGCTATGCAATTGGCTTCCCAGGGTCCTGTTTTGCCTGAGGCCTGTTTAGAGTCTGAGCTGCATACTTGACAAAAACTAATTTTTGCAGCTGTCAGAAGCCAGGACAGCTGTGAAAAGAGTGAGTTGGATTGGGTTCTGCCTCCTGTACCACTCCAAAGCTCTGCCAACACCAGTTTCTAGAACCATTCCCACAAATGAAACTACAAAGTGTAAAGAGTCATGTGTGCTTTTCACAGGCCTGGCAGAGCACAGAAGCTTGGCACTTAGGTACTTCTTGTTTCAACATGTACCCTGAGTAGATTCAAAATAGGAATGGCTAGAGGTTAAATATGAGGCACTGGGGTAGATTTTTTTACAGATTCTCATTTCTGGCCATAACTTCCCTAAATTGTATCTAAATTGCAATTACCAACACCTGTTCTCTAGGCAGCATGCAATTTGGGAGAGATTTGCAGTGTTCTTAGACATGTCTTTTAAAGTTTCATAATACCAGTTCCTATATTTCCCATGCTAGATGGGCTCAGAACTGGCAGTGTATGTTTTCAGAAACGCAGGTATGCAAATGGGTCAGGCAGGATGTGAAGCTGCCAGGACTGGCAGAAGTCCAGTACCATATAAAAATGTGGGACCCTTTTCTAAAATTATTAAATTTTCATGACGGGGACTATAGATCATTAAGCCAATCCTGGGTCCTTCTAAATATGGGGCTCTTTGTGACTGCACAGGTCACACACTCATGAAGCCATCCTTGCTCCCTGTTTACACACAGACCAGAACATGATTCTTGAATTCAAGCTGTCCCTTGACAGAAAACCTGATAGGTATAATGGTTATTAAACTATCGTCCCCTATGTGATGATTACATCGTGGAATGCTGCAGGAAGACAAAATAAAAGTCTCCTAATGATGCTAAAGAACCATTTGAAGACTTTACTAATTGAGATGGTGACTTCCTAGACACAGAGGAATTGATTAAATGACCTTTTATCAATCTTTGAAAATGATACTATTTCTGTAACCCTCATTGACTTTCCCTGGCAAAGACCAGAATCTCTTTTGAGCATAATTAACAACCCATGTTGGCTTCTTGCCACTTCACATTTATTCACTGGACCAGTGCATGACTGCTCTTCTCATCCCACACAGTTGGGTCAGAGCCTTCACTGGTTAATATTTATAAAAAATACTTTGAAGATGAAATCCTTGGTGAGTAGAGGAAACCCTGGAGTTGGATAGAACAGAGAGTTTTGGGGTCTGGGCCTCCTCTCAGAACTGCCACTACCGCACATTGTGATCTTTGACAGATTTGTTGTAGCTGAGTGGCTGTACTTTCCTTTGGGTGAAATAGCAAAAGCCAAATAAAGAGACCACAACATCTGATGGGGTTTTTCCCAGCTCCAATACTGAATGCCTGAGTTGCTTTAGAAGAGAAGTGTTGGCTGTTTTGTCTCTCTGGTCTTTAGTACCTCCTCCCTCCCTTCCCCACGCACACACCATACTTTGAAGATGGTTCTTAGCGGGGAAGTACTTCATATTATTAAGCGAAGTATGCTCAGCAATACCTTGCCTGTGGGCTGGCATTTAATCTTTGTCTACACACAGAAACTGGTTTGACTGAAACCTGAAAAAAACAGACACAGATCAAAAATAATAATCACAGTAGTTTTACACATACCTCTGTTTTTTATGTCTAGATGACTGATTTAACTGATTTTGTTAGCATTTTCTATCCTGTTATTCTGGTGCTGTGAAGGCCCTAGCTAGAAATGGGAGTTGTGGGGAAATAAAGAAGTTGATTCTGAGCTTATTTCCCCCAAAGCTTCTGAGGGGACTTCACCCTCTCCCCTGAAAGGAAGGAGAAAGGAGTCTATGCTTTTAATTCCATGTAAGGTATAACTGGACTACTCAGAATGTCCCTCTTTGTAATAGTACCCTGACAGCAGGGAGCTGAAGCAGTGTAAGCCAGATTGGGCTCTGCTTGGGGCTCCAGCCTCAGCCCAAGCCTTGGACTGGAAATATCTCCACTCAACCCTATGGCTTGTCTCATCTCCCTGATCTGCCTCCTGGGTGAACTGTAGGCCAGGTTAAACCAGGCCACCTCAATACTTGTGTCATGGGGCAAAGCTGAGGAAGCTTTGCTTCTTCAGCTCCTGGCTTTTTAGCTATGTCTGGCTACCTACATACTGTTGAAAGTCAGCTGCTAGCCTTACCTTAACCAAAACCAGTTGATGCTCTTAAAATAATTTGATTTCAGAAGCTCCTTGGGCATGGCTTAATGTCCTGTATTGCCTTTGGCCCTTGGCTCTGGGGCATTAGAAAGCTGAATTTATTTCAGAGTAATGGGAACCTAGATAGGCTACTAAAGGCTTCTAACTGGCTAACTCTCAGTCCAGTTCAACGTGTACTTATGGAGTCAATTGCTCTGTGCCAGGCCAGTACCAAGAACTAAGGGTACAAAGTGGACTGAGGTCTAGTCCTTGCCCTTCAGGAGTTCATAGCCTGTTTACAAAGCCAGAGGAGTAAACAGATGATTTCAATATAATGTGATTAATGACAGGCAAGAGATGAGAACTTGATGTCTTGAAGGCACTGAAGAGAAGCACCCAACCCAGGCTAGAGGCAGCAGGGAAGACTTCTTCCTGTAGGAGAGTTCAACAGGTATGGTTCAAAGGAGTTAGTGAGAAAAAAGTGAGAAATAAACATCAAAAACTGAACAACAATAGCAATGGCAAAGGAGTGTCTAACAGCACTCTATGCTCAGGGAACTATGAAAAGTCAAGAAAATTAAAATTTAAAGTACAGGGTTTGGAGTGGTAAGAAACGAGAGTAGAGAGGGAGATGGATGGGGAAGTAGTCATGGGAGTCTTGGATATCACTTTAAGGAGCTTAGCTTATCTAAAGGCAATGGGGAGTCAGTAAGGAGTTTTAAGCAGGGAAGATCTGTCAATTAAAATATCACTTGGAGTGCAGTGAATGTATGAATGAATAAACATGTCTATGTCACAACTTTACCTGAAAATGTGCAATGTTTTCCAAGGAGCCTACAGAATAAAGCCAGAATTCATTTGCTTGGTTTTCCTCAGGCTTCTCTAACCTAAATTTCTATTCTCAACTCACTCTTTTCTAGCCACATAAAATTCACTCTTCTTACTCATTTAAAGCTCATGCTATTCCTTATTGCTAATTTGTCCCTGTATGCTTCCCTTCTCTGGTGAATTCATAATAATTCTTTGAAAATAAGGGCAGTTATCATTTTCTCTGAGAAGTCTTCCCTGACCTCTGTTTACTCTATTCCTCCTCTGTCTTCCCATAGGACCCTGCTCATGCTTTATAGCTTTTATCACAAAGTGTTGTAACATCTCTGTTTCCCTGAGTATTCCCCACTTGGCATGAGCTGCTTGAAAACAAAGAAGATGCCTTATTTATTTCTACTTTATCAGTACTTTACATAGTCAGCACTCAATAAATGTTGGTTGAAATAATCAAAAGATCAACAGGTTAAAACAGAAGGTCAGAAACAGACCATTCTAATCATTCTGGCACTGTAGGAGGTTAATTGTGGAGTGTAGCAGAAAAAGCACCAATCACCAAGGTGTAGGGTGTGAGACAGGACTTGACATTTCACTCCATGTCCTGATGTTGACTTACTGTAGTCATCTTTTCCTATCTCTGTACTGCAGTAGTCCCAAGCTATGTATTAGTCCAACTGATCTCCTGAAAGGTTACCAATCTCTCTCCCAATCCAGATCTAATTCTCTAGGATAATATTATTCATATTATCCACATTCCTATATCCTAGAGGCCTGCAGAGTCTATGGCAATGGGATATATAAAGCATTTGGGTTGAGAAGAAAAAATATGTTAAGTCCTATGATAGAGGAATACTGGGAAAGGTATCTAAGAGATACTTTAGAACATCTCATAATGGAAACAGCTTTCTCTCCCTTCCTTCCTCTCATATCTAAAGAATGGGGCACAGTGACATTTAGAGTTGTGTTGAGTTGACTTTGCCTAGTTGCAATAGCCCACGAAAGCCCATACAAAAGATTCCACAAAGTGAGCCTTGTAAGTTAAATTCCATAGGGTACATACTCATTCATTTGCAGCTTTTTCACATCAAGAGATCTGCTGTTTGATATTCTCCAATCTAAAAAAGATAGTGTTTTCCTGGATTTGGTTGTGAAACCAAAGCCACAGTAGCACAAGCCAGGTAAGGAGAAAAAAAGGAATTGAACACATTAATAGGACCTTTCCTAGCTGCCTGGCAGTAAAGGGGAAAAGCTTAACAACATCTACAAAATGATGGCTAATAGGATGTGTCAGTAGTTAATTTGCATATTTTTCATTTAATGTGAAAACAGAGCCCAGGCGCTTTTCTGACTCCTTTATCACTACTTCCAAACTTCTATAACCCTGACCCATTTGTCCTCCCAACGTTGAACAATGTTGGTTTGGCGAGGCCCAGAGAAGTGAGTGTCAGAGTTCCAGGACGCAGTGTGAAGATAAATAATGAAAATTTAAAATGATAGCATTTTCATAGTGCTTTACTGTTATAATCCTTTTTAGCATAAATCATCTTGATTCTTATAATAACTATGTTCTATTGAGCCTCAGGGCTTTTGCACATGTGCTTCTCTTTGGACAGTTCTTCTCACCTATCTTTGCCTATTTTACGAATGCTTCAGGTCTCAACTCAATGATTACTTTATCAAGGTAACCTTCCTTGACTTCATTGTCTATGTCAAGTCTCTCTGTTACACACTCATGACACTGGTACATTTCTTTGTTTCTTATCATAATTGCAACTTTACATGAGTGGGCATGAGAATTTAATTATGACAGCTCTATAATATAAAGCTGTTGTTGAGAAGTGGCTGCCTAGCCAGAGACTACATTTATCAGCCCTCCTAACATCTTGGGAAAGGAAAAGGTGCATACGACCACCCTCCTAACATCTTGGGGAAGGAAAAGGTATGTGCATACGTACCTTTTAGTACGACCAGTTCTTACTAATGCAATACAAACGAAGTATGTCATTTCTGGGCCACAGTATTTAAAAAGCAGGTGTGCCTTCTTTATCTTCTCTTTGTACTTCTCCAGCCTAGATACAGAGGCTTCTGAGGCCCTAGAGCAGTGGTTTTCAAACTTGACTGCGATGTTAGAATCACCCAGAAACTTTAAAAAATTCTGATACCTCTACTGCATGTCAAGCCAATTAAATCTCTGTATGGGGACACCCAGGCATTAGTAATTTTTAAGCTCCCTAAGATATTCTAATGGATAGTCAAAGTTGAGAAAAACTGCCTAGGCATGGCTTCTGGACCCCTAAAACACTGTGTGGAGAAATGTTGTCTGTTGAGCAGGAATATCTGTATTAGGCTGTCATGTGAGCAAGAAATAAGCTTATGTCAAGCCACAGAAATTTGGGGGGTTGGTTTGTCATATCAGCTATTTTACCATAACTAACATACTCCTCATTGTATCTCTAGTGCCTAGAACAGAGCCAGGTACATATTTGGTGCATAGTTACTAGTTATTGAAGAATGGTATTATCTTTCTCACCTTTACAAATGAAGCTCAAAGTGGTTAAATAACTTACCCAAGTTTGTACGGCTAGAAAGCAGAAGTTTGAATTTTAGCCCAGGTCTCCTTGATTACAAAATAGGTATTCTTCCCACTATATTATAATGTTCCATTTTGCAGATGAGGACACCATAGGTTTTCAGAAGCACAGGCACTAACTTTAATATCCCTTATAGGTGACAATTAGTGGGGTGTGATGGTCTCAGGATTCTGGCAGCTAATGGTGGGGATATTAGCACCTAATTAGTGGTAAATAAAGGAACAGAAAGACACTGATGGGAGTTGGTAGAAATTGGTAGGTGTTAAGACCCTTATCTGGATCTTAGGTTGCCTGTTTCAAGATCAAGCCTGAAACCTCAGACTTTTGACAACTAAGACCCTTTTCCATGAGACCAAAAAAACAATGATTAGAATATAGTATTTTGTGGTAGAAAAACAAAGACGTTGGCCCTGGACCAAATTAAGATCTGATTAAATGGTCTCATTGACTTCATTTTTCCTGTATCTTCCAACTTTGCCTACCATATCTTTCTAAAGACCACCTGCATCATATCACCCCACAGCTCAAAAATATGTAATGGCTTCCTGTCCTTTCCCATATCAATTCCACATCGTTCTGCCCAAATCACTAAAGACCCAAGACCCTCCATAACCTGTCCCTGTCATATCCAGCCAACTTTTTCTCTCAGCCCTCCTCTACACCTCTTTTTCTTTAGCCAGAGTGCCCTCTTCACACTTGGTACCACACCCATACCAACTTCAGCATTCCTTCAAACCTTACTTTATGTTGAAGCCTGCTCTCCACCCCACTCTGCTCATGTCCCAAAACTCCATGAAGTCATTTTGTACTACACTGAACCATCTAGTATTTACCTAGTTGCTATATTTTGTCTATTGGTTTCATCTCCCTGAAGGAGTTTGTCAGCAACTTGGTTGGCAGGACCCCATACCAAGCCTTCTTCATTTATGTGATTGTGACCACTGATTATTTTCTTTACAAAGGTAGTTGGCAAGGCACTCTTGAGTACATGATCCCATTTGACAGTCACACTCATCCTGTGAAATACATATTGATTCCCTATTTAACAAAATATTTATTGAGAATCTGCTACCTGCCAGGCACTGTGCAGGGAACTTATTTCTAGCCTCTTTTTATAGATGAGGAAACTGAAAATTTTGGTAAAGAGACTTAGATAAATTCACACAGCTGAAAAATGAAAGATCTAGAGCTCTAACTCATGTTTACCATTCTACATCCAAGGCTTTCTCTATTACATGTTAGACCTCCCTTAGAGTAAGCATTCAATATATCTTAATTGAAATAAAGTAAATTTTATTTTTATACATTTGGGAGAATTCATTGTATATTATTGTGAGCATTAGTAATTTGATCAAAAAATATTTATTGGGCACCAATTGTTTGCTGGGTAGGAACGATGTATACATAAAGATTAATAACATTGGTTATGCTCTGTTAAGTTCCAACTGAATGGCAGAAGTTTCCCAGGCCTTATGAAAAGGACAAGAGCACTGTGAGTTAGTGGACCTGGAAGGCTTCAAAGGAAATGTGAGCTTTGAGCTGAGCCTTGAAAGGTAAGTAAGACTTTGATAGAGAAAGGTGAGAGTATGAGGGAATTTCAAGGAGTGGAAATAATTTGAGCAAAAGCTTCCCAAGGTGTTGCAAAACCAGGTCGGGCATCGCTGGTTTGTACCAACAGTAAGAAACAAACTTTTGAGCAATATGTGATAAGTGAAAACCTAGATGGTTTTGAGGATTGAAAGAAGGTGATAAACAAGTATTAGAGCGGGAGGCCAAAGTTGTGAAATGAGTTACTGAAAGTGACAGAACTTTACAAACTAAATTACAATGCACATGGAAATGATTTAAAGTATTATTGTTGTTTTTGTTATTGCTATTCGACTGACTGCACAGTAAGTGGTTTGATTTAATCATCACTGACTTTCATCATTGAGCTGTGGCCATTTCTACAAAGCAATAAAAGGCATAGCCCTTTCCAGGAAAGGCAAGTAAAGAAAATATACAAATTGGAAACGTTCTTTCTTCTCACATTGTTTTGAACTTATTAGAAGTTCAGGAGGACCTGAATCAGCAGGTGGGTGACTTCAGACACTGTTAGTCCTTCACACTTAAAGTGAACTTCTTGGAGGAAGTGAGTTATGGGGAAAATGAATTTTTTTAACATCTTTATTGGAGTATAATTGCTTCACAATACTGTGTTAGTTTCTGTTGTACACCAAAGTGAATCAGCCATATGCATACATATATCCCCAGATCCCCTCCCTCTTGAGCCTCCCTCCCATCCTCCCTATCCCACCGCTCTAGGTCATCACAAAGCACCAACCTGATCTCCCTGTGCTATGCTGCTTCTTCCCACTAGTTAACTGTTTTACATTCGGTAGCATATATATGTTGATGCTACTCTCAGTTCGTCCCAGCTTCCCCCTCCCACCCCATGTCCTCAAGTCCATTCTCTATGTCTACATCTTTATTCCTGCCCTGCAACTAGGTTCATCAGTACCATTTTTTTTTTTAGATTCTATATATATGCGTTAGCATACAGTATTTGTTTTTCTCTTTCTGACTTACTTCACTCTGTATGACAGACTCTAGGTCCATCCACCTCACTACAAATAACTCAATTTCATTTATTTTTATGGCTGAGTAATATTCCATTGTATATATTGCCACATCTTCTTTATCCATTCATCTGTCAATGGACATTTAGCTTGGTTCCATGTCCTGGCTATTGTAAATAGTGCTGTAATGAACATTGTGGTACATGTCTCTTTATTAAGGAAAAATAAAGTTTAGAAAAATGAGCCAGCAACACTAATCATCTTTCACTTTGCCTAGCACTTTGGTCTTTTCAGCTATTTCTGTGGACTCATCTTCATCTCACTCTGACTCTGAGAGATGATGAGAACTAATATTACAGTTCTATAGAGGCATTCTTGAAGGCTGTGGAGCTAAGACTTGTAGGTTTAAATCCTGGTTCTGTCACTTCCTAGCCATGAGAACTTATACCTCTCTGAGGCTCAGAGAGAAAAAATAATCCCTAATTTGTAGAATTCTCATGAGAATTAAATAAAATATGTGTCTATAAAGTCTGGAATGTTCCTCAAATATCAATTCTTCTTTGGTTCTCTGGCATTATACAGCATACTTTTGAGAGTCAGAGAAGATATAGACCCAAGTGAAGGAGAATTCATTCAACATATTGCAATTGAGCTCCTCTTAAGTGTCAGGCTCAGTGCTAGGGGCTGGAGAAAGAACAGTGAACAAAGCAAACAAGACCTTTATTCTTATAGAGTGTACAGGCCAAGCCTTTTTGACATATAGTAGCTGTGTACCTGTAATATTTAATTCCACTAGCCTCAGTTTGCTCAAAGGAATGATAGTCATTGCCCAACATACTTTATTAGGAAGTTGTGAGAATCAGATTATATAATTCATATGGAAACATTCTTGTGAACTGCAAATTATTGTACTAATGAAATTATTAGTAGTTGTGTTCCTATTTGATAGCAAGAGGGGCTAAAAACATAAGTTGGTAGCTGTAGGTATCAGAGAATACATTATCACAGAATCCTGACCAGCAGTCTGGCCAGAATAGCATGAGCTGCTACTTATAGGTGCCATAGCACATATTATCATAGAATCCTGATCAAAAGCCTGACCAGATGGAGTGAATATGATAATGTCATCAATATTAAGGGCCAGCTGCTGGAGGTACCCAGGCAATTTGTATAGCCAGGGAGGTCTGGCTGTCTATAATAGTGAAGGAGAAAGCCTTTGTCTTGGGCCTCTAGCCATTCTTCTTATGCTCAAATTCCTATCTTCCCTGTCAGGAAGTCCATATTCCCATTGGCTTCCCAAATTTTCCCCTTCTCCCTCCTGTAAGTGAATATGCTCTAGGGAAATGATATGGTCAATGCATTCATATCAATGTGTCAGTGACTGAAAAGACCTCATGGATGACCACTCCCAAGGAAAAGGATATTGAATTGGGGGCTAAGCCTTAAGATAAAGAAATAGAACACTGATTGGTAGAATTCTGGGGAGTATCAATAAAGCTCAGGCTCCTCTGAAACCAGGTGGATAGGAGACTTAACAATAATGGAACCAGAAAATGTAAGCACTAAAATATTTCTCAAAGTATGTTCACTGGAACACTAGTCATTCATCTATTCTTCTAGAAAAGAAGAGAATGGAGAACTGATGGCCAATAGCCCTGGAAATAAGCATAGATATTTTAGAGCCATTGTTAGGATTGAGGGAGACCTGTTGGCACATGCAGAGAAACCCATCTCTAAATCTCACTAGTAATGTACTCAGGCTGCATTAGTTGGCAAAAATATATATTCTTTGCTTTTGTAGAAAAATCTACTCATTTGATTGTCTTCCCAGAAAACCCCTTTGAAGGAAACTGTCACTTTTTCCAGAAGGAATACCCCCATTCACATATTACTGAGAGCTACTATGCTCTTTTACACTTACTATGCTCTTACACTGAGAGATACTATGCTCTTATGCTACTATGCTCTTACACTACTATGCTCTTACAGGGAGAGGGAGTCTACTATGCTCCCTCTTGCTGGTAACAATTAACTGGCCAAAGGATGGGCATATAACCCAAGTTTTTACAATCAGTCTTTACCTTGGTTTTTGGACCTGGCGATTCAAGGCCAGTTTGGCTCCTAACTTTAATTGTACAGATGTTATCAGTAGCCATTTTCTCCAGTGTGGACTTAGAACGGAGAAAGTGATCTGTAGAGAGAGGAGGAGGAGACATGCCAAAAGAAGCAGAGACAATAAGAGGGAAAGAGACCTGACAGCACTGAGTCCCTTGTTCTAATTGTTTCTGAGGCCCAGCAGAATTCTGATCTGTAAGACACCCCTATAGGCTTAATAACAAACAGTTCTTTATGCTAAGTTATTCAATTTCTCTCTTTCCTTAGTGAGCTTAACTGGGTTTCTATTACTTGCAAACATACATCTAAACTAGTAAAGCCTTCTACTTAACAAAAGCAAAAGCTAGTCATTAGTGAGCTTTTATATTTATACAATCCTACCACTTTTTTGTTTTTGTTTTTATTATGACTTAATCACATATGATTTTTTATGGTTTTTATTCTTCAGTTTGTTAATATGGTGTATCACATTGATTGATTTGCAGATATTGAAAAATCCTTCCATCTCTGGGATAAATCTCACTTGATCCCATGATCATTTTAATGTATTGTTGGATTTGGACTACTAGTATTTTGTTGAGGATTTTGTGTCTATATTCATCAATAATATTGGCCTGTAATTTTCTTTTTTTGTGGTGTCTTTGTCTGGTTTTGGCATCAGGGTGATGGTGGCCTCATAGAATGAGTTTGGGAGTTTTCTTTCCTCTGCAACTTTTTGGAAAATTTTGAGAAGAACAGGTGTTAACCCTTCTCTAAATGTTTGACAGAATTTGCCTGTGGATTTTGGTTCAAGAGGGTAGAGTAGAAGTACGTGTGCTCACTCCCTCTTGCCAGAGCACCTGAATCACAAATAACTGCTGAACAATCATTGACAGGAAGACACTGGAACTCACCAAAAAAGATATCCCACATCCAAAGACAAAGGAGAAGCCGCAATGAGATGGTAGGAGGGGCACAATCACAATAAAGTCAAATCCCATAATGGCTGGGTAGGTGACTCACAAACTGGAGAACAATTATACCACAGAAATCTACCCACTGGAGTGAAGATTCTGAGCTTCACATCAGGCTTCCCAACCTGGGGGTCTGGTAACAGTAGGAGGAATTCCCAGAGAATCAGACTTTGAAGGCTAGCGGGATTTGATTGCAGGGCTTTGACAGGACTGGGGGAAACAGAGACTCCACTCTTTGAGGGCACACACAAAGTAGTGTGCACATCAGGATCCAGGGGGAAGGAGCAGTCACCCCATAGAAGACTGAATCAGACCTACCTGCTAGTGTGGGAGGGTCTCCTGCAGAGGCGTGGGGCAGGGCAGCTGTGGCTCACCAAGGGGACAAGGGCACTGGCAGCAGAAGTTCTGGAAAATACTCTGTGACATGAGCCTGCCTGGAGTCCACCATTAGTCCCACCAAAGAGCCTGTAGGCGGCAGTGCTGAGTTACCTCAGGCCAAACAACCAGCAGGGAGGGAACTCAGCCCCACCCATCAGAAGACAAGTGGATTACAGTTTTACTGAGCTCTACCCACCAGAGAAACACCCAGCTCTGCCCACCACCAGTCCCTCCTATCAGGAAGCTTGCACAAGCCTCTTAGATAGCCTCATGCACCAGAGGACAGACAGCAGAAGCAAGAAGAACTACAATCCTGCAGCCTGTGGAATGATAACCACGTTCACAGAAAGATAGACAAAATGAAAAGGTAGAGGACTATGTACCAGATGAAGGAACAAGATAAAACCCCAGAAAAACAACTAAATGAAGTGGAGAATGGCAACCTTCCAGAAAAAAAATTCAGAAAAATGATAGTGAAGATGTTCTAGGACCTCAGAAAAACAATGGAGACGAAGATTGAGAAGATGCAAGAAATGTTTAGAAACACCTAGAAGAACTAAAGAACAAACACCTAGAATTACAGAACAAACAAACAGAAATGAAAAATACAATTACTGAAACGAAAAATACACTAGAAGGAATCAATAGCAGAATAACAGAGGCAGAAAACTGATGAGTGACCTGGAAGACAGAAGGGTAGAATTCACTGCCACAGAACAGAATAAAGAAAATAAATGAAAAGGAATGAAGATAGCCTAAGAGACCTCTGGGACAACATTAAATGCACCAGCATTCACATTATAGGAGGCCCAGAAGGAGAAGAGAGAGAAAAAGGACTCGAGAAAATATTTGAAGAGATTATAGTCAAAAACTTCCCTAAGATGGGAAAGAAAATAGCCACCCAAGTCCAGGAAGCACAGAGAGTCCCAGGCAGGAAACCCAAGGAGAAACACGCCAAGACACATAGTAATAAAAATGACAAAAATTAAAGAAAAAGAAAAATTATTAAAAGCAACAAGGGACAAATGACAAATAACATACAAGAGAACTCCCATAAGATTAACAGCTGATTCCTCAGAAGAAAATCTACAAGCCAGAAGAGGGTGGCACAATATATTTAAAGTGATGAAAGGGAAGAACCTACAACCAAGATTACTCTACCTGGCAAGGATCTCATTCAGATTCGACAGAGAAATCAAAAGCTTTACAGACAATCAAAAGCTAAGAGAATTCAGCACCACCAAAACAGCTCTACAACAAATACTCAAGGAATTTCTCTAAGTGGGAAACACAAGAGAAGAAAAGGACCTACAAAAACAAACACAAAACAATTAAGAAAATGGTAATAGGAGCATACATATTGATAAATACCTTAAATGTGAATGGATTAAATACTCCAACCAAAAGTCACAGACTCACGGAATGGATACCAAAACAAGACCCATATATATGTGGTATACAAGAGACCCACTTCAGACCTAGGGACACATACAGACTGCAAGTGAGGGGATGGAAAAAGATATTCCATGCAAATGGAAATCAAAAGAAACCTGGAGTAACTATACTCATATCATATAAAATAGGCTTTAAAATAAGGAATGTTACAACAGACAAGGAAGGACACTACATAGTGATCAAGGGATTGATCCAAGAAGAAGATATAACAAGAGTAAATGCTTATGCACCCAACATAGGAGTGCCTCAATACATAAGGCAAATGCTAACAGCCATTAAAGGGGAAACTGACAGTAACACAATCATAGTAGGGGATTTTAACACCCCACTTACACCAATGGACAGATCATCCAGACCAAAAATTAATAAGGAAACACAAGCTTTAAATGACACAATAGATCACATAGATTTAATTGATATTTATAGGACATTCCATCTGAAAACAGTAGATTACACTTTCTTCTCAAGTGCACATGGATCTATCTCCAGGATAGATCACATCTGGAGTCACAAATCAAGCCTCAGTAAATTCAAGAAAATTGGAATCATATGAAGCATATTTTTGACCACAATGCTATGAGATTAGAAATAAATTATTTGTTACTAAATAACAAAGATATCACTGATGAAATCAAAATGGAAAAAAAATACCTAGAGACAAATGACAATGACTATACGATGATCCAAAACCTATGGCATGCAGCAAAAGCAGTTCTAAGAGGGAAGTTTATAGCAATACAATCCTACCTCAAGAAACAAGAAAAAACTCAAATAAACAATCTAACCTTACACCTAAAGGAATTAGAGAAAGAAGAACAAAAAAAAACTCAAGTTTGTAGAAGGAAAGAAACCATAAAGATCAGAGCAGAAATAAATGAAATAGAAACAAAACAATAGCAAAGATCAATAAAACTAAAAGCTGGTTCTTGGAGAAGATAAACAAAATTGACAAACCTTTAACCAGACTCATCAAGAGGCAGAGGACTCAATTCAGTAAAATTAGAAATGTAAAAGGAGAAGTTACAATGGACACTGCAGAAATACAGAGCATCATTAGAGACTACTACAAGCAATTCTATGCCAATAAAATGGATAAACTGGATGAAATGGAAAAATTGTTAAAAAGGTATAACCTTCCAAGGCTGAACCAGGAAGAAATAGAAAATATGAACAGATCAATCACAAGTAATGAAATTGAAACTGTGATTAAAAATCTTCCAACAAACAAAAGTCTAGGACCATACGGCTTCACAGGGGAATTCTACCAAACATTTAGAGAAGAGCTAGCACCCATCCTTCTCAAACTCTTCCAAAAAATTGCAGAGTAAGGAATACTCACAAACTCATTCTATGAGGTCACCATCACCCTGATACCAAAATCAGAAAAAGATACTACAAAAAAAGAAAATTACAGAACAATATCACTGATGAATATAGATGCAAAAATCCGCAATAAAATACTAGCAAACAGAATCCAACAACACATTAAAAGGATCATGCACCATGATCAAGTGGGATTGATCCCAGAGCTTCAAGGATTCTTCAGTATCCACAAATCAATCAATGTAATACATCATATTAACAAATTGAAGAATAAAAACCATATGATCATATCAATAGATGCAGAAAAAGTTTTTGACAAAATTCAACAACGATTTATGATAAAAACTCTCCAGAAAGTGGACATAGAGGGAACCTACTTCAACATAATAAAGGCCATATATGACAAACCCACAGCAAACATTATTGTCAGTGGTGAAAACCTGAAAGCATTTCCTCTACGATCAGGAAAAAGACAAGGATGTCCACTCTCACCACTATTATTCAACATAGTTTTGGAAGTCCTTGCCATGGCAATCAGAGAAGAAAAAGAAATAAAACGAATACAAATTGAAAAAGAGGAAGCAAAACTGTCACTGCTTGCAGATGACATGATACTATACATAGATAATCCTAAAAATGTCACCAGGAAACTACTAGAACTAATCAATGAATTTGGTAAAGATGCAGGATACAAAATTAATGCACAGAACTCTCTTGCATTCCTGTACACTAACAATGAAAGATCAGAAAGAAAAATTGAGGAAACAATCACATTCACCAATACAACAAAAATAATAAAATACCTAGGGATAAACCTACCTAAGGAGGTAAAAGACCTGTACCCAGAAAACCATAAGACACCGATGAAAGAAATAAAAGATAACACAAAGAGATGGAGAGATATACCATGTTCTTGGATTGGAAGAATCAATTTTGTGAAAATGACTATACTACCCAAACCAATCTACAGATTCAATGCAATCCCTATCAAATTACCAATGGCATTTTTTACAGAACTAGACCAAAATATCTTAAAATTTGTATGGAGACAAAAAAGACCCCTAAGAGCAAAAGCAATCTTGGGGGGAATAAATTGAGCTGGAAGAATCAGGTTCTCTGACTGCAGATTATACTTAAAGCTACAGTAATTAAGACAATATGGTACTGTCACAAAAGCAGAAATATAGATCAATGTAAGAGGATAGGAAGCCTAGAGATCAGCTCATGCACCTATCTATGGTCACCTAATCTATTACAAAGGAGGAAAGGATACACAATGGAGAAAAGACAGTCTCTTCAGTAAGTGGTGCTGGGAAAACTCGACAGCTCCATGGAAAAGAATGAAAGTAGACCACTTTTTAACACCATACACAAAAATAAACTCAAAATGGATTAAAGCCCTACATGCAAGACTGGACAGTATAAAACTCTTAGAGGAAATCATATGAAGAACACTCTTTGACATAAATCACAGCAAGATTCTTTTTGACCCACCTCCTAGAGTAATGAAAATAAAAACAAAAATAAACACATGGGACCTAATGAAACATAAAAGCTTTTGCACAGCAAAGGAAACCATACATAAGACGGAAGACAACCCTCATAATGTCAGAAAATATTTGCAAACACATCAACGGACAAAGGATTAATCTCCAAAATACATAAACAGCACATGCACCTCAACAGTAAAAAAAAGAAACAACCCAATTAAAAGATGAGCAGAAGACCTATGTAGACATTTCTCCAAAGAAGACCTACAGATGGCCAAGAAGTACATGAAAATCTACTCAACATCACTAATTATTAGAGAAATGCAAATCAAAACTACAGTGAGGTATCACCTGACACCAGTTAGAATGGGTATCATCAGAAAATCTACAAACAAATGCTGGAGAGGGTGTGGAGAAAAGGGAACCCTCTTGCACTGTTGGTGGGAATGTAAATTGATACAGCCACTATGGAGAACAATATGGAGGTTCCATTAAAAAAATTAAAAAAGAATTCCCATATGACCCAGCAATCCCACTACTACACATATACCCAGAGAAAACCATAATTGAAAAAGACGTATGCCCCCCAATTTTCATTGCAGCACTATTTACAATAGCCAGGTCATGGAAACAGCCTAAATGCCCATGAACAGACGAATGGATATACAAGATGTGGTACATATATACAGTGGAATATTACTCAGCCATAAAAAGGAACGAAATTGTGTCATTTGTAGAGACGTGGATGTATCTAAAGACTGTCATTCAGAGTGAAGTAATTCAGAAAGAGAAAAACAAATATCGTATATTAACGTATATATGTGGAATCTAGAAAAATGGTACAGAAGACACGTTTGCAAGGCAGAAATAGAAACACAGATGTAGAGAACAAACGTATGGACACCAAAGGGGAAAAGCGGGGTGGTGGTGGTGGTGGGATGAACTGGGAGATTGTGATTGACATATATACACTAATATGTATAAAATAGATAACTAAGAAAAACCTGTTGTAAATAAATAAATAAATAAAAGTAAATAAGAGCCAAAAACAAAGAATTCGTCTGTGAAGCCTTCTGGTCCTTGCCTTTTGTTTGTTGGGAGTTTTATAATCACAGTTTCAATTTCAGTACTTGTGATTGGTCTATTCATATTCTCTATTTCTTCCTTGTTGAGTCTGGGAGATTGTGCCTTTTTAAGAATTTGTTTGTTACTTCCAGATTGTCCATTTTATTGGCATACAGTTTCTTGTAGTAGTCTCTTATCAGCCTTTGTATTTCTGTGGTATCAGTTGTAACTTATTTTTCATTTCTAATTTTATTGATTTGAGTTCTCTCCCTTTTTTTTTTTTTGACGAGTGTGGTTAAAGGTTTATCAATTTTGTTTATTTTTTCAAAGAACCACCTTTTGGTTTCATGGATCCTTGCTATTGTTTTGTCTCTATTTCATTTATTTCTGCTCTGATCTTTATGATTTCTTTCCTTCTACTAACTTTAGGTTTTGCTTGTTCGTCTTTCTCTAGTTGATTTAGGTGTAAGGTTATGTTGTTTATTTGAGGTTTTTCTTGTTTCCTGAGGTAAGACTGTATTGCTATAAATTTCCCTCCTAGAACTGCTTTTGCTGTATCCCATAGGTTTTGGATCATTGTGCTTTTATTTTCATTTGTCTCTAGGGTTTTTTTAAATTTCCTCTTTGATTTCTTCAGTGATCCTTTGGTTGTTTAGTAGCATATTGTTTAGCCTCCACGTGTTTGTGCTTTGTACAGTTTTTTTCTTGTAGTTTATTTCTAGTGTTATAGTGTTGTGGTCAGAAACAGTGTTTGATATGATTTCAATTTTCTTAAATTTACCAAGGCTTGCTTTGTGGCCAAGCATGTGGTCAATACTGGAGAATGTTCCATGTGCACATGAGAAGAACATGTATTCTGCTGCTTTTGGATGGAATGCTCTATAAATATCAATTAAGTCCATCTGCTCTATTGTGTCTTTTAAGGCCTTTGTTTCCTTATTGATATTCTGTCTGGATGATCTGTCCATTTATGAAACTGGGGTGTTAATATCCCCCATTATTTTTGTGTTACTGTTGATTTCTCCCTTTATGACTGTTCGTATTCATCTTATATATTTAGGTGCTCCTATGTAGGGTGCATATATATTTATAATTGTTATACCTTCTTCTTTGATTGATCCCTTGATCATTATGCAGTGTCCTTCTTTGTCTCTTATAACAGTCTTTATTTTAAAGTCTATTTTGTCTGATATGAGCATTGTTACTTCAGCTTTCTTTTGATTTCTATTTGCATGGAATACCTTTTTCCATCCCCCACATATGACTTTTTCATTAACTTGTAGGCCAAGTGCTATTTGCATGGTTAAGAGACCTAGAGAAACTGGGGATCAAAGCAAGGCAAAGACTTATCTAGGGTCAATATCAGAGCTATAACACATATAAAAGCATTATGATTTTGGATTATTCATGAATTTCATTGTCTCAGCCCAAGTTGGGCTGCCTTGGCTTTATACCAGTGAGAATGCCATAAAAATGGCAGGGTAAAAAGCCAAAAGGCTTCCTCTAACCACTTGAGTGACAGAATCTATGTGCTTGAAGCTGTTATAGCATGTGAGTATAGTCATTCTGAGTCCAAGGTGTTTGACACGTTCATTTAAAGGACTATGGCATACAGTAGTTAAAAGTGCACAATTTGTAGAGTCAGAAGATGTTTGAATCTCATCTGTATAACTTTCAAACTGTGTGGTCCTAAGCAAGTAACTTAGACTCTCTGAGCTTCAGTTCTCCCATTTGTGAAATGAGAAGAGAAATACGTTCCTAGCTGAACTCACAGAGTTGTTAGGATTAGGTGGGGAAAAAGGCTTTGAAAATTCTAAAATGCTGAACATGTCCTAATTGTTCTTATTTTTTAACAAAATAAAAGTTCATTCTACTAATGTTGAAAATAATGGGCTGGGTTGCTTTTCTATTGCAAATTTCTTGATGGTATGCCTAGTATATAGTAGGTGCTGAGAAAAGGTCAGTTACTTGTTGAGACTTTCTGGCATTTTGTTAATAAGAAAAGGACCAGGCAGATGATATGCAAATATCATTTAGTAGTCAGGATAGCATAAATAATAGTGCCAGGTTTCAGGGGTTCTAAACCTGACTCTATCACTTGCTAGCTGTTTGATCTCAGATAAGTTGCTGTATTTCTCCAAGCTTTTCTTTCCTCATCTGTAAAATAAGAGTAATAATAATAGTTTTCTCACAGGATTGTTGTGAGGATTAAATGATTTAATTCACATAAAGCTGTTAGATGAATGGCTGAACACAGAGTAAGTGCTTTTAGTACTAAATGAGTTGGTTCATGTGTGGCTCTTTTAAAAGGATGGTTAGCACACAAGTGTGTAATAAATATTAACTGTTATTATAGTCCATTGCATAGACTCTGGTGATAAAGGAACTACAACCTGGTTATTACTAGATGAGGCCCTTTTGTTTCAATCTGATCACATAATCCAAATGCTCTTGCAATACTATATTACTTTTGTATCTGTATTCCTGTCCTGGTTTGCTATCTGTAACAGGGGACCACTGGAGCACCAAGGAAGTAGCATCTCTCCTAGCTTTAAACACTATATGGAGGCTTTGCTACTATAAAAGATAGAAATGATCTCAAGTGCATCTTTTAGCCTTACTCTGGTTTTCCCAGAGTATTCACATATCACCTACGGTCCTTTCTATTCTTAAAGGTCCATAGGTGATATATGTTCTCTGATTGATTGTCATTTTTTCCTTTTGGCAGCTATTGATTCCCTCCTCCTTACCTGGTAAAGCAGAAACAAATATGAGCCAAGATTCTCTGTATATTGCCATATTCAAATGGGTTTTTCACAACAAATGCTGCCAAGGACATTTCTAGAGTAGAATGAGATAGGGTCTTTTTGCTGGGGAAGGGTGAGATGTGGGTAGGAAGAAAGAAAGGTCTTGCTGAAATGATTTCCAACTGTAAGCCTCTGCTGCACATGTTTTGAAACCTTTTAAATGTGGAGTTTAAACTTTGAATCCCAAATGTTATCCCTGGCACCTGAACTTGAGGTCAAATATCCTTAGGCATTTTGAAAAGCAAATAGCAGTATACAGATGATACCAGTAATTAACTGTTGCCTAATGCATGAGAGAAAATATGACATTCTGTTTTGTGTCAAAGAGGGCAAGCTTCAAATTCTAGCTCTGCCTCAAAATTATCATCTTTAAAATGGGAATAATAACAATAATGCTTCTCTTGGAGAGCTGTCGTAAGCACTTAATGGACAGATTATTATAATAATCCTTATTGCATAGTCTCTTTGAGTTCTTCTTCTTTTTTTTTGGTTTTCACAACAAACTGTGAAGAAGAAAATTATTATCTCCATTTTAGAAAAAAGTAAAGGGAGGTCCAAACTGGGAGATTACCAGAGGTCACATAGCACATAAATTGTAGGGGAAAGAGTTTTCATTCTTCATCAAATGTCACTATAAAACCTATTATGAAATGCCTTGCTCTACCATAGATTCAATACTGTCCCTGCTCATCTAATGTTTGGCTTGCATATTATGGATGGATAGGGCACCTCACCAGAGCATTAGAGAGGCAGCTGGGGCATAGTGGTAATAGGTCAGTTGCTTTGTGATAGAACATCTAAATTCATAGTTGTGCTAGCCCTGCCTGCTATCAGCTGTCTGACCTTGGGCAAATTACCTAATATTTCTGAGCCTCAGTTTCCCCGTCTACAAAATAGAGGTAACCCCTACTCATCTGGTTTATTATACAAAAGTGATTATCAGGGCTTCCCTGGTGGTGCAGTGGTTGAGAGTCTGCCTGCCGATGCAGGGGACACGGGTTCGTGCCCCGGTCCGGGAAGATCCCACATGTTGCGGAGCGGCTAGGCCCATGAGCCATGGCTGCTGAGCCTGTGCGTCCGGAGCCTGTGCTCCGCAACAGGAGAGGCCGCAACAGTGAGAGGCCTGCGTACCGCAAAAAAAAAAAGTGATTATCAATGTCCTGTAATGTCAGTGGATTCTTACTGAATTATCATTATTAGCAGTCAAATAGCAGAAGTGTGGACAAACCTCTCTTTCTCATAATACTTTTGTAATCTGCTTGCATTTAAAATTTTATACCTATATTTTGGTTAAACGGAACATCTAGAGCTCTTAGTCATAGTGCCTGGTAGAGTGCCTGACACACAGTAGGAGTTCCACACATTTGTTGAAAAAAATGAAAAATTAATGAATGGGAATGCACAAGGTGTGGGATACCGCCTGGTGGAGGAGTAAGTTTTTATATCAGATATATTTATATAAATAGCAGGTTGTGATAAGTGTTTTAAAAGTGATAAGGATAAAGAGCTATATAAATTATGATTAATAAATCCAAAACTACTGCCCAGAAAACTAAAGATTTGAGCTGTGTTTTGAAAGTTAAGTTGAATTTGGTCATGAGGGAAGCGAAGGAATAACATTTCTGTAAAAGACAGTAGCATGACCCAAAGGTAGGCTGGCCATACAGTGTAGGATATTTTAAGAGGGAACCCAGGAAGTCTGATATGGTTGAGGAGGTGGGTGATTGGCAGGAGAATGAGATGGGAGAAGGGGCTGCAGAGAGATATTAGGACATAACTGTGATAAACTTTAAAGTCTAGGCTATGAAACTTGGACTTGAACCTGCAGGCCAGAGTTTGCAGATTTGCAGCCCACGAACTAATTTTTGTCCACAGACATGTTTTTTTTGGCCTGAAAAATGGTTGGCCTGTATGATGTTTTTAAACCAATTGAATTAGTTGCCAACTTTTTAAAAAAATTCAGGAGCTTTCACATTAAAGTCTGGAATTCTGTTCTTAAAAATAATGGAACATCTGGAATACTGAGACTTCATTCCTGCCTGGCAACAACCAGTTGGAGTTGAGTGGAGGCTGCCCACTTTAGATGGGGCATCTGTTCTCTAGTTGGCCACAGCCTCTCCCACCACAACCTTTTCTCTCTTTAATACCAGGTTCTCTTCACTCACTTTTGTTTAAGGAGGCATTCAGGTTTGAAACCCCTAGTATAGGCAATTGAAGTTTATAGAGAAGAGAAACAAAGCTATCAGAGTTATCATTTTATAAAGAACCCTCTGATTCTGATTCTGTTGAAGATAGCCTGGAAGAAGGTGGTCAGGGGAAAAATTAGGGCTGTAGCTGTGGAGAAGGATAAGATAAGATGGAGGCTCCAATATTTAGGGGGAAAGAAGAAAATATGAGATGAGAAAGTAGTCTTTTATAACCCTCTAAGTGGAGGAAATAGCAAACATCTACAAATCAGCAGAATGAAAAACTCTAAGGGTTTATTCATAAGCCCCACTCCTCATTTCCGGCCCGACTCAATTACAGGTATTTAAATGATTTTTCACTCTCTTTCTTACACTGTGAATATAAGCTCTCAAAGACACAGTCCACAGTATCCTATTCATCAGTGAATCCCAAGTGCCTAGCACAGAGCCTGGCAAGAAGTAAGCGCTTAATAGATACCCATTCAATGCATGAATTAGAGAGATTCTCTACTTTAGGCAGAGAAGGTTTACTGCATGCCTAAGCATGCTGAAACCACAAGGGTTTCTGCAAACCCCCAAAGCCAAGCTCTCAGTTTGGAAATAGAGTTTTAATTCTGTGAAAATAGAATCCATCCATTTATTCAACAGATATTTATTAAATACTGACCATGTGCCACACCAGGCTGAGTCTTAAGGATTCGATGATGAACAAAACCAACATGGTCCCTGCTATCAGGAATGAGGAAAGTCTAATGAGGAAACAGTCTAATGAGGAAAATAGATATTAAGCAACTAAATGCACAATTATTATAATTGTATTTGTGTGAAGACCTCCAATGGAGAAATACTGGGTACTGTTAAAACATGTTAAAAGGTGGGTGAGTGGGGAACTTGAGCTAGCCTAGGGGGTCAAGGAAGTCTTTATGGAAGTGCTCTATGCATAGGCATTAACTAATGAGCAGGGAGAAGGATAAGCCAGCATTTCAGGTACAAGGAACAGCATATGAAAAGGCACGAAAGATTATTGGGCATTTGAGGAGCTCTAAACAAAGGCCAGTGTGAGCAGAGCTCAGAGAGCAGGAGAAAAAGTGGTATGAGATAAAATCAGAGAGATGGTGAGACACCAGATCATATAGTGTCTTGTTAAAGATTTGGGCTTTTATACTAAGAGCAATGAGAAGCCAGAGATAGAATGTAAGTGAGTGAATGATATGATAAGATTCAACTTAAAAAAACTCTCTTCACAAACATATATTGAGAGTTCACTATTAACAAAAGTCTAAGGGCAATTAAGAGGAGAAAGAATAGTCTTTTAAACAAATGGAACTGGATATCCATATACAAAATTCAATTCAAAATGGATCATTCTAAGTATAAAACTGAAAACTATACAACTTCTAGAAAAAGAAACACAGGCTTTTAAAAACATAGTTTGTGACGTTGGGTTAGAAAAAGATGTCTTAAATCTGAAACCAAAAGCTTAATCCATAAATAAATAAATTGATAAACTGGACCTCACAGAATTAAAATCTTCTCTTCTTAAAAAGACCTATAAGGACCTCCCTGGTAGTGCAGTGGTTAAGAATCTGCCTGCCAATGCAGGGGACACGGGTTTGAGCCCTGGTCTGGGAAGATCCCACATGCCGCAGAGCAACTGAGCCTGTGCTCCACAGCTACTGAGCCTGCACTCTAGAGCCCGCGAGCCACAATTACTGAGCCCAGGGGCCACAACCACTGAAGCTCACGTGCCTAGAGCCCATGTTCTGCAACAAGAGAGGTCACCGCAATGAGCAGCCCGCGCACTGCAAGGAGGAGTAGCCCCTGCTGGCCACAACTGGAGAATGCTCACATGCAGCAACAAAGACCCAACGCAGCCAAAAAATAAAATAAATTAATTAATTAAAAATAGAATTATAGTTATAAGTTATAGTTATAGTTATATAGTTATAAGTTATAAGACAATGAAGACAAACTACAAATTGAGAGAAAATATTACTGAGTCATATTTCTGACAATGAGCTTGTATCTAGAATATATAAATAACTCTAAAAACTCCATAAAATACAAGCAGCCCAATTTTTTAAAAAAATAGGCAAAAATTTTGAGCAGTCTTTACCAAAGAAAATATACAAATGGCAAATATACACATGAAAAATGCTCTACATAATTATTCATTGGAGAAATGCAAATTAAATGAGAAATGCTTACACATCAAATTAGAATGCTAAATTTAAAAAGACTGACCATACCAAGTGTTGGTGGGGATGTGGAGGAAATGCTGGTGGGAATATAAAATGGCACAACTACTTTGGAAAACAGCTTGGCAGTTTTTTTATTAAGGCAAATATACACCTACTCTGTGACCCACCCATTCCACTACTAAATATACAATCAAGAGGAATGAAAGCATATGTCCATACAAAGATGTATGTATGTATGTTCATAAAAGCTTTATTCGTTATAGCCAAAAATTGTGAAGAACACAAATTCCATCAACAAGCTAATGGATAAACAAATTTTGGTACATCCATACAATGGGATAATACTTAGCAATAAAGAAGAACAAATTACTGATACACATAAAAGCTTGGATGGATATCAAGGGTATCATGCTGAGTGAAAGATGCCAGACAAAAAAGATGATAATTTTATTGATATAAAATTTTGGAAAATGAAAACTAATCTATAGTGACAAAAATGCAAACTTTTGATTGCCAGAAAGGGAGTGTGGGGAAGGGTGGGGAGAGGAAGTAAAAAGGTACATAAAAGAAATTTTGGGGGTGATGAATATTTTCACTATCTTGACTGGGTGATGGTTTCATGAGTGTATGCATATGGCAAAGTTATCAATTTATACAACTTCAAATATGTGCACATTATTGTATGTCAATAATGACATACCTTAATATGGTTGTTTTAGAAAAATCCTCTGGAATAGAAAGCCCAGGAATAGACCCACATAAATGTAGTCAATTGATCATTGACAAGGGAGCAAAGGCAATAAAATGGAGCAAAGGTAGTCTTGTCAATAAATGATGCTGGAAAAACTGGCAATCCACATGTAAAAAAATGAATCTAGACATAGACTTTACACTCTTCATAAAAATTAACTCAAAATGGATCACACCTAAATATAAAATGCAAAATTATAACACCCCTAGGAGATAGCATAGGAGAAAGTCTAGATGACCGTGGGTGTGGTGATGCCTTTTTAGATACAACACCAAAGGCACAATCCATGAAAGAAAGAATTGATAAAGTGGACTTCATTAAAATTAAAAGTTTTGCTCTTAAAGGACAATGTCAAGAGAATGAGAAGACAAGCCACAGACTGGGAGAAAATATTTGTAAAAGATGCATCAATAAAGGACTGTTATCCAAAATATACAAATAACTCTCAAAACTCAACAATAAGAAAACAAACAACTGGATTAAAAATGGCCAAAGATCTTGACAGACACCTCACCAAAGAAGATATTCAGATGGCAAATAAATATATGAAAAGATGTTCCATATCATATGCCATGAAGGAAATGCAAATTTAAACAGAAATGAGATACCACTACCAGAGTGGCCAACATTGGAACACTGACAACACCAAATGCTAGTGAAGATGTGGAGCAACAGGAATTCTCATTCTTTGTTGGTGGGAATGCAAAATGGTACAGCCACCTTGGAAGACAGTTTGATGGTTTCTTACGAAACCAAACACACTCTTATTATACTATTCAGCAATCATGCTCCCTGGTATTTACCTAAAAATGTTGAAAATTTATATCCACACAAAAACCTGCACATGATGTTTATAGCAGCTTTATTCATAATTGCCAAAACTTGGAAGCAACTAAGATGTCCTTCGGTAGATTAATGGATAACTAAACTGTGGTACATCCAGACAATGGAATATTATTCAGTACTAAAAAGAAATGAGCTGTCAAGTCATGAAAGGACATGAAGGAAACTTAAATGTGTATTACTGAGTGAAAGAAGCCAATCTGAAAGGCTACATATTGTATGATTAATACAATACATATTGTATAATTCCAACTATACGACATTTTGGAAAAGGTAAAACTATGGAGTCGGTAAAAACATCAGTGGTTGCCTGGGGATGGGGGAGATGAATAGTTGGAGCACAGAGGACTTTTAGAGCAGAGAAAAATCTCTGTATGATATCATAATGATAGATACATGTCATTATATGTTTGTTCAAACCCATAGATATACAACACCAAGAGTGAACCCTAATGTAAACTATGGGCTTTGGGTGATTATGATGTATCACTGCAGGCTCGTCAGTTGTTACAAATGTACCTCTCTGGTGGGAATGTTGATAATCGGGGAGGCTATGCAAGTGTGGAGACAGGGGTTATATGGGAAATATCTGTGCCTTACCCTCAGTTTTGTTGTGACATTAAACTGTTCTAATTAATTTTTTTTTAATTTTAAAAAGTCCCTTTAATTGCTCAATGCAGAACTGACTCCAGGAAAGTAAGAGTGGAAGGAGGAAGCCCATTTACAGTGGTCCAGGTGAGAAAGGACAGTGCTTTGAACTAGGTTGACAGTAGCAGAGATGAAGAGAAGTAGGCAGATTTGTGAGATATTTAGGAAATAAAGCCCACAGGACTTGGCGAATGTCCATCATTTTCCAAAGGTCAGCTCATCCTGGCTTTCCAGAGCAAGGAACTAGGGAAAATTCTATCAACAAAGTCTCCTTGAAATTGCAGAGGAAGCCCATGGCAAAAACATACCCTCAACTCAAATGTCCTGAGAAGACACTACTGATTACTTATGTGGTTGCTAAAAATTGCAAAGAAGAAAAAGAGAAAGAAAGATGGTACAAGCACATAATTTATGTAATAGTCTCCAATAGTGTCTCTTGATCTTTAAAACAATGGGAGAAAAATAAGATTTGAGATTGGGGATCAGAACTCAAAATTCAAAATAAAGTGTAAGCTCCTGTTATGTTCACAGTAGTCTTCCCTGACAATAACATAAATGTAGATAGCACCACCTTTAAAAATATAACATAACAAGGTGATCCTTCAGATTTGTACAATGCTTTCCTGTTTATAAAGTTGTTCCACACACATGATCTCCTTTAATTACCACATCAGCCTTTTAAGGGTACGTATTATTGGCCAGAATTTTATAAGAAAATTTTGAAGACAATTTTGGTGCTGTGAAAGCAACATGAATTTTAGAATTCTTCAGACCTGGGTTTGAATGTCTGTTGGGATGTCATTTATTCAACGGGCAACTCTGAGGAATTATTTCTCACCTTATGTTTTTTCAGGCTTCTTTGCTTATAACTACCCTCCTCACCTCTGTCCATTGGATTTTTCACTATCACTAGTGAAAAATAGTGATATCCCTCCATCCCCACCCTCTATGGAGTGTAGATACCCACCCTCCATATCCACCTCCATACCCACCTTCTACGGAGTGTAGATAAGAAGACAACTCACGTCAGTCACAGCACTCTAAATTGTCAGTGTTTGAAAGACTGTCAGGTCCAGCTTCTATTTCCTTCCCTTCCCATTTCACAGAGCAAGAAACCGAAGCTTATGTAGAGGAAGAGATTCATTGTTAATCTGTAGACAAACTTCTGACTTTGAGACCTATGTTATTTCCATTTCACTTTCCTGCCAGCCCAACTTACTTAATTCCCTTTGAGGAACCCTTGTTAAAAGCTTTGGTGGAACTAAAGGTTTTGATGACTATTTAAATAAGGTTTTCAAAGTATCTGCGCATTTCAATTACATATTCTTGTTTTCCATGACAATAAGGAATTGAGAATTAGCCCTGTTACAATTTGACGTCTCTACGAATAAGACTGCTTCTTTACCATAAGGAGTATTTTGTGAGATTCTTTAACAACAAAGGGTGTATATCTGCGATATGTTCAGGCAGGGGTGAAATCATTAAAATCCCAGAAGATAATTTTTCACCTCCTCAGGTGAAAAGCTCCTCATGCTTCTGGAAGTTTCATTTATAACCCTTTTCTAAGTTCTCTTGACATTGATGAGTCTAGCTAAAATAGCAATAAGATGGAAGACTAGTTTAGGTTCTACTAAAGTGGAACATAGAACAAATTATGTCCTTGCTTCAATGTCTTCATCTGGAAAATAGAGCAGATCATGCCCACTCTTCCCTGCCTTTAGTATTAAGTTACTTCCTTTGGTCATGGTAAGTAAATTCCCATTATGCTTGGCTGTGAACAAGATAAGATTCTGTAGAAACCTGTAAAAAACAGAACAGGCCCACATGGAAAAACTCCACTTGTCCTCTGGGACAGACAGACCCTGCCCAGATCCAGAAGTCTAAGGAATTTAAAAGCTAGGGAGGCCCAGGGACCCTGCTGATACCAAGGGACACCTCTTTCCCTATAGATCTCCCCTTTCACTTTCTCTACTCTTCCATTCCCAACTGCCTCTCCATCTTTATACAGGGAAGATGAGACCTCTTCCAGAAAAGAACAGTTGCAATAGCCCACATGACCTTCCACTCCTGGTTGTCTACTAAGAGGAAGAAAAGCGGACCTATATAGGTTCCATTCCTTGAATACTGCAGTTTGCAAGCTTAAACTATTCAAAGGCAACTTGGAAAAGCAAGTGCCTGTATATAAGCAAATGTCTGCAAAACCCTGGACAAAATCAAGATCTCTATGTACATGACAAGTGTTTCTAGAGTTTACGTGTTTGCCTGCTTTGCTGGGTGATTTTCCTTTGTACATCGGGATAGATGATAAGTGTGTGGTAAGAAGCAATTCCAGACAGGAAAAAGGGAAGAGAAGAGGATAGAGATTACCTTTTGTTCCCAGGCAGAGGGTTCCTAGAGCAACTGATACAGTGCCACGAGACCCAATCTACCCCTATGGAGAAATTTGAAATGTTTCAACAAGTATAGACTGGCTTGGCCATTGCTTGTTCCTCAGTTAGGAGATCCTCCCGTCTGCGCTTTTCGGTCTGCCTTCCCTGAACATAGTCCCTCGCTGAAGGAGATCTATTTCCTCTATACTTCTATTGCCCTTTCCCACTCTCTCCCCCCTCCCACAAGTGCACAGGGTCTGTTTTGAAATTGGACTTCAGAACCAAATCTGGCAAGTATGGTCCTCTGAGAGTTTGGTGGCCCTGTCGTCAAAATAAAGCTCCGGGTTAAAGCTTCAGCCCCGATGCTTAAAACCTGGTCCAGGAAAGCAGGAGGTAGTCGGGGAGCTGGGGTGCTCCTGGGCTAGAACAAGCCTCTCCTGCCCTCACCCACGCTGCGACAGCACCTGTTTCTCCAAAGCCGCCCGGCTTTAGTGGACGGGGAGGGGAGGGGAGAAAATCAAAGGGGAGGGGAGGGAGAAAGGAGGTGGGAAGGCAAGGAGGCCGGCCCGGCGGGGGCGGGACCCGACTCGCAAACTGTTGCATTTGCTCTCCACTTCCCAGCGCCCCCTCCGAGATCCCGGGGAGCCAGCGTGCAGCGAGAGCCAGAGGGTCCGGAGCAAGCCTGGAGGCAGAGGAGGCGACGGAAGGAAAGCGACCGAGCTAGCTGCTTCAGTGTGGGACAGGAGCCGAAGGGACGCACCGCGTCAACCCCAGCCGGCTCTGGCGACAGCCAACGCCTCTTGCGGAGCGGCGGCTTCGAAGCCGCCTCCCCGGAGCTGCCTTTTCCTCTTCAGTGAAGTTTTTAAAAGCTGCTGGAGACTCGGAGGAAGCGAGGAAAGTGCCGGGTAGGACTGACGCCTGCCTTTGTCCTCCTCCCCTCCACCCTGCCCCCCCCTCCAGGGTCTCCTGTCCTGCTGCTGCCTCCGCCTTCTCCTCGCAGCCCCCTCAACCCCCCTGCAGTCAGCCCAGCGCAGCCAGCCCGAGTTTGCAGAGAGGTAACTCCCTTTGGCTGCGAGCGGGAGAGCTAGCTGCACGTTGCAAAAACGGCTCTGGGGTGCCAGGAGACCGGGGAGCCGCTTCAGCACTGCAGCCAGAATCTGGCTGGTTAGGCGGTAAGCAGGGCAGACCCCCAGATTCCTCTTACTCCCTCTCCACCTCCCCCTGCACGCCGCTTCCCCCTCCCACCAGTTTGTGGGGCCAGAGATCAAAGGATGAAAAGGCAGTCAGGACTTCAGTAGCCTCCCCCCAAAAAGAAAACAACAACAACAAACAAAACCCCAACCAAACCCAAACAAACAAAACCGAATAGCAAAACCCAAAACAAAACAAAACAAAAAGAAAATAACCTGGTTCTTATTTGCACCTGCTTCAGTGGACACCAAATTCAGAAGGCAGAGGGTTTTCCTCCCAACCCCCCTTCAAGATTTGAGCATCTTTTGAATCTACCCTCCAAGTATTCAGGAGCAGATTGTGAGCCTACCAGGGAAGATCGTGTCCAGCGCATGTTTCCTCTGCACGAGACTTTGAGGCTGTCAGAATTCTTTGGAGTTGTTACTCCCGCAAGTTTCCTCCCCAGGAGCTTCCCGCAGGTGGGCAACTAGCTGCAGCAACTACGCATAGCAGCCTGTTGAACTCTTCTCAGCAAGAGAAGGGGAGCAGGATAAAAGAATTGGGTGGAAGATTCACCCAAGCTTAAGGATGGAGGTGCAATTAGGTCTGGGGAGGGTCTACCCCCGGCCGCCGTCCAAGACCTACCGAGGAGCTTTCCAGAACCTGTTCCAGAGTGTATGCGAAGTGATCCAGAACCCGGGTCCCCGGCACCCTGCGGCCGCGAGTGCAGCACCTCCCGGCGCCCGTTTGCAGCAGCAGCAGGAGACCAGTCCCCAGCAGCAGCAGCAGCAACGGCAGCAGCAGCAGAGTGAGGATGGCTCCCCCCAAGTCCAGAGCAGAGGCCCCACAGGCTACCTGTCCCTGGACGAGGGACAGCAGTCTTCACAACAGCAGTCAGCTCCCGAGGACCCCCCGGATCGTGGCTGCGTCCCAGAGCCAGGAGCTGCCTCGGCAGCCGGCAAGGGGCTGCAGCAGCCGCCGCCAGCACCTCCGGAAGAGGATGACTCAGCTGCCCCATCCACGTTGTCCCTGCTGGGCCCCACTTTCCCCGGCTTAAGCAGCTGCTCCACCGATCTTAAAGACATCCTGAGCGAGGCCGGCACCATGCAACTTCTTCAGCAGCAGCAGCAACAGCAGCAGCAGGAGGCGGTATCTGAAGGCAGCAGTAGCAGCGGGAGAGCGAGGGAGGCCACTGGGGCTCCCATCTCCTCCAAGGACAGTTACGTAGGGGGCAGTTCGACCATCTCGGACAGCGCCAAAGAGTTGTGTAAGGCAGTGTCGGTTTCCATGGGCTTGGGTGTGGAGGCATTGGAGCATCTGAGTCCTGGGGAGCAGCTTCGGGGGGATTGCATGTACGCCCCGCTCCTGGGAGGTCCACCAGCTGTGCGTCCCACTCCTTGTGCCCCGTTGGCTGAATGCAAAGGTTCTCTGCTGGATGATGGCCCGAGCAAGGGCACCGAAGAGACTGCTGAGTATTCCCCTTTCAAGGCAGGTTACACCAAAGGGCTGGACAGTGAGAGCCTGCGCTGCTCTGGCAGCGGCGAAGCAGGGGGCTCCGGAACACTTGAGCTGCCATCCGCCCTGTCTCTGTACAAGTCTGGAGCACTGGACGAGGTAGCAGCTTATCAGAGTCGCGACTACTACAACTTTCCGCTAGCCCTGGCTGGGCCGCTGCCCCCTCCGCCGCCTCCCCATCCTCATGCCCGCATCAAGCTGGAGAACCCCCTGGACTATGGCAGCGCCTGGGCGGCCGCGGCGGCACAATGCCGCTATGGGGATCTGGCGAGCCTGCACGGCGGGGGTGCAGCAGGACCGGGCTCAGGCTCACCCTCAGCTGCCGCCTCCTCTTCCTGGCACACTCTCTTCACAGCCGAAGAAGGCCAGCTCTATGGGCCCTGTGGCGGAGGCGGGGGCGGCAGCGCAGGCGAGGCAGGGGCTGTAGCCCCATACGGCTACACTCGGCCACCTCAGGGGTTGGCGGGCCAAGAAGGTGACTTTCCCCCACCCGATGTGTGGTATCCCGGCGGCGTGGTGAGCAGAGTGCCCTATCCAAGTCCAAGTTGTGTCAAAAGCGAAATGGGCCCCTGGATGGAGAGCTATTCTGGACCTTATGGGGACATGCGGTAAGTTTCTCCTCCTAAAAATGTCTTTAAGCCTAGAGTCAGTCCTCTCCTCCCCGCGCAAACGCTCTGTTCTTGGGCGAGCTGAACAAGCTTCCACAGAAAGGGCCGCCCTAAATCTGGAGCCTTTCCCTGGACTACCAAAGATTCGACCTTTGCGCTCTGAACCCCCACTGTGTGCTCCAGTCCCCACCACTGTGAGCCCTGGGTGCTGGTGCAAGCCCTTCCAGATTCCTTGACAACCCCTGCCCCCCACCAGCCTCCAAAAATCTTGCCTGCCACTTGGTACTCCATGTCCCGCTGACTCCAAATTTAAATCCAATTGCAAGGGCCATCTTCCGAAATAAAGCCCTTAAGCCCTCCACTACTTCTCCTTCTCCCCGCCCCCAAATCAGAGAACCTGGACAAGAAATATGGGCACTTTCTCCTCTTAAGGTCTGTTAGGGATTGCCCCCCTGGCCTGTGGCTGGTCTTGGCAGGTTAGAGGCAAAATAACTGACCCAAGCTTTTCTCAACCCGCCTCCTCCAAAGAGATGAAATGGAGTATGGGATTACGGGAAGAAGGTGGTCTCTGGGTTCTGAGGGCCGCTGTGTGAAGAAGGGGTGAAGTCCCTTTGTTGGCAACAAAGAGGACTTGCCCCAGGGTTGGAGGTCAGGAGAGAGACTCCAACCAGGCAAGATTAGAGCAGGCAAAGGTAGGGGAAAGCCAAATGACCCCTTTCCCCGTAAACAATGGGCAGGATTTGCCCTCACAGGTTGACAATGTTGGAACTAGATGGTAGTGTTGGTTTTCTCTTGTAAAGTGTTTATTTGCTCTATGGATTACAACAGATCCACAGTTCCTACTTTGAGTTTGCATTAGCTCTATAAAGAGGAGAATGTTCTTTTAATGAACAATTTAACCAGACTTGAGTCTGACTTACAAAAGTGTTGGGAAAAAAGTTTAAAGGATTTCCTGCTATTCCAGTGTGCATAGAAATCTGCTTTTGTGAGATTAGGGTTTACAAAAGGAATAGGGCTTTTCAATATATTCCTTCATTTTAAGGACATACTTGCATTTTAAAACATGATATGTTACCTCTAACAAATTAAGTAAGAACTGTTAGGGACCTATGAGCCTTAATCTTGCCCAATAGTTTTCATTAGGACATGAGAAAAGTGGCGGTCAATTTCATCTTGTGTGTTAAAAATTCTTACTTACCACAATTGAGCACTTTGGAGACCACATTAAAGATTTTTTTCCTAGCAAACTAAGATATTAGTTTATTCCCATGAGGGAGGGAATATTGACTGGGGAACTAACTCCTCAGATCTGCTGGGTGCTGATGTCCTCATGGATGTTGATGTCTTGTTCCGTGTTTCTGTAGCTATTTTCTTTACCTGTGACTTTTCAAAATTTGTTAGACTTAGCATCTTTGTTTGGAGACTTAAATCCAACAATTTGCTTCCTTTCACTGATGCTTCTGTTCTTGGAAGGTTGATAGCACAGTGTTAGAAAAGAAAGAGGAGGATAGGATTTCATAAAATATTATTTTCTGGGTTACTGAAGAAACAGCTTCTAACCAGGCTTTATATTTTTTAGGTTCTTAAGGTTTGGCTTACAGGATTTTCAAAGGCTTCATTTATATTGTCAGTCTTTTCTAGTTAATTTGAAGTTTGTTTTTTTAAAAAATTTTTGCAATGTGGTTATACTGTGGGACAAAAGGTCTTCATTTCATAAGAACAGATTTACTTGCTAGAGTATATATTTTTTCCTAGGGCGGTTGCTAGTCAGCGGAGCTCTCTTCTACTGTGAAATATTTTTCTTTTGGCGGGGTTGGGGGGAATGTATAAGGTGCTTCATGACCTGCCCAGTCACTGGAACCATCCTGTCCCTCTTCTGTATGCCTCCCCCAACACCCAAGTAACTCAGTTAACAGGGAGGGGGTGAATGATTCCACATATTTGTTAAGAGATGTGTGTGTGTTCGAAGACATAACCTGAAATTTTCAGAAAGTGGCTACAGAGAGCTTTTAAATAGCTCTTCCCATCAGGTGTGCAGTAAGCTAGGGGATTTTATCCCAGGTCTTAATGGAAAAACTTCTCTATTTCTAAAACCTGCATAAATTAATGACCTCAACTAGTGAGACATTAGCAGTACCCGAATAAAGTACAAGATTATTTAATCTTTCCTGGTTTGTGATTGCTGCACTAGTTATAGGAATCTAGTGAAAGGGAAAACTGGCATTCCTGTCTTGTGTGTTGACAAAGATTTTTCATTTCTAGGACAAAGAAAATCCTTGAATCAGGTTTTTGAAAATTTATCAATTTCATCAGAATTCAACAAATCCCAATCTAAAAGTTGGTATTTTCTTACTTTCTCTTTCTTTCCCTCACTTTGTAGGGCCACAGTTTGGTGAAAGGCAAGGAATTATTTTAAGCCAAAGCTAGAGCTTCCACCCTCTCTGTATTGCATGCATTATATGCCAACTTTGAGTTAAAAATCTCAACATTCTAGAGACTTTCAATAATCTATTGGATTACTCCCTTTTCTGATTGTGTGTGTGTGTTCATACACGTTATTTAATTGTAAGTTTTTTTTAACTTAATAACTTCTGGAATAGCTCTGTGTTCTTATGCATCTACAATATTTCTGCCGAGAGGAGAGAGGCCTAAGGTGGTCCATTAATTTTTATTTTTACTTATTTTAGCATGTGGTATGAGCAGAAGGAATAATAAAAAGTGATAGGGCTTGTGTGAAACCCTGATAATATTTTATGGAGCTGTCTTCCACCAAGAACAAATAAGACTACAACTTTGTTAACTGACCACTGTCTCACTTGACAGAAGTAGGGCCCTTTATATCCCAGCAAACAGCGTAATAATATGACAAATATTTATTCTTGGGAGATGAGACCAAGGAGAGCCTGTTCAGGAATTAGAGTTGGGGTTTAAATAAATTATCCAGATGCAAAAAGAACATTTTAATTTTTCTCTTGATAATTTGTTCTGGTCTTCATAATAGGTAGTATTTTAGTAGTGCTTTGAAATTGGCAAATCCTGCCTTTCTCCATTAGTTGTTTCAAAAGAAGTCATTTTATTAACTCCCCTTTCCATCTCCTCTCCTCTCCACAGTTATCAAGTCACTTTTTATGACTATATTGCAAGGAGCAGTTTGTCTTTTTTGTAAATCTGAGTTTTGCTTTGGGAATGACGCTCTCTGTCCATAGGCCTTCAGGGTCAATATGTTGGAAAGAAGCATCCTTTCTTCACGGTCAGTAAATAACTGGTGAGTTCTGTCTGGGTACCAGTAATCAGAACCCGAGGACCATATAGCCACACTGGGTGGTACCCCATTTGAAAATATGTGCAAGATGTAGTGATAGAATTCTTCTCTTGGTTGTCCACAGAGTATCTCTCTCATCTTGGCCAAAGGTTAACATCAGTGAGAGACATTTTTGAAGATGCTTGCAGCTTTCCTGTTGCAGGGTCACTTAAGGGAACTTTCTTGCCAGTGCTAATTTTGCCTCATCAGACTTCCATTCTTTTTACGCTGTAAACTTTGATATTAATATATTGAATTTGCTGGCACATTTCATTTTCTTTTTTAAACGTTTTACCTCCCTGTAGTAATTTTCTCATCTGGTATACATATATGTATTTAAACCAAACAATTCTTTGGTCTCCCGACTCTTACTTGTACTGTGGCTGCTCTTGGTGGGATTATGTGAGTTGGAGTTAGGGACATGGACAATTTTATTATTATTGTTATTTACTGTGATATCAAGACCACCAGTTTCATTCAGAACTGTGCTAAGCAGAAAGCAGAATGCCAGCTGGTTGTGGTAAGCAAGGGGCTTATTTTATAACCAAACCTGAAATCATGATTCTGAAAAATAGAAAGCAAATAAAAATCAAGTTTTGTGAGGTTGGTTTGAGAGGGAAAAGGAAACTTCTCCCCATCCCCTACCTCCACCGTTTTCTCTTTGTCCGCAGCTTCCTTAAGTGCTGCCTGTCCCCGATTTTCTTTCTTTCTATTCCTTTCATGCTTTTGATATTGGAATATAGACTTTTTTTTCTACTTTTCAGGATATTTTTTCTCATTACACCTGTGGCATGCTCCTAAAGAATTTTTTTTTAATCTGGAGAGTAACAGATCAGATCAACCTCAGCACCTTTCTTTTAAGGCTAGATAGATGACTTGAAGAAATTGCAAAATGAATAGCTGGGCTTTTTTTACCTTAAGGTTAGAGCCTGATTTAACAGTTGCTGAGGGAGCTGAACTAGATGGCTTGAGGACTTGGTGATTTAATGAAGTATTTTGCTGGCTGCTGTCTCTGTCTCTTGTTCTCTGTCTCTCTCTGTCTACTGGCTATTTTGGCAACGTTTTCTCAAAACCTGAGAATAACTGGACCCTCTCGCCTCTGAGACAGCTCTGTCTGGTTCAAACTTCTGCAGTGCTTTCACAAGTAGTACCTGATCTATATGCAACGGTGCTTGCTAGAATTGTCTGGCTGAGCTAATATGGTGATGCTATATGTGAATTAATCATTTTAAAAAAAGAAAGGTATTGAAGAAATTATTCAACCTCAGAATTTGCCTGCCAGCATTACATCACGTTCTGAGATGTTGAACTCAGAGTAAGTTATCCTCATCCTAGGCACAAAGTTGACTTTTTTTCCCTCGTTGCTTGTAAAGCTCCATACAGTTATCAGTATTGGTTGGCATTTGCCATATTGAAGAGAATTATGAAATCTCATATTTATATAGCACTCTTTTCAAAGAAAAGACCCAGCATCTTCTGGTTTATTCACTAGCACTCATGTAAGTTTGAGTAAGCCAGGAGGGTGCTTAGTGTACATCCCTTTGCTAGTTGAGGGAGTAGAAGTTGTTGCATTTTCTATAGCATTTGTTTACCATAGGGAAACCTCTCTAGAGTGGCACTTCCCAACTTTTTTTCTTGAACTTTCCCACCTGACAGATGATGTTTTAGATTTTTGCTCAGTAAGGGCTACTTTTAGTGACTGCTGCTGTGATTTATGCACAGCTCCTTGCACACTCATGAATGCTGCCATCCCTTCTCTCTTACACCAATTCCTGTTGCCAACCTACAGGGCAGAGCAGTGTTGAGAGTGGCTCATCTAGATAAGCATATAGCTCTAAAGTGCTGGTTACTTGAGAATGCTGCCAATTTAGATCATGCAGTACCTGAGTTTTATTTTTTTAATCAACAGCTTTATTGAGACGTAATTCACAATATATAATTCACCCATTTAAAGTATACATACAATTCAATGGTTTTTATTATATTCAGAGTTGGGCAACCATCACCGCAATCAATTTTAGAACATTTTAATCACTTAGCAGTCAAACCCCACCCCAACCCTGAGCAACTATCAACCACCAGTCTACTTTCAGTCTCTATGGATTTGCTTATTCTGACATTTAATATAAATGGAGCCATGCAATACGTCACCTTTTGTGACTAGCTTCTTTCATGTAGAATAATATTTTCAGTGTTCATCCATGTTGAAGCACATCTCAATACTTTCCATTTTATGGATGTACCTCACTTTATCTATCCATTCATCAGTTGATGGACATTAGAGTTGCTTCAACCTTTTGGTTATTATGAATAATACTGCTATGAACATTTATGTACAAGTTTTTTTTATGAACATGTTTTTTAATTCTTTTGGGTACATACCTAGGAGTGGAGTTTCTGGGTCATATAGTAACTCTGTGTTTAACCTTTTGAGGCACTTCCAAACTGTTTTTAAAAGTGGCTACACCATTTTACAATCTCACCAGCAATGTATGAGGGTCCTATTTCTTCACATCCTGCCAATACTTGTTATTGTCTTTTTAATTATAGACATCACAGTGGGTGTGAAGTGGTATGTCAAAGTGGTTTTGATTTGCATTTCTCTAATGACTAATAATATTAAGCATCCTTTTATGTGCTTATTGACTGTTTGTATATCTTCTTTGCAAAAAAGGTCTTTGCTCATTTGTAATTAGATTATTTTTCTTATTGAATTGTAAGAGGTTTTTTTTTTTTTTTTGCGGTACACGGTCCTCTCACTGTTGTGGCCTCTCCCGTTGTGGAGCACAGGCTCCGGACGCACAGGCTCAGCGGCAATGGCTCACGGGCCCAGCCGCTCCGCGGCATGTGGGATATTCCCGGACCGGGGCACAAACCCGTGTCTCCTGCATCGGCAGGCGGACTCTCAACCACTGCGCCACCAGGGAACCCCGAGTTGTAAGAGTTTTAAAAAAATATATTCTAGATAAAAATCCTATAAGAAATTACAATTTGTGAATATTTTATCACATACTCTGAGTTGTCTTTTCACTTTCTTGATGGTATCCATTGAAGAACATGCTTTAAAAATTTTGAAGTCCAATGTACTTTTTGTATGTAGCTTGTGATCTTTGTATCATATCTAAGAAGGTTTTGCTTAACCCAAGGTCACAAAGATTTACACTTAGCTTTCCTTCTAAGAGTTTTATAGTTTTAGCTGTTAAATTTAGGTTTTTGATCGGTTTTGAATTATTTTTTATGTAAATATCTAGTCACCACAGCACCATATGTTGATTCTTTCCCTATTTAACTGTCTTGTCACCCTTTGTGTAAAATTAGTTGACTGTAAATGTTTTTTCTGGACTCTGGGCTATATTACAATACATTGATCCTATACCAATACCACGGTGTCTTAATTACTGTAAGTTTTTAATAAGTTTTGAAATGAGGAAGTGTGAGTCGTCCAATTTTGTTCTTCTTTTTCAAGATTGTTTTTGACTATTGTGGGTCCTTTGAATTTCTATATGCATTTTAGGATCAGCTTGTCATTTTCTACAGAGAAGCCATTTGGGATTCTGATAGAGGCTACATGGAATCTGTAGATCAATTTGGGGAGTGTTGTCATCTCCACATTAAGTGTTCTGATCCATGGCCATGGAATGTCTTTCCATTTATTTATGTCATTTTCACTTTTTTCAACGTTTTGTAGTTTTAAGAGTATAAATTTTGCACTTCTTTTGTTTAATTAGTTCCTCAATGTTTTAATTTTTGATGCTACTATGAATGGAATTTTCTTAATATCCTTTAAAATTGTTCATTGCCAGTGTATAGAAATATAACTGATTTTTGTATATTGACTTTGTATCCTGCAACCTCGCTGAAAGTACCTGAGTTTTGAACCCCTCTGGGACTTAAGAGGCAAAAGGTTTCTGCTGCTGTGTTGAAAATTAAAGCATACTTTGTTTCATCCTGTATGAAGGCTGCATAAGGACACTGTTCTCAGTTTTCCTCAACTGTGAATTAGAATTGGTAATGCCAGCCCCTTCCTGGATGAATAGAAGAGTGTCTCTAAAATTTTCAGGTCTTCAGACAACAGTAGAGAAGAAACATATTAATAAGGTTTATGCAGTTAGTAGTCCTCTTTTTAGTATTTGGATTTGGGAACTACTAGCAAGGGGATGAGGAATACTAATTTCTATGCACTAAACTAACATGAAGAGGTAACAGATGCAAACTAAGCCAAAGAAATCACTAGTTAGTTGTATTTGGCTTATGTTTAGGTTTGTGTAAGCAGCTGGAGTCATAATTTTATGTTTTTATATGTTGTCCTTTAGACAAGGTAAATGCCACCACTCCTTCTGGTGTGTATTTGTAGATGAAGAAGTGGTCCATTTACTCTCATATAATTTGGGCTTCTTTTCAGGGGTGTACTCTATAACCATAAAGAAGAGATAAAATTTACCTATAAAGGGATTGAACTTTGGTCTTATTAACACTCTAGGCTAAGTGTCATATCTAATCAGCTATAGCTATTGTGTCCTGAAAATGGTAAGTGAACGGCAGGCCACTGAACAAAATGTCCTCTTGTGACGTAGTTGTCTTTAGAGATGACCCTAATAAAGTGAGTTTTAAAAAGTATTCATCAATCAACCACTTTTCATTAAACACCTGCTATATGCCCATCTGTGTACTAGAGAGAGATCAGGGTAAAGGGAACACAATTCAGGGAGAATCTTGAGATCACTGCCCTCAAGGAGCTTATAGCTATTAAAACAAAAATAAAAACAAAACAGAATGGCAACACCATGATGCCAGTATGATGAGATGCTGGATTGTATGGTATGTATTTTTTAAATGCAGATATCCAAAAAAGAAATGGATCAACATAGGTGGAAATGGTCAACAATATTATCTATGGCTGCTTTTTATCCTTATGGATGAGGTTGGGACATGATTTAACTCAAGCAATAGATTATACGTCTTGATGAATATTTCAGATACCAGAAGGTAGTATTTCTGGAAAGACAATGAAGAGTGAACTCAAGGGGTTGGAATCTATTTCTCCTTTTTCAACAGTGCCACCCCAGTCAAGTCAGTTACTAGTTACTTTCTCATTTTTGGCTATATTTTTGCACTTTCTGGGAACATGTTTTGATGTCTTTGACTATACAAGTCTGCAATATATGAGGAAGTAATTAAAATTGAGGGTGATTAATGGGTCTAAGTTTGGCGTGAGAGCCAATAAAGATGCCCAGTGTGGTGGTCAGATCAAGAATTATCATTCTGAGAGGGAAGACATATGGGAACATATGTTTATGTATGACTGATTCACTTTGTTATAAAGCAGAAACTAACACACCATTGTAAAGCAATTATACCCCAATAAAGATGTTAAAAATAAAATAAAATAAAAACTGGCAAAAAAATAAAGCATTTATCCAGCCAAAAAAAAAAAAAAGAATTATCATTCTGCTCTCAAGTTTTCCATTGATCATGGTGGCTTGCTTTGAGGTTCTGTATAAATGGGTTTTCAGGGTGTTGGTTAAGGGAGAGAAGCAAAGAGCACAAGTCAGACAATTCTGGGAGTAAGGGGAACATGAAAACTTTTTTTTATAAGGCCTTTGCTGAATTAGATGATGTAGCTTTAAAATGGCCAACCCCTTAATTATGGGTTCTGTTTTGTGCAAATTGAGTGTGTTCCTTGCTTGTGGAAGTGTAGTCTTACTATCTGGCCGCTAGGGGGACTGCAAGTGTCCTGTGACAGGGTTTCCCTGGAAATAGTTGGCCTCCTTTGGTGGATTCAACATGTCACAGGATAACTTGAGCCAGAACAACCTAGTACCAGACAATAAATAAGCTACAGTGGTACTTAGTATTTTATCTGGGATGTTCTTTTCCAAAGTTCAAAACATTTTTAGTAGCACTATTTGACTCTGACAACTTTTTCTGAATGTAGCACAGGGAACAGTGACATTGGACATATTCCAGTAACACTTTACAGTTTACAGAGTTGTTTCATATTCCATTATTGCATTTCATCCTCTTTTCTACTGTATACAAGTAGCCAGGTTTACTGTGTTTTAATATTCTCCATACTATTATAATACTGTCGTTCCCATTGTAAATATTATGTTCAGAGAAGTTAAGTGACATGTCTAAAGTCAAACAGCCTCAAGGTGGCAGAGCTGGGATCTCAGCCCCACTCTTTGTTCCTCAAATCAAGTGCTCCTTTTTTATCACACAGGTCGCTCACCTCATAGATAGGAAATAGGAGAGTCAGAGAGGCAAAATAACCTTAACTAGTATCAATAGAAATTCATGAAGCTCTTAAGGCTTCTGGGTCTTTTATCCATTTACTGGACTGATGGATTGGCTTGTGTGGGCATTCAAGTTGCCAACAGTCTTGCCATCTTACTTTATAGACTGCATTTATTCGACAAATACTTACTGAGCTTTTTACATATCAAATTCTATGCTAAGCACCTATGACACAGCAATGAACAAGGCAGACAAAAATTCCTCCCTTCATGGAGTTTACAGTTTAATGAAAGGAGACATGTAGAATATATCTGATGGTGATAAATGTCATGAAGAATAATTTAGCAGAGTGTGGGGAATAGGGATTGATAGTGGGAAGGACTATTTTATATCTGTTGGTCAGAGAAGCCCTTACTGAGAAGGTGATATTTGAGCAGAGACCTGAAGGAAATTAGGAAGTGAACAATAGGGATATCTGGAGTTAGAATATTCCAGATACAGACAACCACAAGTAGAAAAGACCTGAGGCAGGAGAATACTTTGTATGATGGACAATAGCAGAGAGACCTGTATGGCAGTTTAAGTAAATGGAGAGTGATAAGAGATGAGATCAGAGTTAATAAGGGACATCTCAGGTCTTCCTTAGGACTTTGGTTTTTACTCCGATATGGGGAGTCATTGGAAGATTTTGAATAGAGGATTAACATGATTTGACTGATATTTTAACAGATTCTCTTCTTCAGAACATCCACCACTCTTTGATATTTTATACATTTGTTTGTTTACTGATTGTCTGTGTGGAGAAAACACTGTAAGAGCAAGGCGAAAGCAAGGAGATGAGGCTACTGCAGTGATCCAGGTAAGAGATGATGGTGGTTTAGACCAGGGGTTATTGGTAGAGGAGATGAGAAGTAGCTGGATTCTTGATGTGTCTTCATGGTAGATCCTACAGCATTTACTGACAGATTAGATACTCATTGTGAGAAAAAGAGAGAAGTCAAGGCTGATTGCCAAATTTTTGATCTGAGCAATTTGAAGAATGTGATTGCCATTTACTGAAATGATGAATATTGTAGGTAAAGCCGGTATGTGTGTGTGGGTGGGTAGGAATCAAGAGTTTGATTTTTGATGTATAAAGTTTGAGTTATTTGGTGAACATCTTGTTGGCTTCTTCTCAGTTTTCATGCAGTGCCCTTAGCTTTCTGCTTTTCAAGGAGATTAAAACCTTAGAGACCACCTAGATCTTTGATGCCCTCTCACTTCTCCCCTTTTGCTTTATAGGGGCCTAGAGAGGAGTGGAGTCTTGTCTAGGGCGAAACAACAAGCTGGCAACATAACTAGAGCACAAACTCAGTTCTCCTGGATTCCAGCTTGGTGCTTCTTAGCGTTATCCTGAGACCTCATTTTGGGGGTGGTGTGAGTTTCTTCTTCTTGCCCAAACCTTAAACCAGGTAACTAAACTAAATAATGAATAAAAACCTAGAACACCACGCAAAGTGGCTGCTGCCTTCAATCGAACCAAAATATTGTTATTATGTTTTTACTGAACCACACACCAAAATAATTTATCCATGAAAAACACAGTAAGTAGACTTTTAAAGGCCACTGAGCTTTGATCTAAGCTGAAACTTACAGAGATCTGGAACATAAATGGCCTGAGATTGTAGGATATTAGAGTCTATGGAACGTGGCAAACCATCTTGTCCAGTTTGGTCATTTTATGAATGAGGTGCCTGAGGCAGAGAGATGGAAAGGAATTTGAACAAAGTCACACAAAAAGCTAGTTTCTTTTAGTCAGAGCCTATTCTGAGGGTTAGCTGTCTGTTGCTCCTTTGGAAAATTCTATGTTGGAAAAGTGATTCCCCACTCAGAACAAAGAATTATAATAGCAGTAATAATGATAGCACTTACTATGTGCCAAATTTTGGTGCCTTACATGGGTTAACTAATTTAATTCCCACAAAAACCTTGGCAAATAGTCCCAGAGAGGTTAAGTGACTTGCCCAAAGGTCACACAGCTAGGAAGTAATAGAAGTCTGGCTTGTAACTGCGAGGTTCTAATCACTGTTTAGTACCAACAGCTTCTCAGATTAGCTAGTCATTCACCTCTATTATCCCAAAAGACTGGTGACTAGGGTGACCTCATTAAGCACTGACCCTATATCGTACACTGATCCTCACAGAATACCTGAGTTCCTGGAGATTAAAGTGGAGGTGGAGGGACATAAAGGGGGTGGTGGGAAGAAGTTGATCATTTACAATAGGGATTGGAAAGCAGAACTACAGAAATTGTTGAAAAAGGCCTGGAGATTCCAAGGTGGTTGAAAATCTCAACGCCCACTACAAACATGGGCAATGCAATGCCTGCTTAAATAGGAAAGAAACCAAGGTAAGAAAAATAAAATGGCTGATTTCTTGAAGTCAGGAACTCTTTTATGTGTTTTACATGTGTTAATTCATTTAATTCTCAAAATAACTCCCTGAGGTAAGTAGGATTATCATTTCTATGTTACTGGTGAGTGAATAGGAACAGAACAATTCAGTAACGTGCCCAAGGTTATAGAACAAGTAAGTGAAAGAGACTATATTAGAATCTAGGTAGCTCTGCTCCTCAACTTATATTATTTTCCACTACATTTAGGGAAAGGAGTGCTATTCATATTATAGAATTTTTTTAATGCAAAAACATTGTGCCTGAGCTTCAAACATTGAGCACCTCTTGTCCTTAAAATACACCAGCTTCTTTTAAGGACTCTTAGAAGGAAAGGTACTTATCCAAGTGCACATGGTGAGTAATTAGTAGAACCAGAGTCTGAACTCGAGACTCCAGACTGCCAAACCTCTTTGCATTTTATCACTCTGTTTCCATTCTCACACTGACTTGTCTCCCTTTATTCCTCCTTCTGTATCGCCCTGCCTCTCATTTTTTAAAAATTAACTTTCTGCATCAGCAAGATTGGACAGAGAATGGGAGAATGATCAGAATCCATGTCCTATCAGGCATTGTCAAAAGGAACAAAAACGTAAGGAAAAAATGTCAGCATATGGGATTTGCCCTAAATAAGAAGGCGAACTTCCCAGTATGAGAAAATGCTACCTCTGTTCTTCTAGCCCAAATTGGTTGTGTAGGATTCCATAGGAAGTCATGAATATGATTGTCAGATGACTTTTTTGTTATTGTGGAAATGTAAGAAGGCCACTATGAAAGTCTGCTTCTCTCCAGATTTTTTTTAAGGAAGGTGCAATCTTCCCACTCATATAAGTGATAACTACTTAGGAATTTCTTTTGAAAATTGGCAGTACATAAGAGGAAGCATCTTTCCAAAAGTGTCATATTGGTCTACTTCTCTGAAGCATTGTCCAACCTCTGATTAGATGATGAGGTCTCATAAACTGAGAGTTGGGAGTAAGATGGAAACTCCTTTGATGTTTGGGTGCAGAAAGGATTCCAGAACATGTTTTGAGTCTGTTTACTTTACCTACCCCTCCTTCCCTTTCATCTTTGTTTAAAAATACAAAGGTTAGCAAGTGTGTAGTCTGAGTTTCCAGTTGTTCATTTGAAAAATCTGTTTGATCAGGCGTTTAAATAAAAAGGACCAAATTATACTGAGATATTTCAGTCACCAGCTACCTAATAATAAACCAAAAACCTTAACCATACTCGTATTTTTGTATGTCATTTTCTTTGGACACCTGCTAAGCCTTGTTGAGGTGCTAGATTGACTCAAAATGTGTCATCATCAGAGATGATCCCACAGTGTCTGGGAAAAGCTGCACTGGAGGCTTTGGGAATTAAGGTAGTGAAATGATGTGTTGTTGTTTACCAAAGACTTCTCTGTCATTCCCTCTCCGTGAGTTCCAGTCCTCATCACCTCTTGCCTGGATTAGTGCAGTGACCTCATGCCTGCTCTCCCTAGTCCTCTGTGCTGCTCTCTGATTCATATTGTATTCATCCTACCAGATTAACTTTCCCAAAACTCAGTTACAATATTGTTAGTATCTTCTTTTAAACATCCATTAGTCTATAAGCTCCTTGAGGGTTAGAACTCTGTTTAATTTATCTCTGTATTCTCAATGCTTAGCACAGAAGAAGCCTTCCTGAGCAGTTGTGTAATGCATGTTTGAAATTGCAGCTCCTCTCCATTTGCTTATAGGTTAAAATACAAATTCTTTAAGTCTGGTGTTCAAAGCTTTTCATTATCTGTATTACTTTTCCAACCTTAATTCCTATAATTACCCTACAGAAATCTTTAACTCCAGCCACATGGATCTGTCACCTTAAACCGTTGTCACTCCTGTTTTCCTTGAACTTGTTGTTTTTCCTATTATTCCTTTGGCCTTGAAGGCTATCCCAATTTTAATACTATCTATTTTTCTAACCTTAGCTCAAATATAGTCTCATATGAGATGAAATTTCTCATCCCCTAATCCATTGAGAAAGTTATCTCTGTGACATGATATGGTTGAAAGAATGTAGGCTTCAGTTTTCATCTGTAAACTAGTGCTCGAAATCTCTAGATTATAAGACTTTTGCAAGGAGATGATCAGATGATGTGATGCATGATGGATGTCAGGTATAAGTCAAGAGTTAGTGCTTAATATCTTTTAGATTCAGCCCTTTTTACCTTCTCCATTGATATATACTTAGTTATTAAATTATAATTATTTATATGCTTATCTTATATATCTTTTTAAATTGTACTCTCTTAGGACAAAGGTTGTTTCATGGATATATTTCTGTAAATTATACAAAACACATAGCTTAGCGTTTGGCTCATAGTAGGTATTCCATAAACATTTATTTATTCAGTGAATCTGAGCCAATCATATTAAGTGCCAAAACAAATAATGGATTATAAGTTCAATTAATAGAAATATGGGATTCAGAATAAAGGAAGTGAATTCTGGTCAGACCATATTTACAATGTGGTGTTCAACCCAATTTTTCATGAGGCATCTCCTCTTGTAAAGCACGAAGAAGCTGAGATGCTGAGTTGGGTATGGGAAGGGAGGTAGGGAGCAATGGACATAAATATTGTCTCAATATATCTGAAGGGCTATCATGGAATAAAGGAGTTAGATATTTTCTGTAGTACCCCAAAGGGCAAATCCAATGAGGATAAATTGCAGTTCAGTAAAAGGAAGACATTTTCTCATAGTGGATTCACCCTATATTGGAAGTTTCCAACAAGGACCAAATGAGTTTTGGGGTGTGTGTGTGTGTTTGTGTGTGTTTATCAAATTAGTTGCTAACATTTCACGTAAAAATTCAGATTTCCAGTTTGGGAAATGAAGATCTGGAATTATTGGGACTACATTCCTGCATGACAGTAACCAGCTGGAGGTGAGAAGCAAGTGCTCCTCTAGATGGAGCATGTACTTTCCAGTTTACCCAGACACGAGCAACCTGCTTTATTCATTTAAGTTACTTGCTTGACTGTTCTAGGCATTTGAATTTGCCATCCCTGTCAGATCAGGGACCTGGGAAAATCTTGACAGCCTTCTTTACCCCAAGGGCTTGTACTCCTCATCTAGGAGGGACTAAAGAAAAGTACAAGGGATGCTGCAATCAGATGTGACTTGGCTTTCAGTTCTGGCACAGCCATTTACCAACTGTATGACCTTGGGTGAGTTAACTTAACCTCTCTGAACGTCAACTCCTTCGTCTGTATAACGCTCTCCTCACAGCATTATTGTGAAAACTAAATAAAACAACTAGATAAAGGGCATGCCACTTAGTAAACGATGAAATACTAGTTCCCTTCTTCTTATTTATGGCACCCTTTATGTCCATTGGGAGTATCACATAAGTAGTAAATTCACCCTCATTGAAGGCATTCAAGAAGAAGCTGGGGGCTTCCCTGGTGGCGCAGTGGTTGAGAGTCCGCCTGCTGATGCAGGGGACACGGGTTCGTGCCCCGGTCTGGGAAGATCCCACATGCCACGGAGCAGCTGGACCCGTGAGCCATGGCCGCTGAGCCTGTGCGTCCGGAGCCTGTGCTCCGCAACGGGAGAGGCCACAACAGTGAGAGGCCCGCGTACCACAAAAAAAAAAAAAAAAAGAAGAAGCTGGACTTGTTGGAGACCATGTATACAGGGAAGAGGTTTCAACTCATAGTAGGTGATTTCCACAGTCACTTTCTAACAATTTAAAAGCCTATCAATAACTCCAAAATGCCCATCTGGATGAATTTAGACATACATCACAGAGTTAGGGACTTTTAATAAACAACAGATAGGATGAGGGCTCTTGGGGAAAAAGTTGGGGTCAGGGCTAAAATATAATGTGTTGACATTCAGGAATAGGCTTTGGCACCTGACAGATTTTAGTTTAAATCCTGAGTTTGACAATTACCAATTGTGTGTTCTGGGCCACTTAATCTTATTTTCAGTTTCCTCATTTATATAATGAAGATATTAATACTTCTCTCGTTGGGTTCTTGTGAGGGTAAGTGAGATAATGGATGTAAAAAGTCTTGACCAATGCCTGGCCTAGAATAAAAGCTTGATAAATGGTTCTCCTCCTCTTCCTCCTCCTCATTATTATTATTAGAACAGGCCAGCAGAGCTTGGGAAAACGCATGGCTAGACTCTGAAGTACATGAGCCTTTCCTCAGGCCACTGCTGTCCCTTCCTCCCCTCCACAAAGCTCTGTCTCCAAAATGCTTTGGCCGGAATGTAAGTGTGAGGTCATTGCAGATAACAGGAGCGTGATTTGTTTTGGTAATACAAGTTATTCAGTTACTTCCCTCAGCCCAGCTGAAATCTTTTACTAGTTGATGCTTGTTTCAAAGTGCAAGACTGAGCTGGTCTGAGAAGACAGGGAAAGTAAGAAGACCCCTCCTCTCAGCTAGAGGTCATGGTCCTCCACAGGGAACAGAATGACCCAGTGCAAAGTCTGGGCCCTTGGTGAGTTTGGGGCCCCTACATTTAAACAAGTCACTCCATTGCATACATTGGTCCCCTTCCCCCACAGAATCACTGGGCAGGAATTTCCTTCACTCCTTCCATGGCCTGGAACCATCCCCCTTCTCATTCTTGTGCTCTACACAGCTGGCAAACAGCAGACAGCAGAACAAAAACAAGCCTCTTAGCATAGAGAGAGAGCTTCATGGCAATGCTGAATTTGCTTGGGAACCTCATGTTAACAGAGGACCTTCCTGACCGCCTCTCAACACCCCAAACAGATTAAAACATTTTTTTTTTACTGTGTCTCAGAGCAGCTCCTTGCCTGGGTATATTTAAAGATCTGCTGAGTCACTGAAGAGCAGACTGGCATATCACAGGAGGCAAGGACTATACCCTAATCTATGGGGGAGTAAGTTGAGAGGTGGAATCTATCTGACTTCCTCCAATGGGGACAGGAAAGGTGACCCACTTCTAGCCCCCATGACTCTAGAGAGCATCTATTAAGACTTCTTATTCTATCACTTTTTGTTTTCTTCTTAGTTTATAAAAGAGTAAAGATGAGAGGGAGGCAGCACTTGTACCAGTGGGTCAGCTGTCTGAAATTGTAATGCTTCTTTCTGCTATAGGTAGCTGAAAGTAATATATTATCTATTATAGGTAGTATAATTCTTTATACTTTGTCCACCACTGCAGTTATGAATTTATTAGTGGAGAAAATGGCAGTTAGCAAGTAGTTCATTGTAGGTAAAGATTGGGCTTTTCTCCTATAAACCTGGTTTCATCCTGTAAAGCCCTGAGCTTCAACTTGGTCCTGGCCTCTTTGAACCCTGTTCCACAGACTCCAAGCCCCTTTCTCTTTCAAGGCAACTGCTCTCCTCTTTGTCCATTGCTGTCTCCCTTCATCTACTTTTGCCATTTCTACTTATTCAGTCTGCATCCCATGACTTACATAGCCTCCCCCCTCTTTCTATCATGCCATCTCCCTCCCATCAGAATCTTCCTCACAGCCCTTCACTTTGCTGGGCATAGGAGCCAGGGTGGATCCAAAAGGGATGCTTCTTGGATGACTTTAAAAGGTTGGTACTAAGATTTTTTATCAGTGGCAGCAGTAACTTGTTCAGACAGCCATATCCAGGACCTAGAAGAAATCAGATAAGCCAAAATTTGCTTGAAACTGGCAGGAGACCTAGGCCTCTGCCTTCCTCCCCACCACCTTCTTTTATTGAGGTATAATTTATTTATAATATATGTCAATTTCAGGTGTACAACATAATGATTCTATATTTGTATATCCTTTCCCTTTTGCATTCAGTTTTAGATGGTTTTCAGAGGATATGGTGGCTGGCTTTGTTATAGCCAATTGATATGTGAAATGGTAGAGGACTGGAAAATGGGAGTGGAGCCATTGGACATGTTTGAGACTAAATGATTCAAATTCCTGGGAAGTATAAAGTGCTTGAAAGTGCACCAGGTACTTTCAGGCACATTGTCTTCTCAAAACCAACTTGGAGGTAGGCACAATATGGATCAAAATCCTCATTTCACAGATGAAGTACCTGAGGCTGGAGGCAATTGAGGGACATTCCATGGTAATTTAGACAAAAAGTGGAAGAACCAGGACTTGGACCATGTATTTCTGGTTGTAAGCCCTATTTTTTTTTCAAGCTCACTGTACAGATTTGCTTTTGAATAAATGAATGAATGAGTATACATTTGATTTGGGAACATTATTTTCAACTTTGAGTTAAAGATTCGCTCCATCCTTTGTGGATCATCATTTTTATTATCAGCAATATCAGTCTTGTCAAATGATAAACATTTCATTCATTAATTCACTAATTCATTCTTTTATCCATTAATATATTTCCTGAGTGCCAACTTTGTAACTGACCCTGTGCTGGATTCTGAGGATGAAAAGAGAAATAAGACATCATCTCAGGTCTGAAAGATCTCAGAGACTGGGGACTGACATCTCAATAGTAAACATAAGAACAGATGCTTATGCAATAACATTACTCAAATTTCAAGTCATATCCCTCTTGCATAGTGAGTATGGCCCTCCTAAAAATGTAGATGTCTTTTATTTTGGGTATATGAATATGAAGTTTTAATGAGTAACTGCTTTTTAATCTAATCCTATCTTCCTAAGAACAAAAGTGAAAGTTTCAGTGTGTGTGTGTGTGTGTGTGTGTGTGTGTGCGCGCGCGCGCGTCCACACGTGCACGCGCGCTGTGGGTTGGATGTGTGATGATAGATGAGAGCTAGGGCATTGCCAAGTAGGAGCTATGGGGGCAGGTTAAGTTGTCCTAGTGGGTTCCAACCCAGTGTGTATGTATTATGTAGAGGATCAGGGTGACAAGAATTATTGTATAAGAGCTGATCTTAGACTTTTTCCAAGTAACCAGTCAGCAGAACTAGAGCATCACTATTTCACTTGCTTTGAAAACATGACACTTAAGGCTCTTTCCTAGTGTGGGTAAACTAATTATTATCAGATATTACACATTTTGAGCATCTCCCTCTCAGTGCTAGGTGTATATCAAGGTATTTTCTTGTTTAATCTTTAATCTGATCCTAGACGGTTAATGACTTGTTCAAGGTCATACAATGAGTAACTTAGTGGACTTGGGATTTGAATTTCGGTTTTCAGCTTTTTGTCCTCTGGCCTCACTGCTGTTTTCACTATTCCACACGACTTCAGCTTTATTTTTCATAGAGACCATTAAATCTATTCTCCATTAGCCAAAGCTTCTTGCCTCCCTTCAACATTATTCTTCTCTAGAATGTTCTTAAGAAATCTTCAGAAAAACTTTTACAACCTTCATGAGTACTGTGGCCCAGAGCTTAATCCAGGCTTTTAAGTGTCTTGGTTAACTGTAAAATGGAAAATCAAAGTCTTAGCTACTTCAGGAAATATTAGTTTGGGATGTGAATTTCATTGGCAACTTGTCATCTCTATTTTACTTCCTTAGCTTCGTAAACTTACCCACAATGTTCTCTGAGAGCTAGTAGTAATGAGAATGATGGGGAAAAGCTTCCTTCCCTTCCCTTCCAAGAGCCCTTCAGCCAAGGCCACACCCCCTCCTGCTTCCCTATTTTCTGTGCAGACATGGAGGTGGGAGCTAGAAATGAGTTCCTTTCAGCACTGAGTTGATGCCAGGGTTTTCTTTTCCTTCCGCTGAACCAAAGTGGGAGGAGAAGTTGAATGATTACTAGGAGGACCATGAGTGAAGAAAAAGGCAGGGGTACATGAAAGAGCAGTGAAGGTATGCTTCAAATACCAGGATTTGTGTCCAGACTTTGTTGGTTACTATCTGTGTAACCTTGGACAAGTTAACAGCTGTGAGTCAGAATTTCCTCATCTGTAAATTAGAACATAAATTCTAATTTTATAGATGAAAGGATAAGTCTAAAAGTGTTTTGCAAACTCAGAAAGGGCTTATAGATTTAAAGTGTTGATTTTGTATGGTCAAAAAATTATGCTACTCTTCACTGATAAAACCTTGTCCTGTTTTTCCTAAAAGCCTGAACATGTGTGGCTTAAGGGGTGGGTCTTTGCCCCTGTACCAGCCACATTACAGATGTAGTAACTATGGGCTGAGGGCAGTGGACTGCTTAAGCATTGAGAAAGTGTAAAAGGAGGGTTACACATTCAGGGGTCAGCAGACGGCAAGTAAAGAAGACCAAGTCCCTCTCTCACTCTCCAAAGCCTCTCTTATTTATTCAGACTTAACATCTGAGGCTTGTTTCAAGTAGGCATGTCTATCTGGGCTTTTTTCCTTATTTGTATGTAACAGGCATTTGTTGACTTGGTGAAAAACATTACTCTCTTTCCACTTCTAAGGATTAATTGTGCTTCTCTTCTAGACATCAATTCAAAACAGTGAGTTGAAAAGGGTCAAGCTTATACCAAAGAATCAGAGATTATCAGAATTTAGAGGGGACTCTGGAAATCAGTACCCTTTTATATGGATTGGGCAGGAAGAGGGATTAGACCAAATTCACAAAACTCATCATAGCACATTCAGATTGGAAATCAAGGGCTTCTACTCCCACATCAGTACTAGATGCTCTTTAAGGCCTTTTTCAGCTCAGAGATTCTGTGATCTCCATGATTTTTACCCTTTCTATAATACATTGGGGACAATGGGATCTGAGATTCCAGCTCTAGCTAAAGTGGGAATATTTCCCTCCCCTCCCCTTTGTTTTTTTCAAGGACCTAGAAGATGGAGGAAGTGTGATTATCATGTGTAATACCACTGTCCGCATTAGATCATGTTTGTGAATTCTGAATTAGCAAAGAAATGATTAGCATGGAGAGGGCATGTTTGCTTTTCTGCCCCCTTCCTTCTCCCACTTTGTGCATACCAATAAAATTTTTCAGCTCTGATTTGCCAAACTGCTCTCTTCTCCTGTAGGTGTTAAGAGCAGAGAGGGATTCCTCAGAGGTCATCTCTTTCATCTTACTGCCTTTGCAAAAGCCTGCCTCCAAGGTGCTGGAGGCCTGCTTTGAACAGGACTTTGTACAAGTATACCAGGGAAATGAATGCAAAGTGCTCCTGACATTCCTTGTCACTTTTTCCCATGATACTCTGGCCTCACAGGTGGGAGGTTTTGGTTGAAAACTTGGAACTCAGTGGTGAGTGTTGTAAGGTTTGGACTGTGACCTGTGGGATGCAGCCACACCATTATCTATTAGGCATATAGATTAGCTTGCTTATTAAGCTGTTTTAGTATTAAGTGGTTTGAGGAAGACTACAGTGTAGGTGGGGGATTGTGGTGGGGGGTGAGCAATTCATTATTATTAACATGAAAAAAACACTATCACCTAAACCAAGGCTGCTTTTCTCATGCACATTGGCCTGCCTGCAGGACTCTTAGGGACAGGAAGCAGCATGCTTTGTGTCCTCCAGTTTTCAGCCTTTGTGCACAGGATAGGTGTGAGTTTCTGCACATGTATTCTGGTTTAATGCTTATATGTAATTGTGTACCAGACTCTGTGTGTTTCTTTATATGAATCCATTTCTGAACAGTTGTGGCACAGAGACCTAGAAACAGCGTCTAACTCTGTGTACTCTCCGAGTGCGACCATGGCTCTTATTTTGTACCTGTGTCTCCAAGTTATGCATCTTACTGAGTCAATGTGCCCCTGTGTCTTTTCTTCCATTCTTCTGTTCTTGTGTCTCTGTGCTTTCCTATATTTTTTCCCTCTGGTTTTGGACATGTTTCTATCTTTGTGGACATCTCTGACTCCCAGACCATGTGTCACTGCGTCTATGTATATAGCTCTTTGTTCCTGTCAGTGTATGAATTTCTACATCTGGCTGGGTCTTCGAGTGCCAATGCAAGCCAATTTTGAGATGACCATTTCTGTTTATGTATTAGCCCTTCCCCGTGTGTCTCCTTCTCTGTGTGTCTTTTTCTTTGCCCTTAGTGTCCCTGTCTTCGTGTGCCTTTTATGTGTACGTTTTGATGCATCTGTGTAGTTAGTTCATGTTTCTCTGACCTTGTATACTTGTGTCTTGCTTTTCTGGGCCCTTGTAATTTTTGACTTCTTTATGTTTCTGTATGCATCAGTTGGAATTGGCCTGTTATCTTTTTTGTGCATGTGCTTTCATTTTAGCTTGTGTGCATCAGCTTTGGGAAGAACTGTCTATGTTTGTAATCCGTTGTGTATGGTTGTCTCTGTGTGTGTCCCTGTGTGTGTATTTGACTGTATATGTAATGGTCCATGTATCTTTCTGTTTTTCTGTGACCAGATATTTCCATGTAGCTGTCTCTCTGTTGTTTCTGTGTTGTTGGCTATATCTTTGTGCATGTGTACCCATTGATCTCACAAGATGCCCATCTGCTTTCTGAGGAATCCACTGGATTATTTTGTGAGATATCTCAGATATGTTGAACTTACTGTTTATTTTGGGGCTTTCTAGCCACCATGGTACTTAGGTGTGCATTGATACTTAGGTCTGCATAATTCTTCATGTACGATGTCAAAAGAGTAATTTAAGAATTGTACATGTTGTGTCTTTATTGACAGGACACGTGTGTGGGGAGAATTGTTGGTAAATGAGTGGTATTTAAATTGTAAACCTTTTCATGCTAATTTCACTGTGTCAGTGAATTAAATTTGAAAGGACTGGCTGTATAAGATATTACATGCTTTTAGAGAAACTCAGCATACTGATGGTAGAGAAGGCATCTATTTGTACTGTGAAGTCTTATATGTGATGTTCATTACTGGGTTAGAAGATGTTACTTCTCTGGTTTTGTTTGGCTTTTTGTTTTGAGGAGTTACTACAGATGGCTCTGAGGTGGACTTAGAGCACAAGGAGTATAGACACAATGGAGAATGAAAAATGACAGAGGGATGAACATGTTCTTCATCTGTATGGAGTCAGCTGGGGGCTCAAGATGGAATTCATAGGAAATGGAATGATGAGGGCCACAGAGAGAAGCTTAGCAGGATCCCATCTTTCCTTGTCCTGGGCTGCTGTGTTCATCCAAGGAAGGCAGTGAGGGAGGGGCAGGGATGAGGAGGAGGCCAGTCCTCCTTTTTTTTTCCTGGTAGAAGGTGATCTCCTGTATTTAAATTTAAGTTCTTTTGGTTTCTCTTTCTTTGCTTGATATACTCTTTTTGGTGTTTGTTCTGCCACTGCAAGAAGGAAACTTCCAAATGTGGTTCACCTGCTTATTATACTTGTTTCTTTGCAAGATATTAAAGAGATTGTTAAATGTCACTGCAGCTGTCATACAAATTGATCCATTGATGTGGTCAGGGACCCTTTATGGCAGTTTTGCACTCTTCCCAGGGTACCTGTGGTCCTTTATGGGGGCAGCCATGATTTTTCTGATGTCATCCTTTATTCATTTATCTAGTGTGTATACAGAATTCTAAAGAGTACAGTTCCTTCTCAATTATGGTAAGCATTGACAAGGAAGTGGTCACTAGTAGAGGACTAGGCTCAGTGGGAACATCTAAGTTACCTAGGTATAGGAAATTAATTTGGTACTATGCTAAAGGAATATCTATCTAGAAGTCAACTGTTTTATGATTAATAAGGAGATTCCATAAATATTTTAATCTAATCCTCCTATAAGATTATAGGAAAGATAATTAAAATATTTTAAGACAATTAAAAATTATCAAACACCTAGACATACTATTTATATACAATTGATATGATGATTAAATAATTGAATCTGTTTATACGCTCTTAACTTAGTTTGATATACTGAATGTAAAATAATGCAAATAACAAAACCAAGGGGTAAAATCTATCATATTTTATAATTCAGACAGTTGATTTTTTCTTCTGTTACATTGATTTGAATACAGAGGAGTCTGTGGTCCTGGATTCCAGTCAGAAGATGGAGGTTTGTATGTAGACTCCACATTCTAGCCAACATTGATAACATCAAACCTTGATTTCCTCATTTGCATATGGTCATAATAAAGGCTATCTCAGTAAGTACCAAATGACTGCATATGACAAACTTTTCACTTATTTAGGGAAAAATAAGAAAAGTAAGGGCAATGGGTAGATATTTCATAACACAAAATTTATTCAGTTAAAGTAATATTCTGAGATAGTCTTTTGCGGCAAACCCTGGTCATTTTGTTTTGTTTGGGAAAATACTGATTTGGTTTAATTCTGCCTTTTCTAGGGAGGGAGGGTGAGTATTGGGTTGAGGGGGAGTCATGACTTTTCTGAGATTATACATCCATGGTAAAAATAATGTTTTATATGTATGGCATAATGTATCCAATTTTGTTAACAACAAATATTTAAGGGACAGGTGTTAGGACCTCAGGTGTGTAGGGACTTCCTTGCTTTCTTTTTAACCTTTTGTAAAAAAAAAAATCCAAATCAGAATATCAAGTAAAATATCATTCACAAGAATATTATTATAAAGATACTTTTCATATCCTCTAAAAGAATGGAGGTTCTAGATGTTGGTCCAGTTATTGATAGAATATTAGATTAAAAATTCTAGTATGTAAAAGAAAAAGGACAGCTTCTTGTGATTTGCTATGAAACATCAATCTAAATTTATTTTTTCTATTTTACTAGTGTGATAGAAGCTGGATTTCAAGTTGTAAGTAGATCATTAGACTGCAAGGTAAGCCTTGAGCCTTGAGGAACAAAACCAATCAAACTAGTCTATCAAATCACTTTTCAAGGAGGAAACTCTGCCATTTATTTGGCTAGTTCACTGTACCATGGGTAGTCAAAAATAGTTCATATACTCAAATCAGCATTCTGAAATTTGTTCTGCTGTGCTTAACTGCTTTCCAGGACCATCCTACCTTATTTATTGCAAAGTTATATATGTGTAAAGCGCTCTGACATTTTAATCCTCACAATGACCCAGTGAAGTGGGTAGTAATCTTAATGTCCATTTTATAGAAGAAGAAATTAAGACTCAAAGACATAAATGAACTGGACTAGGGTTCTACTGCTAAAATGTGATGTAGTAAGGATTTGAACCTAGCACATAGTCATCTTCCTATAAATATTTGTTTTATGATTATGTAGAAGTCTGTTCACCAACCATGGTCTCTGCTCTCTGAGGTTAACCATTCTACAAAGCAGAGACTGGAAGGCCATTCAGGTAAAGTGTCTATACTTTTCAGAGGGCCATTAGTAATGCCCAAGTTAAGGAAAAGCAAACAGAGACAACTGAAATATCGACACCTTCAGAAAGTACTTGTGAAACAATTAACCTTTGATAATTTGGCTTTGTGTAAGAAAGGTAGAGTAAGATGGAGGAATCAGTTCTTCTCTGGATCAGTGTTTATTTATCATGCTCTTCTGAAGTCTGGGCCAAGAGTCCTATTTTTTCTGAATAGCCCCATAATGTTTCTCCGTTTGAGGACAGCAGATTTAGCACAAATGGATTGGTTTTCTGGGTAGCACAGAGGGCTGCACTGACTGACTTTTAAAAGTCCTTCCCAACCCTTCAAATCTGTGACATTTTCTCAGGATCATCGGATCCCAAGCCTTCATTTGTGATACCATCTCCATTGCTTTTGTGATTAACAGCACAGGGCTGCAAGCTGACCCACTGGGGGTATGGACTGAGGCTCCTGCCCCCACCCTTTGACAGATTTTTTTTTTTTTTTTTTTTTGCGGTACGCGGGCCTCTCACTGTTGTGTCCTCTCCCTTTGCGGAGCACAGGCTCCGGACTCGCAGGCTCAGCGGCCATGGCTCACGGGCCTAGACGCTCCGCGGCATGTGGGATCTTCCCGGACCGGGACACGAACCTGTGTCCCCTGCATCGGCAGGCGGACTCTCAACCACTGCGCCACCAGGGTAGCCCTGACAGATGTTTTTAATACCTTCTCATTGTATATAAGGAGCCATTGAGGCTCAGAGACATTGAGGCTCAGAGTGGTAAAGGGACTTTCCCAGGGTCACACAGCTAGTTATTGCAAGAGTAAATTTGTATTTCGAATTTGTAGAATAGGTGATTTTATCCCTGGTGTTTTAGTTTATTGTGAAAGTCTTAAAAAGGAAAATTAGAAGTAGCACTTAAAATATAATTGCTCCAATTAGTGACTGAAGATCCCGTTAAAATAAGTTATTGTCATCTAGGAGCATTTTGAGGAGAAGAACTTTTCCGTAGTACTTGTCAGTAATACTTTCCTGTTTCATAGTTCTCTTGGGACTGTTGATCTAGGGTAGTATTCCTGAACATCATTCATTCCCAGTGAACTTCAGCTTCACAGGTTTTGACCCTGCCTACCACTTCTACTACTCTGTACTTAACATTTTTTATTGACTTGCCTTTTGCACTTAATAAATTTATTTTAAAAAGAAACTTTCACATAAATATTGTACATGAGAAACCAGGATTTCCTCCCCTACTTAAAAAAAAGATTATAGAAAATTTCAAAAGTACACAAAATTAGAACAACATATAATGTTCCCCCATATACCCATCCCTAGATTCACCAATTATCAACATTTTGCAGTTTTTGTTTTGTCTATTCCCCACTCACTTTTTTTTCTTGCTGCAGTGTTTTAAAGCCAATCTCAGACTTATTTCACCTGTAAATACTTCAGTGTGTGTCTCTAACAGGTAAGAACTTTCTCTTTTTAACATAACCATAAAATTATCATCACACCTAAAAATAATAATAATCTCCAAATATCATATAATAGTTTGTGAGAACCTGTGCTCTTAACATGCTCATTAAAATGAATGCATAAGTACTAAAAGAGTTTACTGAGGTGCCACCTTAACTCATCTCATCATCTCACCACCAGTATAAGTTTCACAGTTGAGGAAACTTTGCTCTGAGTCTTACAGATATTGAAGTGGATAGAATTCCTTTCCATTCTCTGGGTACTATTTTCCTCATCTGTAAAACATGATGGAAATGTATGAAAGATAAGAATTGATAATGTCTAAGGCTCCTGCCAGCATATTAGGACATATGTTCTTCTAAGTGGTGATTTACTTCACTTCAGCTCTGGAAGGCCTATTGAACACCACCCGTAGAAGGTAGTTTGGTAAAAAAAAAACACTAGTGACTAAGTGTGTTCCTTCCTGACATGTCTTCTAGATGGTAATGAGTTCCAGCTTTTCCTCAGAGTTGAATTTGGCTTTCATTCCCCTTCTCCACCCATCTTGTCAAACAACAGAGGCAGCACCTATTTATATACTTTCCCATAAGACCGTATTCCTGAAAACACCTTTTGTCAAAATGGAAATATATTCAAGTGCCTCAGTGACCCATTGGACTAGTTTAGACGTGTGTGTGCTTGGTGCTCCCAGTTGTTGCTTAGGCCCACTCCCTAATCTGCTGAGGACTTTTGTGCCACCCAGCTGGGAAATGACTGTCATCATAGCTCAATTATTGCCTCTCAGCTTTCCTTCACTGTCTTTGCAGCAGAGGCTCACATCCCCAGAACCTTGATAGTAGTGTTGAGTTACAAAAGCTTGAGTAAAATGTAGTACTTCTAGATATCTCCCAATTACTTCTCAATCTTTAGAAGATAAACTCTCTTACAGAAGTGCTACAATTAATCCAAGTAAAAGAAAAGATGTCAATAAAGCTTTCCTTCTTCATACATGTGTGGGAACTGCTGGGACAGAAAGAGTTAGCCTAAGGACTTGTGATTACTAGCAAAACTCAGGGCAGAATATTCTACTTCTCAATATGAGGTTAAGATTACAAGCTGAAGTTTCTGACTTTCTGGTAGCGCCAAGCGATATTAAGCAAAGTAAGAATACCCTAAAGATAAACCCCAAAAATAGAGCCAATTTTCTTTCTTTCTTTCTTTGGGGATGATGTCTGACTGGTGACATTGGAAAGGGTAAGGGAAAGACTTTTTTGTAACAAAAAAAAGTGCGGACAGCAGAGATATCTACTAATTGCACTCACAGTGTCCTTATGGAATCCTTATGGGCCTACTTTCAAGTGCATTGGATGTATGTAGAGGAGAAAGATTTGCTGAGGTTATGAGAATTGGACCAAGAATTAACACATTTTTGAATCCTCAAGAGGTAATTTACTGGACAGTGGAGGGGGTATGGTGGGGTTAGTAAGAGTATTTGTGATTATGTTTTAAAAGGAGAGGGAGCGAGAAAAGGAAAAACTGGGTCATCCATCCATTAAAAAGAAACCTTGAAAGAGATCCAAAAATCCTTAGAAATCCTTGACTTCTTAAACATGATAAGTGTTTGTTTGTTTTTTTCCCCCTGATAATTGTAGAGGTCAGAGAGTTCTCTTTTCTGTTGCAGAATGTTGAGAGGATGTAGAAATAACTGTAGGTAGCTTAGCTCTGGCATAGGGCAGAACTTTTGCACTATGCCTTTAGGATCTGTTTGAATTTATACAATATGTGGCTATGCCAAATACTCCATGAGTTATCAAAATGGAATATCATTGCAAATGATAGTGCTTTTGTTTAAAAGAAGAAATGGAATACCTGTGGTCTGGTACCTAAAAGAAGGCAATAAGGACTTTTAGAAATTTCAGTGCTATACTGAGAAGGGCTTAATATGGAAGAGCCATCATCTCTCCTCTCCTTGTAAGTCTGACTGAAAAGAATATGGAAATTCCATTAGCATCTCAGAAATGTAATTGCCAACATTTTAGCTTGATAGTGACTTCAGATGTTATCTCCTTTACCCCTTAACACTTGGGTGTCTATTTGGGATGCGCTGCAGTACTAACCATTCTGTTTATGTCATTTGCTTTTGCTTGCATAGGAAACTGGTGTGTGTGTGTGTGTGTGTGTGTGTGTGTGTGTGTGTTTGTTATTTTGGTAAATATCAGCTCATTTTTCAACTAAAGCTTTATTTGTTTAAGTTTCACATGAAGAGGCAAGGAAGAGAAGAACACCTTGTCAAAGCAGAACGAAAGAACAAAAAGAGTCAAAGAACCTATTTCAAATGTCCAAGAAACTTGTGGGTTTTTATGTATATTACACAGGAAAGATTTTCTGTCATCTGGTTGCCAAACCAGAGGCCAGGAGACTTCGAATGTATACCAAAAACGTTACTATCTTCAGAAAGAAAAATAATTGCCTTTCCACATCAGCAATATGGCTGCAGACCACAGTCTTCATGGAGAACTGGAATATGGGTATTTTGGAATCTCTGGTTAGAGTAGGCTTTTAGTTCAGTCCCTCAGTGGTACTCCACTAAATTTTCTTTTTCCTTTTTGATTGTTGCTGTGAAAAGAGGTGACAACCGTACCTCTATTTAGTTGCATTGTGTAGTTGACAAATAGAGCTCACTGTTAATTTAACCCAGCCCTAACTTCCTTGGCATTATACTCATCTTCTGCTGTGCCTGCTGATGAGCTGCCATATTGAGTATATACATGGACAATAAGGCCAGGGAACTGTGTTCATAAATTAAATAATGAGCTGGTGCCTTGGGAGCTATGCTTTAAACACTTACTATTTCCCTTACTTAGCGAAACTTCTCTTTGGAAAGAAAAACACATAAAGGTAGAAAAACAGGCTGGCAAGAACCCTCTTCCCAATACTTACCCAAGTTGGGATACCCTGGTCTCAGTCTCATAGGTCATGTTTTCAGCAAAGTGGCCCCCAGCAGTGGAGGATTTTTTTTACAGAATCTGGTTTTTGGAGCTGGTGAGCTGAGAGCCAGTAGAGAGCGTTCTTCTCAGGCAAATACACTAAAGGGGAATGTTTGCTGTTGGAAATTTCAGCATCCTTCTGTAGTTCTCTCTTCATTGTAACATCTGGCTGTGTAACCTTTGTTTTCTTTTCTACTTTTCCTCTCTGAAAAAAATTGATGGTGGATTTTCATATGAGGCATATTGCCTTTTTATAGCTTTGTAGATATAAAATGTACATACCATAAAGTTCACCTATTTAAAGTGTACAAGTCAGTGTTTTGGTATATTCACAGAGTTGTGCAACCATTATCAAGTCAATTTTAGAATATTTTCATCACTCCCCAAAAACTCTGTAACCATAGCGGTAACTTCCCATTTCTCCCCTTCTCCAGCCCTGGGTGTCCTCTATTGATTTGTCTATTCTGGACATTTCATATAAATTGAATCATGCAATATGTGCCTGTTTGCATCTGGCTTCTTTCAGTTAGCATAATGTTTTCAAGGTTTATCCACATTGTAGAATGTATCATTTTTTAATGGCTGAATACTATTCTATTGTATGAATGCACCACATTTATTTATCCTTTCATCAGTTGACAGACATTGGGTTGTTCCCACTTGTTTGCTATTACAAATAATGCTGTCGTGAATACTTGTATATATTTGTGTGGATGTCTGTTTTCATTTCTCTTGGGTATATACCTAGGAATGGAATTGCTGTGTCATATGGTAATTATGTGTCCAACCTTTTGAGGAACTGCCAGACTTTTCCAAAGCAACTGCACCATTTTACATTCTCACCAGCAGTTTATGAGAATTTCAGTTTCTCCACATACTAGACAACACTTGTTATTGTCCATTTTAGTTTTTTTTGTTAATAGCTATCTTAGTGGGTGTGAAATGGTATCTCATTGTGCTTTTGATTTGCATTTCCCTTGATAGTTAATGATGTTGAGCATCTTTTCATGTCCTTACTGGCTGTTTATATATTTTCTTTGAAGAAATGTCTATTCAGATCCTTAATTGGATTATTTGTCCTTTTATTATTGAGTTGTAAGATTTTAAAATATATTTTGGTATGTTTGTCTTTTTAAGGATAGTACTTTACAGTTATATGATATTTTCTAGTGGTTATTTGTGCAGTTTTATTGGTGTTATGTATTTTAGCTGCATTAGCCGCTTTCCTGGGTATGAATGCCAGTAAAATCTGAGTGACCTTGGCTTCCCTGGTGAGAATGCAGCCCAGGGACAGAAATTTATCAGAAATGTATCAGAAATTTGCCACTTAAGCCCCCCACCCCCATCCTTATCTGGGACAAGGAGAATCTACATTTAAAGGTCTGTATTTTTTGTTGTTGATTTATTTTTTATTTTAGCTTGGCTGTGTCTGGGACCTTTTCTTTTTGTTTTGCCTTGTGCATACTTGAACAGGGAAGGAATGGCATGAGAAATTGTGATAGAAAAGTGTTTATGTTTTATTCAAATCAGCATATTTATGTTGGTTTGTGTGACGGGTCAGGTGGCTGAAGAAATCTCTCATTTTAAGCTCTGGGATACTTTGAAGTACCAATAAGACATACACAAACATGTATTTGCTTTATGTATGGTTTCTATGTACTTGTGTATGAAGCAGTGGACATGAAGAATATCCCCTCTTTGTTTTAGCAATTTATATTGGTGATTTAAAAATAAAATAATGGAAAGTGGAAAGTCATAGAACTCCACGTAAGAAGAAATAGTTTTGTAATCCCACAGACCTGAGTTTCAAATATTGGTTTTTCTATTTCTTAGCTGTGTCCTTACCCAAGTTACTTTGCTTCTCTGAATCTCCATTTCTTTATTGATGAGATAGATGAAAACCTACCTTCTCAAATTACTGTGAGGACTAAATAAGATAATGTATGTTAAAGTATCTGGCACATATGTGCCCAATAAGCTAGCAACTATTTTTGTATTTGAGGATAGGGGCAAGTGGGTTTATTAATGGGAAACTGTACATTGGTGGTATAACTCAATCTGGGATGGTAGCAGAGAGTCCATAAAACAGAATAGGCTGGAAAAATGAAAAGACTTTGAGCATTTATTTTCTCCTTTATCTAGGCATAAGTGCTCGGTAGCTACTGACAGTTTCTTCTCCTGATTATCTGACTTTTTGAGGAGACTATTAGCCAGCAGAACTTTCTTGTAATAATAATCTCTTACATTTATAGATTGTTTTGTGTTTTTAGAAGTACTTAATGCTCCTTATTTCACTGTCTTCTCATAAACAGCCTCTGAAGCAGGTGTGCAGTCAGTATCAATTACATTTTTCAGATGAAATAACTGAGACCCAGAAACATTTAGAGATGTGTTTAAATTCACCCAGCAGTTCAGTGACAGGATATGAACCAGAGTTACTAGTATTATTTCCCAACATAGCTCTTTTTCTATGCATTATGTTATACATAGTAGGAATGCATTATGTTGCCAGCTTGTTTTCTTAAAGATCCTTTCAGCGGCCTTCCTTGGGCAAGATTTTTCACGGTTCCATGTCTGTTAGTGTACCTATAGAATTGTCACTGAATATCTTAATACTTCAGGTGGTCCTGGTGAACAGCTTTGCCCTTTAGAAGGACACTGAAAACTGGCAAAGACTGCAGAAGAGTAGGTGCCCAGACATCATTTTTAGGGCTGGTAGACTTCCTACTGAAGCTATTTGCAAGGCTACTTTGTATTACCTAAAAGCACTACTTCAGAAGGGTGTTGTGAGATCAAAATAGACACTTTAAATGAAGAAAAGACTGTAAGCATGGGTGAAAATGTGGTTGATGATTGCCTCGCATTACTTTCTTTAATGTCTAGCGAGCAGTCCTTGGAATGCTATTTCAACAAACCTTGTATAATGTAGAAGATACTGTTACAGATTTCTAACACGAAGCTCATAAATCTGCAATTCTCTGCAATTCTCTGTCGTCCTGGGCACATGAAGGAGAATTTATGAGCTTCAGGTTTCTACATAGCTATTAAACAAAGCATATTTAATCTGATTAGAGCTCACACTGGCTCTTGCTTGCATGCTTGTGCTGTTGTTCTCACCCTTGCTCTCACTCTCCTTCTTTTTGGTTAAAAACAACAAATAAGTTTGTTTTCCTTCAGATGTCATCAATGCAAACATTTGTAATTTTCATCTGTTAGTTCATCCCCTTGCAAAACAAAATGGCAGCACACAGAAGATTGCAAAAGTTGGATTAGTTCCTTCTCTGAGTGTTGCCATAAGTCGTCAGTTTGCTCCTTTTTCTTAAAGTTGGCACATAACCCTGACAGTAAAGGTAGGGTGGCCATTTTTTGTCTTTTTTGGCCTTTCCTCAGCTGCCACTCAACAGTTCTCACACATATTTGTCATATAGCCTACTTCCCTAACTCCACAGGAGTTCTTAATTCATCTTAAGCAGATAGCTGTCTGTCTTTTTCCTAAAGATCCCCAAGGAAAAAAGGCATCTCCAGGGGAAATCTAGTGCCTCACAGTCCTGACAGAAATTTGTTCCCAAATGCTAACCAAAACCCTTTACTTCCATTTGCCTTTTATTGTGTTTAGGGAGATGTATAACCTAATAATAATGATTATATTGTACACAATAATGACTTTAACAAGTAGTAGTATCTTTTGTCAAAAAATATACAGAGTTTTAGATTTCTTTATTATAAACCACTCAACTATGGTTTAAGAACAACTATGAATACTAATTTTGTAATAATTTTACCCCATAATTTTGAAACTTATAAAGTCAACTTTAAAGTGTTACTATTATTCTGGCCAAAGGATGGAGGGTTTGTCCCTAATTACTAATCTATAGTCTGAATGTTCATTGTACTTTTTTGCCAAATCTAAAGATACTATCTTTGCCTGACTTTCCATGGTCTTTTGGACTCTAGGTCTTGCCTTAAAAGCCTCCTCTTCAGATCGGCCTTCCCTGTCCACTCTATTTCAAGCTAACTTTCTCAGTAATCCCTGTCATAGTATCCTGTTTGTTTCCTTTGAAGCACGTATTCCGATGTCTCATTATAAATTAGTTTGTTCACTCAGTTGCTTATTATCTATCTTCCCCACTAGACTGTCAGCTCTATGAAGGCAGAGACCATGATCCTTTTTTTCACTACTGTATACATTCCCAGCACTATCAGAGTGTTCAGCACATAGAAAATGCTTAGTAAATATTCATTGAATGAATAAGTCATAAGGAAGAGTTGATATTCTCTTAGTCGAATAAATCTAGGTCAAGAATTCTCTACCTTGGTTGCACGTGAGAATCTTTAATAGAACTTTAAAACAATGTCAAGGCCAACCCAATCTATTCCAGGTCTACTTGGGAATGTCTATTTTTTAAAAGGACCATAAATGACTCTAATGCATTTCCAGAGATAAGAACCACTTATTAACAGTGTAAAATCAGCTTACTGGCTGGATGAATTTCAACAAGTCACTTTATTTATCTCTGCCTCCAGTTTCCTCATCTGTAAAAATGGAAATAATAGCTCACAGTGTTGTTGTTGTTTGGCACATAGCAGGCACTCACTGAGTATTAGTATCAGTCAGTCAATCAAAGTCAATCCTCCTCTCCTCTTCTCTCCTTACAATCAATAAGTCAGTCAATCTTCAAGATAGTTAATATTATCCCCAGTTTATAAATGAAGAAACTGATCTCAGACAGGTTAGGGTGTGTGAGGAAAAAAAGCAGCCTTCATTAAGTTTCCCCTTTTCCTACCCTGTGCAGTAGAAGTGATAGAAGGGATTTGTTAAAGACATAGTCCAATTTTACAAGCCTCCTGGAAAGGTACAGTTTCCAGCCACTGAAGTGAGTTCCAGAGTACCAGTACCTGGCTTGCCTTGGAGTTTAGACTACTCATCTTAACACTTGTGCTTGATCTCATTTGTTTGAAAGACCATCCTCACAATTTTGTAGTTTAAGTCAAGACCAGATTCAGTTAAAATTTACTTTCCTTACAACTTTTTAATATCACATCTATTTTGCAAAGCTGTAGTAATAAATGTATCCACATTTGCTCATATGAGCTCTCTTTTCTTATTCTTTGATGTTTCTTGGCTGTGCAAATACGATGGGCTCTTTGGAGTAAAGGTACAATATACTTACCAATCCAAGAGCAAGTTTTCTCATTTTTGTTCCTGACTGTTTTGGCTGACAGTCAGAGCTTTTGTCTGTAACATTATTTCTGCATCACATTGATCAGGAGATTTGGCATCTCCAGAGCCCTGGGATGAGGACTTCTTCCTGGTTATCAGGAAGGAGCAGTTGATATTTTCTCCATAGGAAGAAAGTGCTTGATTATGTGTTGGCTTTGGGAAAGGAAAACTTGTGGACTCAACTCTAAGTAGACAGAGTGACCTTTCACCTCATCTGTTTCTGTTATTGTTCATGCCCAGGTCATCCTGAGGGAATGGACACTTTAGGCTTATACATCTATTTTGTGGCTAGTTACACAGAACTGAAGATGATGATTCCCAGTCATGACCTCTTCAAAATCTCCTAGGAAATCAAAAATAATTATACTGGTTCCTTTCCCCAGAAGTTCTGATTCATTTGGTCTGGCATGAAAGCCAGGAATCTATACTTTTAAAATTTACTCAGTGATGGGGCTTCCCTGGTGGCGCAGTGGTTGAGAGTCCACCTGCCGATGCAGGGGACATGGGTTCGTGCCCCGGTCCAGGAAGATCCCACATGCCGCAGAGCGGCTGGGCCCATCAGCCATTGCCGCTGAGCCTGCGCGTCCGGAGCCTGTGCTCTGCAACGGGAGAGGCCACAACAGTGAGAGGCCCGCGTACCACACACACAAAAAAATACTCAGTGATTTTGATACACAGCTATAATTGAAAACCTGTGGTTGAAGTTGTTCACTCTCCCATACCCTGCAATATTTCCCTAAGGTGGCATTTAAGCTTGGTCTTGAAGAATAGGTGGAGATTTAATATGCAAAGATGAGTAGAAAGTGAAGACTTTCCATGTGGAGGGAATTTGGAAGAAAAAGTCACAAAAATATGAGAGCTGCCAGAACTTGGATTTTTTTTTTCCCAATGAGAGAAGTGGAAGCTTTATCTCTGGACAAAGCAGATAGCAGTGCCCAATGTATGGGTAAAGAAAAAGAGATGGTGCGCACCAACTTGGAATTCCTTTGTATGGAAACCTTGATACACGTCTCTGCTTATAAAGGTGATTTAATTCTGAGCCATGTACTACTGTTGAATCTCTTTCCCCAGCTTGAGATCTTTTTTAAAAATAAATTTATTTATTTTTGGCTGTGCTGGGTTTTTGTTGCTACGCGTGAGCTTTCTTTAGTTTTGGCGAGCGGGGGCTACTCTCTGTGGTGTGCGGGCTTCTCATTGCAGTGGCTTCTCTTGTTGTGGAGCCTGAGCTCTAGGCATGCGGGCTTCAGTAGTTGTGGCACACGGGCTTAGTTGCTGCATGGCATGTGGGATCGTCCCAGACCAGGGTTCTAACCCATGTCCTCTGCATTGGCAGGCAGATTCTTAACCACTGTGCTACCAGGGAAGTCCCAGCTTGAGATCTTGAAGAGTAAGAGAATTACTTCTTTCTTCAGTAGAGCCATTTATTAGTTTTTTTCTATTGCAGATACCTCCAGAAGAACAGCATTCCACCTAAATGTTCCATTTTAGTTTGATTTATATAAAAATAGCCAAACTGTTCAAGTGGAGTTCCTTTACAAGGCAGTGATCTCCAGTTCTGCTGCAAAAGTCAGGAGTCATAGAATGAAAATGATACAGCGTTTTCTATAACAAAGAGCCACAACAGCTCTTTGGTATTTGCACAGCCATCAGATTGCCATGGGACTACAAGACCATGCAGGTGCTTGATCTTTTTGCCTGTTGTTGAATGAATCTGTGTTTACATTAATGGAGTCATCTGGGAGGTAGGTCTCCACTGTGAATCAAGAGGTTTGTTTTGAATATTGTTTGCCAGTGGTCACTCTGCTAACCACTCCAGTTCTCCTTTAGATAGAGACCTATTCAAATTCAGGTCTTTATATAATTTGTGGCTTAATCATGGTACACACCAGATATATTGAACAACCACAGTGAAAACAATTAAAGTTCAAGAAGTGTGTCATGAATGTAGATGCTGGTGGTATATAACTCCCCAATACCAAGGAAGAGTGGGGAAAAATCTATTGTTCAGTAGCAGCATCCTACATCTTGCAGGTAGGATTTAGGAATGTACATCTGACCTATACATGTTGAGGTATTGCCTGTTCCCTAGGCAATCCTGGTGGAGTTTTCTGGTGTTAATTTTTTCTTAATGTTTAGGACATGCCCACAGATTACTGCTGATTTCTGCCTATTTGTATAGCACCTGCAAGGCATAGGATTCTTTTGTGTCCAGGATCGAGGAGAAATGAATTAACAGACACAAAATAAATGGAAAATGGGCCAATTCTCTTGTCCAGTCACTCCATGAATATTTGCTGGGTGTTCAATAACTCTAGCAGATGCTAGTTACTGGGGATTCTGGGAGATAATACATAGTGTCTATGTCCACTGTTCACTCAGACCTCCTCCCCACTCACAAACTCCTATCTCCATCACTCTCCATATTCACAGATCCAGGGGACAGTTCATGGAAGAGGGAGAACTTGAGCTATACTTTAAAGTTGGGAGATAGATGTCAAGGCAAGAGGTATAAGAGAAGGTCAAGGTCTTCATAGGCCATGGCCACGGTTTGCACAGAGGAAAGTGAATCAGATAGGCTCAGGAGGAGATTTTGAGTAAGGAGTTCTGGAGATGACATTGCAGAAAAATAGGTTGGAATCTTGCCCCAGAGGGAACTCCTGTGGATTCTTATTGAAAGAGTACCTGACTTGGATTCAGACAGATCTGCATTTGACTACTGCAAATCTGCATTTGTCATAGTCGACACCAGTAAGTGTGGGATGGGTTGGTAGAAAATTTTGTTGGCTGGCTGGGTGGAAGAAAGTAGAGAGAATAGGGTCAGAATATATGTCTCTGTAAAGCTGAGAAAAGAAGAATATGAAATAAAAGAAAACACATAGAAAAATGAGTTTTCAGATAATAGGATCATCACAGGCTAGATTGTGAGACATACACTGGAGATTTTTTTTTTTTTTTGTAGTACGCGGGCCTCTCACTATTGTGGCCTCTCCTGTTGAGGAGCACAGGCTCCGGACGCGCAGGCTCAGTGGCCATGGCTCACGGGCCCAGCCGCCCTGCGGCATGTGGGATCTTCCTGGACCGGGGCACGAATCCGTGTCCCCTGCATCGGCAGGCGGACTCTCAACCACTGTGCCACCAGGAAAGCCCCACTGGAGATTTTGAGTTCTCCTGAATATATTTTTTGATAAAGTAGTCCTTTTTTTTACTCTAAATGAAGCAGACTTGGTTCCCTTCTATGGCAGATCAAAGTTGAATCCTTAAGGTGAGCTTGCTGGATAGGTTGTACCCCTTGGTGAGCACTGTAACCCCTCCACATCCCCAGTAAGGCTTAACAGGGCTCTCTGAGGAAGCAAGCTCCTGAGGATACATGTATATTACATGAAGGTAGTTAAGGAAAATCATCTCTTAGAATTGATTAACCAAACATAAAGTCCTCAGGGGGGCTTGCTTCGGAAAGAGCTGTGAGATGAAAACCCCAGGCTAGAAGGGCATCTTCGCAGCAGTGACAGCTCCCCAACTTCCCTTTGAGTTGTCATCGCCTCTCCTTTGTTCCTACTGCTGACACTACTTGTAAAATAATGTCTTATCTTAAATAAGCAGAAGGTATAATCCTCCATATGACCAAAGAAGAGCTCTCTAGAATAATCCTCAGTGGAAGTATTTTCTTCATGTAAGGGGTGATTCTCTTTTCAGAGGTAGATTAGAGGATTTGGGAAGAGGTGTAATCAAGCTAGGAGATACATGCTGAATTTAAAAGGCAATATTATATCTAAATATGAAACTAAGGTGATAGATTCAACAGTGATGCTTTGCTAATGTAGAGCCCTCTGGAAACCCTATTGATCTATTTGACTGACTATAGGTTTATTAATAAAGAACTCGTAGTTTGGGTGTTCATTAAAATCAGCCACTTTAAGTTTATGTGGAGATATGTGGATCTGTGTCCACCAGCTGCAGCCTCCATTGCAGGTTGGAGCTGGCAGAGACACTGGCTAAACAATAAGTAAGAGTGCAAACTACAGATACTTCTCATATTAAGCAAACGCAATAAAGGAAAACCAAGATTTACACAAAGAATTAATTAGGGAACGATTATCCTCATTTCCTTAAAAGATTTTGAATATGATTCTTTTTAAATAGGAAGCTCCCTGAGTACACTTCAAATATAGTTGGATGTATATACATTTACCTTTCTAGGAATTGTATTAAAAACACATAATTCTGCAACTTATAGAGGAAATGTGCTTCCATTTATACATTTGGCATTCCTGAGAGATTGTGAAATTAATTTATTGTCTATAACATCATGTTTCTTATTGATTTCTTGTCTTAATATTCCTAGGGAAAACTTTTTTTTAATGTACTAGGTATGATGGATAAGACTGAAGATGAATCTGTTTAAATTAAGCCATTATCAACTACTTATAAAGATTTTGTGATATTCTTATCACTGCAGAGCTTTGAGCATATACTAAAGGGAATAATTACCTCTACAAACTGTGTTTCATTGAGTCATTACTAGTAACTGATTTTGGTGCTTCTTGTTTTGATAGCTTAGAAGTGTGAATAAGTGGAAAACTAAGAAAGCCCAAGGAAATGCCACTCTAGTATTTCTATTAAAAAAATAATACTAGAGAAAAAGAATATAACCTAACTACCCCAAAATTCAACAATATAACTCATTTACTTTGATAATGCTATTCTAACTCTACTTCAGGCCATTCCCAGCTGATTTAGGAATCAAAGTTCTAATGTTTCATCACGTTAAGACAATTGTTTTAATTGCACCTTTAGTTTTTAAAAGGCACAGCATCTTAAATGTCCTTAGCCTCTTTCACATTTGATATGTTTTGAACCTTTTACTTTTTCATTGAAGTTGAAATCATCTTTTTGGAAATACCTTTATCTTTAGTTTCTTCTCTGGATTATTTTCCTTACCTGAATTTCTGAACTTCTTAGACTGGTGGCTTTGGGTCTTCTATAATTGGTCCCAGTAATAAGTTTTCTTTAAGTGATTTCTTAGTAGTCTGATTTCGTTTTAAATATCCAAACTATTTTGTTACGCAACAGAATGAAATGCTAAACCATTTCATAAAGCAAATACACGTGGATTTTTCCTCAAAAAGTCAACTAATGTCTTTATAACATTGAACATATTTTTGCAACTAATAGATAGTGAGTTTAATTTTAGAAGGTACATAATATATTTAAGGAAGTAGTTAATTTTTTTCATATTAATTTTCAGAAAGGTAACTGATTCTATTTACTTCACTTCAGGCATCAAAAGCCATTAATCAGAGAGAACTGAGGAATGATTTGGTTAATTTAGATCTTGTTAAGCTTTGGGAAGAGAAAAATTTCCAACGTAATGGGCAAATTATGGATAATTGGAGCTGTTTTTGCCATAATTTATGTAGTAAACAACAGCTCCCCCCAACAAGCTGGTCTCTGTAATATTTTTATTTAATGAAATGGAGAAAATATTTTATGTTGAACAACAAATATAAATGTTTTAACTAGGCAAGCATCTGTAGTTTAGCGTTACCAAACCAAACCAGACAAAAACCTTACAGTTGTGTTAGTTTTTTAAACCTCAACAACAACAACAAAAATCACTACATAAATTGGTAGTGAAAAACTTAAAATATCGGCTTACAGGACCATTCAGTCTTCATCTTCCTCTTCCTATCTACTGATAATTAGGAAATGAAAAACTTCCCTATTTTTTAAATTTCTAAATAATTTCCCAATGTAGCATGTGATAAATTCCAAAGGAAGACAGTTACCATTTCAAATCTGCACAAGTTGTGGCTTTGATTTTGAATATCTGTTAAATTAAAATGAGCTGCACCAGTGCTTAAACCTGTCTTTCTTAAAACATTCTGAGCAAACAGATTATTTGAAAGGTCTTAGCTTGAACACTTCAGAAATTACTGTGGAAGGATTGTTGATGGATACTACATCACAGCTAACTCTGGTAATTAAAGATTTAGAAAACCCTCATACTGATTATCGAAAAATTTAGCATGAGTTTGAGGAAAAGAATCATGGCCTGCCACAGCCAGTTTTTTTTAACCTTTTATAAAGGTTATGGACCATATTATTTATAAATACTGTACAATGGAAGGTATAAGCCTAGTTTCATAATTCTGTCTTTATACTTCAGTCTAACTCAGATTAAGATTTTTTTTAAATCTAAATGATCCTTTTTATCCTTGTTTATTATTTTATTGTAAGTTTCCCATGGAATTTTAAAATTCATGAGAAGGACTTTTGACTTCATTAGGTCATGAAATTTCTGATTTGCTGATGGATTTCAGAGAGGCAACTGTTCCATCTATTCACTTAAATTCAAACAGTGAAAGACTTTGTCTGTTTATCTTAATTACTGTATATAAAATCTTATATTTTCTTGTGCTTTACTAATCCTGTGGATTAGTAAATCCACTCTTTTTCCTGTTTTGCTCCTGGGTACTCTTTTTTTTAATGTCTCTTATTTTTCTTCAAAATGTAAAGAAAGGGAATAAAACACTATTAAGTTACTACCAGCATAAGGGAAATAAGTCAGACAGAGGAAGACAAATACTGTATGATCTCATTTATATGTGGAATCTAAAGCTGAACTCGTATAAACAGAGAGTAGCATGCTGGTTGACAGGGGCTGAAGGGTGGGAAAAATTGGGAGATGTTGGTCAGAGTGTATAAACTTCTTCCAGTGATAAGATGAATAAGTTCTAGGGATCTAATGTACAGCATGGTGACTATAGTTAACAAAACTGTATTATTTACTTGTAAATTGCTAAGACAGTAGATCTTACATGATCTCACTAAAAAAAAAAAATATGTGAGAAGGTGGAGGTGTTAACTAACCCTACTGTAGTTATCATTTCACAATATATACATGTATCAAATTATCTTATTGTACACTTTAAACATACACAATGTTATATGTCAATTATATCTCATTAGAGCTGGAGAAAAGATATTACTATGTGCATCATGTAGTTTAGTGGTTCTCATTGAAGCCAATTTTGCCCCCCTTGTTCCCAGGACATTTCACAATGACTGGAGACATTTTAGTTACAACTGAGGTGGGAACAGTGCTCCTGGCATCTAGTGTAGAGATCAAAGATGCTGCTAAACATCTTATAATGCACAAAACAGGCCCCCACAGAAAAGAACTATCTGGCGCCATATGTCAATAGTGTGGGGACTGAGAAACCTGGTATAATGGAATCCAGGAAACTTGGAGTCTAGTCTCAACTCTCCCACTAACCATCGAGTCATTTAACACTTCTCTGGGCCTCAGTCTCCTCATTGAAAAATGATGGACTAAGTTACATGATCTTTAAAGAATTTTTCAGCATCCAAAGCTTAGAAACCTATGAAACCTCATGGTCGTCTCTTTGTTATCAGAAAGAAGGGTTCCTTGATGACTCCAATTTTTTCTTTGTTTGGGTAGCCTTCCAGATGATGTACTTATTTACTTTGTTTTTCAATTAATTTTTATTTTTTAATCAAACTAATATATATAGAGATATCTATCTATCTAGATATCTTTAAAGCATTCTAAAATCTATTTTACACAAAGCAGTTGAAATATAAAGTCCTATTTTAGATTATTTTGAATATCTGATTTTTAAAATGGTTTACAAATCTACCTTGTCCTCCATATGCAATTAAACAAACAACACACTTTAAGCATATTGCTTTGAGGGTTCTGCCTGTGTCCAGGCCGTGTGTATTCAGTTCTCCCACACAACCCTGTAAGAAGTTAGTCAGATGGATAATTAGATTATCATGGCACACAATCTTCACACACTCATTTTAGGCATATGTAGATTAGTGAGCACCACACATTATATGCCATTTCTCCAGAGAAACTGGTTGTGTCATTCCTGAAGAAATCTCACTTAAAAAGCCACATGTGGGGATATTTTCTCAGGCAGTTCAAAAACTAAAGTGGTCCCTAATTTGTACTGAAAAGTATTGATTCCTTTAAGAGCAGCTGTTCTGGTTCTCCCTGTTTCTCTTGGTACCATATGCCAACCATTGTTCTATGCACTAAAACAATAGCTAGGTTTTATGCTGTGCCTTACAGCCACATCACACCTATTTTACAGGGGAAGAAACAGAGAGGTAAGTGACTTGCCCCAAATTACATAGCTAAGAAGTAGTTTGCTCAGTGTGGAAACTTCTTCACAATGTCATTTCATCAATTTGATATTTGTACACCTGAAACTAATATAATAGTGTATGTTAATTATAACTCATTTTTTTTTAAAAAAAAGCCATTTCATCAAAATATAGGAAAAGCTTCTGGTATCTCTTCTGAGCAGGGATCAGCAAACTTTTTCTGCAGGGGCCCTGATAGTAAATATTTTAGGCTTTGTGGGCCATGCGGTCTCTGTCAAAACACTCAAATTTGCTGTTGTATCACAAAAGCAGCTATAGGCAGTACACAAATGAATGAATATGGCTGTGTTCCAGTACAACTTTACAAGATAAAGTAGTAGCTTGAATTTGGCATGTAGGCCATAGTTTGCCCATCCCTGCTCTTGAACATTCCTTAAGGTTCCATGACCCTGCTTGATATATCCATTTGCCCTCCTTTTCACCCTTTGGGAGCGTAGCTAAGTTAAATATTTCATTAGGTACTTTAGTAAGAGCACACGTAAAACACTGGGCTCCTCACATCACCAGAAGTTAACCTCCTGAACTCTTTTACCACAGACTAGGCACTGTTCTGATTTGCTCTCTTCTAGCCACACCTTTGGCCCCTTCACAAAAGCTGGCACACAGGCTTTCCAGAAAGCTATTTGAGGCGGAATGCAGAACAGTTGGCTTATAGTGGCCTATGACTATCTGCTTTCTGCCCCGGTAACTATTTCCCAGGTGAGTAGGTGCCCTGCCCTTCCTACACAGAGCTTTTTGCTAGTCATGGTATAGAAATTGTGGATATCCCTTGCTTTTGGAATAGATGTGTTCCATCAGGGCTGGCTAGAAGAGGGAAAATAGAATTATCCAACTACCACTTTGTAATTGGACATGGATTCTTTTGGATAAAAATCATCTTAGCAGACCAAATACACTTTTGGTGAAAGGCAACCTGTTGCAGGCACAGAACACTTGGACAAGATTTCCAAGTCCTAGCTGCCTTCACTACCAGCTTAACCACAGTGCTCATGGCCTTGGGCAAGTCACTTCCCCTCTGTTAGCCTTAGGTTATTATCCATGAGATGGGAATAACAATTATAATTATCCCTCAGAGTTCTTCTGAGAACTAAAGGAGATAATGAATGAGAAAGCGCCCGGAACTGCCACACGTAAAGGAGGGAGGGAGATGCAAGAGGGAAGAGATATGGGAACACATGTATATGTATAACTGATTCACTTTGTTATAAAGCAGAAACTAACACACCATTGTAAAGCAATTATACTCCAATAAAGATGTAAAAAAAAAGGTGAGGGAATAATTGAGATGAGTGGGCCATTGGGTCAGTAGCCCAAAAAGTGCTGAAAATCTACTGCTTAAATAATCATCTCTTATTGCTTTTCTTTTTTGCAACACTTCATAGTAATTAGTTTCTATTCTAATTAGAAAAGTAATCTTTGGCTCTTTGCTGAGTTTACCTATAATAAGGGTACCAGTTTACCCTTAGAACATTAGTTCAAATATTTTTTTAATAATACAGAATTGTTTGGCTCCAACTGGAGCCACAACCCTCTTAGCCAACATTCTTAGACATTCTCTTCTTCAGCTCATCTCTTTCCACTTTTTTGTACCCAAGGCAAAGTTTGAGGCAAAGAAAATCCTCTTGTGATCTTAAGACAAGCATGATGGTAACTTATCCATGAGCAATTTCCTGAGTGCCTAACTGTGTGAAGAACAGAGTAGAATCCTTGGTCTCAGAAAACTCAGTCTGGATCCATGCTGTCCATTATGTAGCCACTAGCGACATGTGACTGTAGAGCTCATGAACTGTCACTAGTTCAAATAGAAATGTGAGGGAGGGAGTGGGAGTAGGAGGTGAAGGAAATTATCCAGAGGAAGGTACTCAAGTACACCAGAAATGGGTATTTATTAGAAAAGTGGGCTATAAATCGTTAGG